>NC_090440.1:322696570-322999600 GCF_031143425.1 Pleurodeles waltl | reverse complement strand
TGGAGTGGTGTGTATTCTGCATTGCATCACAGTGTAGGCACTCTTCCCACTATGATTCCATGAGGCGGATCACTCATCCTACCATTACTCAACGAAGGGTAGAGGGAATGGAGCCTTGGATTAGGACCCCGGACAGACTATGAAGGCGTGGTGTATGCAAAATGACAGCCCCCTGCCCTACAGGTAGTGTAGTGTAGGAAGTGACTACATTTACCTGGCGTTAGTCATAATGGCGGTAGGCGGTGTTCACTGCTGTGCACCTCTTCATTGGAGAGCATTGGCGTCTATGGGGAAGCAGGGCCAATCACGATCACTGCTGGTGGTGACGGTGCACAGCACCAGGGTAAATACCGCCATTTTGCAATGCTCTTGCCGCTTGACTCCTACACCTCGAGAGGAATGGAACTCCACTGTGTAGGAGGCTGGCCTGGCTTATAGTGGGTACTTTGTGGTACTTACACCTTGTGCCAGGTCCAGTTATCCCTTATTAGTAGATTAGAAGTGTTCTAGCAGCTTAGGCTGATAGAGGTAGCTATAGCAGAGCAGCTTAGGCTGAACTAGGAGACATGCAAAGCTCCTACTATACCACTTATATCACTTAGCACTATAACATAAGAATACACAATACTCAGAGTTACTAAAAATAAAGGTACTTTATTTTAGTGACAATATGCCAAAAGTATTTCAGAGGATATACTCTCTTAGGAGGTAAGTAAAATACACCTATTTATTCCTATGGTGTGTAATTACGCACAGAAAGACTAACTTTATTAAAACTTCAAAAAAGTCATAACTCAAAAAGTACTTAATGTATTCTAAAGATTTTTGTCTTAAAATGTATATAAAAGTCTGAAGTATTTTTATAAATTCTGGTCTCGAGTTATTCATTGAGCGTGTGTGGTGCATGGTTGGATTTGTGAGTACAGCAAATACTTAGTACATCTCCTGCCTAACTGCTCGACCAGCTACCTTAAAAATTGGAGTATTAGGCGGTCAAATTTTTTACCTCTGGAAACCAACGTGTGATTGCTTGGACCCCCTGCACAGTGTGCCTAGCTTTGCACACTACATAGAGGGCCAGCCTCCTACAGGTGGTCCAACTTCATGTCAAATAGCAAGCTAAGCCAATTGACCTTGTTGATCATGGTGGGGTCATTCCATATGTAGGTAACCTCTTTGTGTAAGTTGGGGGTTTACCTGGCCAAGATAAGGTTAGCAGAGGTGAACACCTCTCATCTCAAGAAGAGGGAAAAAGCAAACAAGGAGCATTATAAATGAGGTCCTAACACTGTTAAGGTGGGTCAGCTTACCAATGGAAATGACCTGAACAGCAAGATGTGGGGCCGAATAGGCCCTGCAACCATGCAGCCTGCTCCCTTACTGTTCCTAGCCTGACAGACTTGGCTGAGTCTCCTGGCCTGTTGGCTGGGGGGCTTATGTAGGGAACTGGGTTCTGGTTGCAGCCCCCCAACTTTTTGCTTTGTTTTGGATGCAACTTCGACTGAAGTGAACTGAGTTCCTGCTAACCAGGTCCCAAACTGCCAGCGTTCCTTCCCTAAAAGAAAGACACCTGGGCACTTGATCCCCAAGTGACCAGTCCATTCATCCCCCTACAATCCCCTAGTAAATGGTACACGGGCCCCTAAGAGCTGCAGCACAACTTGTGCCACTCTGAGGGACCAAATACCCAACCTTGTGCAGACTGCCATTGCAGGCTGCGTGTCAAGATGCTTCCAAAATTGAAAACACAACATGGCACACGTCCTGTGTGCCTTGTCACCTACACAATGCATGCACTGCATGCAAATGTAAGTCGCCCCTCTACCAGGCCTTAGAGCCCTAAGTCAGGGTGCATTATAATACATGTGAGGGCATATCTGCATGAGCAGATATGCCCCTTCTATGTCTTTGTTGATTATCAGACATGGTAAGAGTACACAGAAGCCATTTTAAATGTATGTGCTGGACAGTGGTCATTACGGGTTCCTCAGCTACTTGATGGCTTCTCTGAATCCTGGGATGTTTGGCAACATCTCAGAATAATAAACCATCACTGACCCCACTGATGTATTTACTAAAAAATGCACATCAAAAGCATCTTAGTGGCGCCCCCTGAAAAGTGTTGTCTGACTCATCCTAACAAGTTCAGCCACGACAGACACGATTCTGGACCACCATAGTAAGAGCCAGTGTTCTTGAGGCCCAGAGACAAAAGCCTGCACTGGGCAGGGGTGTTACCTCCTCTTCCAGGCAAGATGGAGATTCCAGGGCAGGGAGCTTCAAAGGCCTTGCCGTCTTTGTAATGCGACCCAGGTATTTCCAGATGGTGGAGATGACCAACTCCCCTGTCCTGACCCGACGTTTGGTAGCACCACAAATGGGAAGGCTAGGAGTGCCCACTTCATGCCAGTCCCACCCCTAAGGTGAACGAGTTGAAGTGGACACTACTTTTTTAAATTCCTCAATCTTGTGTGGAAGGAATTAGGCCAATAGAGTTAGGGCTATGCTCACTTCCCAAAGGAAGTGGTCATAAGAAGGGTGTAGTCACTATAAAGGTGGGTAGCCCATTGGCTACCACCTGGCACTCCCTGCAACATACCTAAATTCAATTATTTAGGTGGCACCCCTGAACCCTAGAACTCGGAATCCTGTTGACCTAACAAGAGCTAGACACCACTAAAGTCACTCAGAAGAGAAGATTGAAGAAACCAACTGACTTGGCCCCAGCCCTACCGGCCTGTCTGCAGGCTTCAAAGAACTGTACCTAGAAGATGACTGTCCTGCAGCCCAGTGACCTCCAAAGCCTTGGGAGGACTGCCTGCCTTTAATAAAAGAAAGAAACTCCCACGGACAGCGGACCTGTCCAAAAGAAACATCTCCAAAAAAGAAAGAAGTCTGCCTGAAGAACCGTGAAATCATCACTTGGAACCACCTCTGCCCCGACGCCCACATCCCAAGTCTAAGTGGCCCACCAGTCCAGTGAAGATTCCCCAGTGCTTCTGACCGAGAATCCATTATGGGCTGATCCCTGCCTGTGCTGCCTTGTGGCCCCCCAGTTCTTGCCTTAAGCCGTGCAGACCAACCTCTGACACCGCCTGCACTTACCTGGAGCAGGGTGCCTTCTGTTGCCCTCAATCCCCCCCAGTAACATTGGGCACCGACTCCGACTTTGACTTGGCACCCTGTTGCACCCCAGTGCCGCTGTGGGTGCACTCTTGGTACCAACCTGAACCTTTGCCGGTACTAGGCTGAAACCCTGAAGACTGGAGTTTTAAGTGTGTACTTACCTGAGAAATTACATTCTTGTTTTCCTTCCAAAGGTTAACATTGTACACTCCGAAAATTGCAGTGTCGATTTTTGAGAACCCAAACTATTTTTAATTTAAAAACTGCTTACCTTGTAACGAAGTTCTTGGTTTCAAAGCAAATATAAAAGCAACTGCTATTTTTCTAAACTGGTCTCAGATTTATTGTTTCAGTGAGTACAAGAAATGCTTAACACGACTCCTTTATATCCCTAGCTGCTTGCTCACACTATCGCAAATAGAGCGCTAGACCTATCTATTTTTGACTTTGCACTTCTTTGGGGATCCACTGGCCTCCCTGCATAGTGTACTTCATTTTAGTATTCTATATAGAGAGTCAGCATCCTACAATAATATACTAATTAAAAAGGAGATAAAGGGGGTTATCACAACTTTGGAGGAGGTGTTAATCCGTCCCAAAAGTGACGGTAAAGTGACGGATATACCACCAGCCCTATTACGAGTCTATTATATCCTATGGAACTCGTAATACGGCTGATGGTATGTCCGTCACTTTAACGTCACTTTTGGGACGGATTAACACCTCCTCCAAAGTTGGAATAACCCCCCAAGTGTTTAGGAGTAAGTGTAGTACAGACCTACACAATTCGGTGCAGTTAAATTTCCATAAAGCAAAGGCGGAAATGGAAAAGCTATTGAGATCTTGGACCATCCTGCCATGAGCGCTGCATGACATGTCGAACTTGATTAAAATGACAATTCTTTTAAAGTTTGCATTTCTTTTCAATACTATCCACTTGTCTAAAAGAGCTGGTAAATAAATTGTAAGGGAAAGTAAGTAGTTAAATTTGTCTATCCAAAGGGGTCAGGATTTCTTGAAAGAGGTTAAAGAGGTTATAGAGGAAAAGAAATATGGGAGGGTTAGCAACTCCAGACTTTCATTAAATAATTGCTGAATGGTGTTAAAAGGAGCATACTAGTCATGGAGAGGCCTCACGTTAAAATCTATTTGAGTAATACTCGACTGAAGAGTGAGGTAAGACAGGATTGCATACTGGCCCCCTTTCTGTTCACCTTGTATGTGAATGATCTGAGGGCCAGCCAGTGGATTCACAGGTGGAATGTCCATGAGTAGGCTCGCGTTGGATACCCTCATTGTTATGTGTGGAGGATACCATCTTGTTTGCAAGAACTGCTTTGGATCTCCAGACATTGCTAGATGGTTTTGTTAGCTACATGAACAGTCTGGATCTTTCAACTAACCATGGTAAACAGAAGTAATGGTTCTGCGCCCTAGGGGAACTGGGTTGAGATCCCTTCATGTTCAGGGTCACGTGCTAGCCAGAGTGCAGACTTTACATACTTAGGTATGGTTTTTGTGGACCACTGTACCTGGGCCCCTCTGATAAGATCAAACATGCTAGCCCTGCCTCGCTTTATTGGGGCTGTTTTCTCCTTTTCTTCTAGATTAGGTTGCAATCCACTGGGTGCAATGATTAAAATCTACCAGGCAAAATTGGTATCAGTGCCCACATATGTTAGTGATGTATGGGGATACATTGATTTAGGGCAGCTCTAAGTGGAGGAGAATGGGTTCTGCAGAAGTCTTTTGGCAGTCCCAGCCTCAGCACCAAGCTTATTGGACTCCGCTCAGGCTATCGAAATTGGGGAATGATATAGCTTGAAACTGCCACAAATGTGAAAGAGCGGATGTGGATGACACATATGTTTGCAATGCGTCCCAGACTACAACTCTTTTGGAAAAGTCTATAACTGAGTGTGGGAAATTAGAACTTTGTTGAAGTACCCCCCACACACTTTTTGCCTGCTTTCTGGATGCAACTTGGACTGGAGTGCACTGAGATCCTGCTAACAGGGTTCCCAGTGCCATTGGTCTTTCCCTAAAAATTGCTAAGGTAATTGGCAACACCTTTAGCTGCCACTATAAGTCCCTAGTAGGTACCCAGGGCATGGGGTACTCAGGGTAGGCCACTGATTGTGCCACCCTCTAGGGCCATGCATCCAGATGCACCCAGCACTTCTATTGTAGACTGAGTGCCGTGGTGCCAACTAAAAGCTCAAACTCGACATAACACGAAGGCTGTGTGCCCTTCCGACTATACACTGCGTGCAATATAGATATGTCACCCCTCTGGCAGGCCTTCTAGCCCTGAGGTAGGGTGTACTATACTGTATGTGAGGGCATAGCTGTACAAGCAATATGCCCCTCCTGTTTCCTTTCCAAACCTGTGACATAGTAAGTGAACAGGGCAGCCATTTTAAATGTATGTGCTGGACACTGTCAGTACAAGTTCCCCAGCTGCATGATGGTTCAGGATGATAAATTTAAATTGATACCAGTATTGGATGTATTACTAAATTTTCCCCAATGGTAACCTCAGAGGTGCCCCCTGCAAAACCTAACTACCCTGGCATGGTTGCTGGCCAGTTCCACCCAGCCTGCCACCACCAGACAGTATTCTGGACCTCTGGGGAGAGAGCCATTGCTCTCTGGGGCCAGAGAACAAAGCCCTTCCTGGGAAGAGGTGCTATCCCACCTACCAGGAATGTGCACAGCCCTGCCTAAGAGCTTCAAAGGGCTTATTGCCTTTGAAACTTGACCCCCAGGCCTGCATGTAGCAGCAGATGACCACCCCCATTGCAAACTCCCACTTTTGGCAGGAGCAATGGCAGGAAAATACACAAAGGGTAGGAGGAGTGGCCCCATGTGGCATGCATTACCCCTAGGTGTTGCCTGTGAGGTGGACACTCCATTTCAATTTCCTCCATCTTGGATGGAAATTAAATAGCCAATCAGGTATAGGGAAATGACCCCTTCCCACAGGGTAGCCATCCTAAAGTATATGACTTATTGGTCAGTACCAGGTTTCCCCTAAAACGACCACTAAATATAGTATTTAGTGGGCATCCCTAGACCAGGAAATCAGATTCACTGGACAAAAGGATACTATCACCAAGAAGATCCGTAGTACGAGAACTGTGGACCTGCTGCACCAAAGAAAAGGTGCCAAACCCTGCCTGCTGCACCCAGGACCTGACAAACAGTGGTGAGGAGCTGCTGGATAACTGGACTACTCTACAAAAAGCCCAGAGGACCTCCAAACTTCAAAGGTCACCAGAGGACTCCCTCCAGAGTGGAGGTACCACTCCAAAACCACAATAAACCATCAAGCCAGTGAGGGTCACTTCACTGACCAGCCACCAACTCCCAAACTGGATGCCAAAGCTGGACCAAAGCACATCCCGATGACCGCAGGGACAAACCCAGCCAGTGTGGCAAGTTTGATGGTACTACAGTGTGGCAAGTTTGATGGTACTGTGACCTCCAGCAGCCAAACCATGCCAATACCTGTGGTATTGGTCAACCCACATTGGAAAAGACAGCCTGCCAGGGGTTAAAAAAGGATGAGAAGGAAGCCCCAGTCGAGGGACTCCAGAAGCAACCTTTACCTCCTCCCAGAGCGCCCCCGTTGTCCTATGAACAACCCTGGAACCAACTTACCTCCTGCTTGTGAGGCCATCCTTGCGCACAACTGGCTCACCGATTCGCTTTGCACCTGGCTGCCCTGTGCCCTGCACCGAAGGACCTGCTGTGACCTGAGCGTCCCCCACCCCTTGCAACCTCGAAAATCCCAGGGGACCCCAAAGATCCATTTTTAAACTTACCTGTGCAGTGCTTTTCCAATTGGTCCCCAGCAGTGGCCCTGCACCAGCTCTAGAGACCTTCTCCAGCTGGAACTGGGAGCCACCTGAACTTCTCCACTGGCACAGTGTCCCCACCAATGGCCTCGATCAACCTACGAAAGAAAAACTTGGTAAACCAAGTGTGTGATTTTATACGTTTTTTTAAAGGTGATCCTCCATTGATTCCATTGATGCGTACTTACGCATAAAAAGAGTATTTTAATTAAACTTCAAAATTTTCATATCTGAAAAAGTACTCACCCAATTCTGATGATCTTGGTATTAACATTTAGATAAAAACGTGAAGTGTTTTTATAAATTGGTCTCAAGTTATTCCTTTGAGTGTGTGACTTGCAAGGCTGATGCTGTGGGTGCAATAAATGCTTTGCACTTCTCCAAGATTGGTCTAACTGCACGACCAAGCTACCGTAAAAATTAGACCATTAGGGGATCTAGTTTTTACCCCTGTAAACCAACGTGTGGTTGCCTGTAACTCCTGCACAGTGTGCCTAGCTTTGCACACTACATCGAGGGCCAACCTCCTACACAGAGATTATACACCAAGAAGTTAAGGTAATCATATCACTTGTGTTTTAAGGTGTCCGTGAGGAATATAATCTACTACATTATCAAAAAAACAATCAATGCTCCAAAGTTATTTGCTGGCTAGAAGAGAAATTTGTAAATAGTGGATCATTTCAATACCTCCAACCTACGCAGAATGGCTTGATTTCCTGTTGTATGTCTGTAACATGGAGCAGATATGTTCGACCATAATGAAAGCAAAGATGTGGCAAATGATCGAACAGTGGTGTAAAGTAGGAACGGCTGCAACATTGGAATATGTGAGCTAGCTTGTCCAATGATTACACCTTTATTGTGTCTTTGTATATATTGGACAGTTTAGTCCAAATCAGATGTGCTGAAGAACAACTTCTACCTCACAAGGTTAGACAGAACCATCATAAAACGTACACACAAGGGCTAGAAAAGAAGGTGATGGTATATTGTTCCGAGATTATATGAGGACAAAAAAATGCAAACCTTGAGAGCCTCACCAAAGAGAAACTAATGGTACAATTATTGTTGTGTTGCAACATTGAGAAGGTTAGGATTGTGGCCAAAAGTGTGCAACATGCAATGCTGTGTTAATGGAAGATTAGGGAGGATGGTAGAACCTCTTCTGAAGTTAGTCTTGTTGAGTCATGCAAGCAAGCTTTACGTGACAAGAATAGCAGTGATGGTGGTTTTAAAGGCACGTAGCTAGCATAAAAACACGGGAACCATTTTTTTAATCAGGTCCCCAGTTCCAGCCTAATTGATTAAATTATAGTGGATCTTAGCATCTGGTCATCAGTGGTTGATATGGCTGTGATTTCCCGCCGGGATAGTGATCATAATACTCTGAGCCTTGAGGTGGATTTATGGTTCTTGGGACGACATGGTAGTGTGGGTAACCCTTTAGTCACGGAAGAGTGTCTCTCTAGTAATAAGCGCAGAGTAAAATGGCCCACCATGCTTAGTTCTTCAGAATTAATGGCAAGTATCTATGCCAAGGTCACACTAGGTCTTGATGCCCTCTTGAGAGGTGAGGGGGTTTCGGCTGGGGTATTAGTGGGGCATTGTAGGAAAATGCCACTGTTGGCAGGGTTGCCCCCTAACTTTTTGCCTTTTGTTGATGCCAGCTTTGATTGGAAGTGTGCTGGGACCCTGCTACCCAGGCCCCAGCACCTGTGTTCTTTCCCTAAAACTGAACCTTTGTTTCCACAATTGGCACAGCCCTGGCACACAGTTAAGTCCCTTGTAAGAGGTACCCCTGGTACCACGATCTCTGTGGCCAGGGAAGGTCCCTAAGGGCTGCAGCATGTATTATCCTACCTTCAGGGACCCCTCACTCAGTGCATGCACATTGCTTTGCAGCTTGTGTGTGCTGGTGGGGAGAAAAGACAAAGTCAACATGGCACTCCCCTCAGAGTGCCATGCCCACAAACCACTGCCTGTGGCATAGGTAAGTCACCCCTCTAGCAGGCCTTACAGCCCTAAGGCAGGGTCCACTACACCACAGGTGAGGGAATAGCTGCATGACCACTATGCCCCTATAGTGTTTAAGTCAATTCTTAGACATTGTAAGTGCAGGGTAGCCATACTGAGTATACGGTCTGGGAGTTTGTCATTACGAACTCCACAGCACCATAATGGCTACACCTAATACTGGGAAGTTTGGTATCAAACGTCTCAGCACAATAAACCCACACTGATGCCAGTGTGGGGTTTATTGAGAAATGCACACAGAGGGCATCTTACAGATGCCCTCTGTATGTTAACTCTACTGTTAGTGTGAGACTGACCGGTCTGAGTCAGCATGCCACTTCCAGACTAGTTTCTGACCACATGGGGTGAGTGCCTTTGTGATCTCTGTGGTCAGAAACAAAGCCTGTCCAGGGTGGAGGTGCTTCACACCTCCCCCTGCAGGACCTGTAACACCTGGTGGTGAGCCTGAAAGGCTCAAGCCTGGTGTTACAATGACCCAGAGCACTCCAGCTAGTGGAGATACCTGCCCCCCCGGATGCAGCCCCCACTTTTGGTGGCAAGTCCGGGGAAATAATGAGAAAAACAAGGAGGAGTCATCCCCTCAGCCAGATCCACCCCTAAGGTGACCAGAGAGGAAGTGACCCCCTCCTTTTAAAATCCTCCATCTTGTCTTGAAGGATTTAGCCCAATAGGGATAGGGATGCGCAACCCTCCCCAAAGGGAGGGAGCACAAGGAGGGTGTAGCCACCCTCAAGGACAGTAGCCATTGGCTACTGCCCTTTGACCCTAACACTCCCCTAAATTCAGTATTTAGGGACGACCCTGAACCCAGGATTTGAGATTCCTGATGACCTACTAAGAAGAAGGACTGCTGACCTGAAAAACCCAGCAGAGAAGAAGGAAGACGACAACTGCTTTGGCCCCAGCCCTACTGGCCTGTCTTCTGCTTCAGAGAACCTGCACAACAAACAGAGATGTATCCTGCGGGCCCAGTGACCTCTGCCAACTCAGAAGACTGCCCTACACCCAGAAGGATCAAGAACTCCTGTGGTCAGCGGACCTGTCCAAACAAGAAAGAAGAAACCAACTTTAAAGGGACTCCCACCTCACTCCAGAAGCATGAGTCCCCAACACTCTGCACCCGACGCCCCTGGCCCGTGTCCAGAGAAACCAACTATCCAGAGAGGACCCCCAAGCGACTCCGGCAATGTGTCCACACAGGGCTGACCTCCCTGCACCCCCACGACAACGCCTGCAGAGGGAATCCCGAGGACCCCCCTAACCGTGACTGCCATGGATGGAGATATTCGACGCCTGGAAGAAGCACTGTAACCGCAGCCCCCAGGCCCGTGAGAAACTGACCACCAGTGCAGCAATGACCAGCAGGTGGCCCTTACCCTTTCCCGGTCAGTGGCTTGCCCGAGAGGCCCCCCTGTGCCCTGCCTGCAGCGCCTAAGTGACCCCCTGGTCCCTCCATAAAGTTCTATTGAGAACCCGATGCCCTGTTGGCACACTGCACCCGGCCGTCCCGTGCCGCTGAGGGTGTGGTTTTTGTGCCTACTTGGGGCAGCAGACTGGAACCGGAGTACCCCCTACCTCCATAGGCACCCATGTTATTTTGGCTCCTGTTTGACTTCTGCATCTGACCGGCTCTGTGTTGCTGGCGCTGGGTGTTTGGGGTTGCCTTGAACCCACAACCATGGACTACCTATACCCAGGAGATTGAACCCCTAACTGTGGTACTTACCTCTGAGACTGTACTGTACTTACCTCCCCCAGGAACTGTTGAAAATTGCAGTGTACACTTTTAAAATAGCGTTTTGCCATTTGAATGAAAACTGTGTACAATATTGAATGTATTCTAAGTCTCAACTATTACTATGCAAAGTACCTTTCATTTAAAGTACTTACCTGCTAAATGAATCTTGAAGTTCTAAAAATAAATTAACAAAAGAATATTTTTCTATATAAAAAACCTATTGGCCTGGAGTTGTCATTGCCTGTGTGTTTTCACTTATTGCTTGTGTGTGTACAACAAATGCTTAACACTACCCTCTAATAAGCCTAACTGCTCGACCACACTACCACAAATAGAGCATTAGTATCATCTATTATTGCCTCTGTCAAGCCTCTTGGGGAACCCCTGGACTCTGTGCATACTATATCTCATTTTGATATAGTATATACAGAGCCAGCTTCCTACAGGCATGGATTAGCTCTATTCATAATGTTTTCTTCAAGGGCTGATGGACATTTTGTTCCAGGCTGTTCGTAGATCTGTGGGCAGGAGGACCCACAACTCTTGGTATAATAGAGCATGTAGGGAAGCCAGGATTGCCTTAATTACTGTGATTAAAGTGCACAAGCAAGTTGAAATTCAAGCTTGGAGGTCCCAATTCAAAAAAATGTATTTTAGCTGAAAAAAAGTAATGGGAAACAGCATAATGTGAGCAGATGCTTGTAGCCACTAGGTCTGAGGATGCCCATGGGTTCTGGAATCTGGTTTCAATCGGGAGTAGGGATGGTGCTATTCAATTGGGAACTAACATATTGGCAGCAGATTGGGTAGCCCATTTCTCTTCATTATCTGCTTATAGAGGGGGTATCTCTCCATTTAAAAACCCAATAGGGGTTAAGTAAACTTGGATGTGGTGAGCCTAGCAATTGTGAAAATATAGCCAACTCTTCTGTCACTGAGGAAAACATAAGAGCTGCTACTAATAAAATAAGACCTAATAAAGTGCTTGGGCTGGGTAAAGTACCAGGGGATTTGTATTTAGGTAATCCAGATGTCTGGGCCCTTTATTTCATGGTCTTATTTAAGAACATCCTCGCAGGAGGACCTAACCCACCCTCCTGGGTGGGAGCAGAAATCATTCCCATTTATAAGAAGGGTTCCTGGAACCATCCCTGGAATTACAGGCCTGTTAGTCTAATTTATTACTTACAAAGATTATTTAGTTCAATCTTACTGGATGGAAAATAACAATATTTTGACTGACCTCCAAGCAGGGTTTCGAAAGGGAGTCAGTACTATCGACCAGGTTTTTAGACTCCAGCTGATTCATTGGAAAGTAGTCATCCTGGGGATTGGTGACTATACATCGCTTTTGTTGACTTACGCACTGCATTTGATCTGGTCCCCCATCCCAAGTTATGGCAGACATTAGAAACAAGCATTTGCAATACAATGGTCTCCCGCTTGATTGAGTTAGAGCTATTAGTTTTGAAAATTCCTAACTTGACTTTTCTTGCCACATAAATTGAAAATGAAAAGTAAAACAGTTGACATAAGCGATCTGATTCAAAGTGCCACGGCTGCAGTGAGCGCAAAGGAGTGACACAAAAGGAAAAAGAAACTCGCTCTCAGTCAGACATATTGGCAATCGTGCAATTATCCATGTAACAGGGTTGATGGCCAAGGCAGTAACAAAACTGCCCCAAAGAGGGACAAACACAAAGCATTTGCTAATGATAACAAAGGATTTTTTAAAGACAAGCCCATGAACGAGTGATAGTGATGGGCGTACCATGGGCATGGTTAAAAGCCCACATAGATACCAACACGTCAGAAAAGCAGGGCTTGCACGCTGCTATGCTCGACCTACAAATGGTGTGTAAGGTACCAGTGCAGTGACAGGATTGGAGACATGAACCAATTGCTGAAGGGGGATGGTGATGGGCTGCAGACCCAATGACAGCATAAGGTATGGAGAAACTATATATATCTCTGCATAATAAAGCACACTGGGTAGGGAATATGTAGTAGATTAATAGGTTAGGGATATGTGATGAAATATGAGTGGGACTTTTATGGTGTAACTTAAACAAATAAAGTTATTCTGTCTTTCTGTCTGATTGGGACGTTTTATAACCTTTACCCTAATTTGCATACTATCTTCTGTGTTGTTTTTATTAATTGGGATTATTCCGACACACTATTTAGACAAGTACTGCATCATAAATAATAATATAAGTGTGAAATACTAATCACGGCATGTGTATATTGATTCAGGAAACAAAGTCCGGCTCTTCTTTATCACAAATAAGAGATTCTCTAACAGGGTAGTATGACTTTTAGGCCCATATTTATACTTTTTGACAAAAACCAGCGCCAGTGCTGGTTTGCGTCATAAAATTTACCACCAGCTAACGCCATTCCTACGCACCAGACAGGCGCCTTATTTATGGATTGACGTTAGCCGGCGCTGCGGGCTGGCCAGAGGAAAAAAAAAAAGACTCTAACCAGGCAGCAACGGCGTAGGGAAAAATGGGGGTTGTGCGTCAAAAAATGGTGCAAGTCAGGTTGGAATCAAAAATCATGGCTGTAACCGGACTTGCAGCATTTTTTGACGCACAACCCCCATTGAAATGACTCCTGTCTTACCAAAGACAGAAGTCATGCCCCCTTGCCCAATGGCCATGCCCAGGGGACTTATGTCCCCTGGGCATGGCCATTGGGCACAATGGCATGTAGGGGGGCCCAAGTTAGACTCCCCTATGCCACTTTAAAAAAATAAAAATTTATACTGACCTCTACTAATCCATGGGTGTCCTCCAGGGGTGGGCGAGGGTGGCAGGGGGTGGCCCTGGGGGCAGGGGAGGGCACCTCTGGACTGCTTCCATTGTCAGAGACCATGGAAGTGAGCCCACAGGCCCCTTAACGCCTGCCCTCACCCAGGCATTAAAAAACGGCACACATCAGGCTGTGCGCCGTTTTTTAAGGCCCGCCCCCTCCTCTGCGTCAAAATGACAGGGGAGTATAAATAAGGCGCACACGCCTTACAGTCATTTTTGGGACGGGAATGCCTACCTTGCATGTCATTAATGCAAGGCGGTTTCCTGTATCCAGAAAATGATGCACACAGAGGAATTTTTACGTTCTCGGGGTCAGGCGTCATAGTATAAATATGGTGCAAGGTTTGCGCCGAAAGTGCGTCAAAACAGAGTATAAATATGCCCCTTACTATTGCACATCTGTCAGAGCCTAATTCGCTAGAGGAAGGGGTAGAGACACCTGCCACTGCTCCTTTTCTCCAAAAAAGGCACATTTCCCTTTGAGGCTAAGGGCATGTAACTGTTGTGAGCCTAAAGATATCAGAGTGATCACAACAGCACCACTCCCTCCACCTTCCAAACACTTTCAAACAATCCCATCCCATTGTTACCACTAGGTCCTTGCTAGCTCAGCCTTAACACGAAGCATCGAATCCAGCTTTCATCCATCTGTCTGGGAACAAAAGATGACTACTGGTCCAACGTGTGAGGATGCTGTTGCAATAAAAATGTACAGGATGATGAGGCATTGAAGAGCTACAAAGAGTGAGCTTGTGTAAAGTTTTGAATGAAGCACGAAGGTGGCTATTTACCAAATATTACACTGAAGAATTATTTAAAACTCGTCTGATTTTTCTTAGTCTTTTTATTCTAGATTTCTAGCCACCAGCATCCCATTTGTCTTCTAAATAAGCATTGTAAAGGCACAAGGTCTGGACTGTGCCAATCTGCACTGTTTTCCTTCTTTTACTTTTAATTCAAACTAATGTCAATTGCTTTAAAAGAGTAAAAATATTACAAAGTAAAAATGCCATGGTCCAAAGATGTATGTTTGTAAAAACAATTAAGTAAAAAATGACCTATTGCTAAAATAAAGGAAAAATAATGAAACGAAAGCAGAACTAAAATCAGAAATTGGCCTACTAGACCTCACAGTAAGAGGTCTTCTTTATGGGCAGATATGCACATGCAGATTGCTGTCATTTACAGTAAAGACAGCAAAGGCTGAAAGAGGCTGAACCTGTGCTCCATGCTGTGGGGGGCGGAAACAAAAAGTGAGTAAGTCCCAAACAAACCAATGGCTGAAGAGAACTGAACAAAACCCCTGCATGTACATATTTATTTATGTATTTCCTACGTTGTTTGTTATTATTTTTGGGAGACATGAGCTCGGTAAAGCACGTAAAGCCGTTTATAGGTCAGACCTAAGAAGACGCTCGTGCACTCCCTGTGCTGTCACAGGCAGGCAGGACTGTTGTCTGGTAGTCACAGCACATGACCTGGGAAATGAGTAAAAGGTCACTCTCGCGCGCTCTACCCTGTCTCTGACACACATGCACGTGCGGTTACAAACGCCTAAATATGGACACACAAAGACACACCCTGAACCAATTACACACACCGAAATACTGACACGCAAAATACGCACATTAATGCAGTTACAAACGCAATTATTATACTAAAAGACACGCAAGGGGCTCAAACACTAAGGGCCATATGTACCAACAAATTTTCCCATAGACACAGAATGGGTAAAACCCTTTGCTACATCTGGCCCTAAATCAGAAACATCACATGCAAATAAAACCTCTAATTTGCGAAAAGCACACTAAACAAATTAAAGAACACCAGTGCAATGGCCTGTGGATACCACCACACACGCCACGTAAATGCACACACACCATGAAAAATTAGGCACTGGCTTGGACAGCCAATGCGAGGCCTCCGATTGTCTGGTAGGCATGCGGTGGCTGCATCCTCCAGTAATGCGCGCCTTGCTTTAGGGTCGCTCATTCAATTTAAATCTTTCACAGAGCAGGGCGCCAAGGCGGCTTCTTTCCAAATTAATACAAGCATTTGCAATGCAACGGATCTCGCATTTGCTCGAGTTAGAGCTAATAGCGTTTTAAACTCCTAACCGGACTTTTCTTGCCTCATAAAATGAAAGAAAAAAACACGAGCGAGATCATGTTATGTAAAACCCAGCGCGATTGCGCTGCGTGGAAAATAAAAAAGATGAAGTAGTGCAGAAACGAGGGTGAAAACATGGAGCCTCATATGTTTACAGTAGTTGGCTGGTGGGCTAGAGGAGGGCTACACACCTTAAAAGGCATGATGTATGCTTGCCTTTCACTAATGAAATCAAGTGGATTTTAAAAGGCAAGCCCACGAGCCAATGAAAGTGGTGGACGTGACATGGGCGTGGTTAAAAGCCCAAAGAGAAATTACAACAGGGATGGAGCGCTTGTGCGCTCAGCCTTAAAAATGGAGGTTCCGCCAGATTTGTTAGCTATCGTTATTAGGTTGCATCTTAACAACTTTGCACAAATGCGGTATGGCGCAGCAGGAGAGCAGACTGTGGAGTTAGGCAGGGTTGTGTCCTGACCCCTACATTTTTTTCTCTATATGTGAATAGGCTTGTTGATTATTTAAATCTATGTAATGGGGATGCACCTAGATTGGCTAATCGTAAAATCCCTGCACTGCTGTTTGCAGATGACACCCTTCTAATATCTAAATCACCTATGGGTCTGCAAAACATCTTGGCTCAGTTTGAGAATTTTTGCGAGAAGAGAGGTTTAGAAATTAATGCTGAGAAGACCAAATACATGATATTGAACCCAGATCGGGAGCTAGACCTAGCCCTCAACTTGCAAGCATCACTCTAGAACGGGTTTGTGTGTTTGAGTATTTGGGCCAGACCTTAACAGAGAACCTAGTATGGAATGCCCACATAAAAAAGAGAAGGCTGAAACTGGAGCAGTGTGTGGGAGCAATTTTGGGAGCTCATCATGCCTCTCCTTTTCACTCCCTCGATCCTCCCTTACAAATGTATAGATCGTAGACTTTGGGGACTGCCCTTTACGGGGTCAAACCTTTGGGGCATCAAGATGTGGGGAAATGTGATGTTGCAGAAAACAGTTTTTTGCGCAAGTTAGTGGGTCCTCCTGGTAGTACCCTTTAATTACCATTAAGGCTTGATCTGGTGTTTTGCCCATCAAAGAGGGAGTTGGGGTTAGACCTTTGTTATTTTGGCAAAGACTCTGGGCTATTCCTGAGCTAATGTCTTATAGGGAAGCTGTAAGTGATGTATTAAGTCTCCCAGGTGTTAAATCACTTCCCTGGTTTAGGTATGTTATAGATTCCCTTTATAATGAAGGTTATAGTGACTGAAGGTCATCATCAGAGTCTTCCCCAAGTATGGGGAAGGCACTGCTAAAAAAGAGGTATTGGGAAAGAGTTGTCTCCTGGAGAAAAAGGCAACTGTGGTTTGTGAGGTGATGGATGAGATTCTGCTGCAGCCAGGACAGGGTATGCATGAATACCTGTTTGCATGTGTTGTTATGAATGGGGTAGAACTTGAGATATTGTTTCTTCAGCTTTTGTTTGACCATCATCTAACAGGAGGTTAATGTCCAAAAATTACAAGCGGATTAAAATGTACATTAGACCTGGTGGATCCGGTGACTATGAGGTAAAGATGAAGGGTCAATCTAAAGCTACCATCAAGTTTGTGAAATTGATCTTGTGTATGTTTCCTGTGTGTGTGACTGCATCTTTGGTTAACCACATCAGAGGGAATGGGGTTTTCTTAGACGCTGTTACAGGATCAGAAGAAAGTGGAGAAGGGTATGGAGTTTCAAAACATCTTTCCTTAGATATTTAGTAATACCGTAAAGTATGCTATGTGCGCAAAATAAAGTTGAAAAAGGGTGTCATTTCTGTTGCATTTAAAACCTAGAAAGTTAACCCTCGATGTCCACGCTGATGTACAGAGAGAGAACTGAAAATGCTTGTTATAGTGGGGTGACCGAACCGGTAGAGCCAATGGCTAGTTGGAGACTATTGTTTAGCCATAATGGTGAGTGGGGACATATTTTGTGCATATACCTCAGATCTCTCAACAGGGAAGTGGTGGTGGCTGTTTTAATGCCAGGGGTACTTCTCCACACTTATAGCAAATGGAGAGGCAAAACCCCATAGCCATTTACACAAGAGATTCCAAATAGTAAGGCTCTCAGGGGCATATTTAAGAGAAAGTGATGCTCCAGGGGCACTATGGGGGTCATTCTGACCCTGGCGGCCGGTGGCCGCCAGGGCCACCGACCACGGGAGCATCGCCAACAGGCTGGCGGTGCTCCCACGAGCATTCTGAACCGCCGCGGTCAGAAGCGGAAAGTCGGCGGTCTCCCGCCGACTTCCCGCTGCTCGGGGGAATCCTCCATGGCGGCGGAGCGCGCTCCGCCGCCATGGGGATTCTGACACCCCCTACCGCCATCCTGTTCCTGGCGGGTCTCCCGCCAGGAACAGGATGGCGGTAGGGGGTGCCGCGGGGCCCCTGGGGGCCCCTGTAGTGCCCATGCCAATGGCATGGGCACTGCAGGGGCCCCGTAAGAGGGCCCCACAAAGTATTTCAGTGTCTGCAATGCAGACACTGAAATACGCGACGGGTGCAAACTGCACCCGTCGCACCCCTGCAACTACGCCGGCTCAATTCTGAGCCGGCGTCCTCGTTGCAGGGGCATTTCCTCTGGGCCGGCGGGCGCTCTTTTGGAGAGCGCCCGCCGGCCCAGAGGAAATGTCTGAATGGCCGCCGCGGTCTTTTGACCGCGGTGCGGTCATTTGGCGGCTCCCTCCAGGCGGGCGGCTCCCGCCGCCTGCCGGACTCAGAATGAGCCCCTATGTTATGCCATGCACTATATTTATAAAGTGGCGTTAGCGCTACCTTGTAAATACGGCCCCTTCACACACAGCACTTTGCGTGGAAGGGGCTTGCAATGGGTGTTGCTGTGGGCATGCCACAGCAACAACCATTGCATTTTGACGCTGCCCCAGGTTTATGAGTTTTTGTGAACCTGAGGCAGTGCCACAATCTAACTCCACCCCATAGGTGGCGTTAGCAGGGTGCAACGAGGAGAAATACTTTTATTTCTCTTTTTTTTTTTGCTCTTTCTATATGTGCTGCATTCTGCAGCACGCATAGAAAGGGCAAATCACCATTTCAGATTGTTTTTAAGTTGGAAGGTGTCCCTTCATGCACAAAAACAATCTCACCCTCAATGCAGCCACCCTTGCACCTTGGCACAAGGGTGGCTGCGTTGGCGCTTGGCGCAGGGAACAACACAGGGGTGCACCATATTCTACTAAATACGGCTCATCCCTGTGTTGTGAAAATGTCAGAGCGCTGCAAATTTTGGGGCAGTGTCGCGCTCTGTCACTTTCTATTAAATATGGGCCTCAATGTCTTGAATTTATATTGCTAAAAATAAATTCCTTGTTATTCTTCTATTGTTTCAATAAATTCCTTGTTATTCTTCTGATACTCCTCATAAAACGCAACCAAGCAGCCTGAATCTCTTGTGTAATTGACTATCGGATGTTGCCTCTCCATTTGCTATATGTTCTAAGCATTGGGATGTTGGACATCTAATCCAGAGGGGTGGGCAATTAGTCAATACAGATAAAAAAAACTTACTGGTGCTGTGGTGGATTAGTCCTTAGTTGTGTAGTTTGAATGACTTTTATTTATTGTTTAGTTAGTTAAAAAAACATAACAATTTTACTATAATACAAGTTATATGAAAGAAAAAAGGAAAATAAATAAGTACATTAAGAAGGAAAAGTACCATTATTGACCATTTACGAGGGTGAGGTTGTGCAATAGTAAAATAGGCATAGTTATAAGCTGTATACATGTTTAAACCCCAGCAACCTGATCGATCTGCTCCAGGCTGTGGGGAAGACAATTAAAGTGCAAAGTAGAATTGTTAATGCCCCAAAGGGTGTTAGGGGATTGTAAACAAGTCAAGCTGGATCTATGCAGGATGCATATTGGAAATTAAAGTCATGGGGGATTCATATGGGGAACCACGTCCCCTATTAGTGTGTTGTGCTTAACCAGGGGGGCTTTTGTCTTGCCCTCTTCTAGTTCTGTTACTCTCTGTGAAGTAAGTCTCTAATTAGTTTTTGAGAGAAGGTGACAGAGAGGGGATCCGCTGGGCGGGGTTGACGTAGGTCCTCAAGCAATTTGGCGTATTTTCTACACCTCAATAGGAATCTTGTTTCAGTGTGAGAGAAGCAGACTGAAGAAATCTCCAGGCAGGAACACATTTCCTTATTTAGATAAATTGGTTTCAGGAGAGATCTCCTGGGGCATCGAGTGTGGAACAACAGTACAACTTTCAGCCCCCCATCCGATTCTATGAGTACAGGTCACTGAGTCTAATGATGAAATAACTGTAGGTGGGAGCCTGGCTACATTTACACCGTTAACAGCTAACAAAGTCAACTCCCTTCTATCCAGGATTCACTTGAGTTCCCCAAATGCTCCCTGCCCCCCCAGAGTCCTGCAAATGGTCAGTAAATTCATAGCAGCGCCATTAGGAAAGATCTACACAGAAGTTCTAGAATCAGGAAAGTTTCCTACCACTTGGAAAGAGACTGTTATCATCCCCATTAAAAAAAAGCCAGGGGAGGTCCAGGAGATCTTACAAATTTACGTCCAATTGCTCTCCTACCGATGCTGGCTAAATTGTTAGGAAAGCATATTAATGAAAAATGTGTTAGCTTTCTGTTGGCACATGATATTGGATATCTCCCAAAAACTATTCCAGAAACATCATAATACGGAGTCCACCTTACTTGCCACCACAGATATTATTAGAAAACAGGTGGATCAGGAAGGGCTGCATTCAACACTATCTCACCCCAAATACTGATACACCGCCTATACCAGGCAGGCCTGAGGGGCTCGGCTTTGAGCATTCTGGAGATGTTTCTTGTCAGTCAAGTGTGGGGACTTCCACTCAGCCCCTTACCAGCTCCCCTGTGGGGTTCCCCAGGGATCATCTTTGAATCTGACCCTCTTTGGTCTGTATGATGCCCCACTGTCTAAACTGATTAGATCTTTTGACTTGCTGGTGTCCTCATATGCTGACGACACCCAAATTATTGTTACCATTCAAGACAACATCCCCATTACAGCTGACAGGTTTCAAACCTGTATGAGAGAAGTCAATAAGTGGATGTACCAAATCTGGTTAAAAATGAATGGGGACAAAACCGAAGTTATAGTCTTCGGGGCTTATGCCACCATTTGGAACCAAAGCTGGTGGCCCGAGACATGTGGAACATTACGTACACCAACACCAGCTGTCAGGAATCTCTGGTTTATTTGCGACTCATCACTAACTTTTGATGCTCAGGTAAATAAAGTTACTAAAATATGCTCCTAGCTAATAAAAATTCTATAGAAAGTCCTGCCTTTTATTCCACATCAACTCAGAGTGACGGTACCTCTGGCTCTTGTTTTGTCCAGATTGGACTACTGTAATGCCCTATACCTGAATATTAACCAACTATCCTTGAACAAGCTTCAACTTGACTGGTGCTCTGGTTTTCCACGTTCTCTTCCATTAATGAGGGCATGAGGAAGCTGTACAGGCTTCCAATTAGGAAACATATTACCTTTAAGATGCTGTGTTTGGCGCATAAAGCTCTTCATTCCTAGGGCTCAGGATACTTACGAACCGCAATCAATTGGTATAACCATAGGCCCATATTTATACTTTTTTAGCACCCCATTTGCATCATTTTTTGATGCAAAAGCAACACAAACTTACAAAATACAATTGTATTTAGTAAGTTTGCGGCAATTTTGCGTCAAAAATGTACGCAAATGCAGCGCTAAAAAAGTATAAATATGGGCCTTAGTTGCCCACTTAGATCACTAAATCTTAAAATGGCGAGGATCCCAAGGAGCAAAAAAGTAAAATGGGAGGAATAGGGTGATCTCAATAGTAGCAGTTAAGTTATTAAATTCTCTTCTAAGTGAGATCAGAGGAATCACATCCGTGCTCCCATTTCACAAGCAACTCAAGACTTTACTATTTTCCCCCTAGATTTTGGAATAGCTTCGGCCTACTTACCTGTTTAGTGCCTCAATTCCACTGGTATGAATGCACTTTATAAGAAACATAAATACAAATACAAAGGGGCATATTTATACTTTTTGGTGGAAAACTGCACTAACGCAGTTTTGAACCAAAATGTTTAGCACCGGCTTGCGCCATTCCTGTGCACCAGCTGGGCGCCATATTTATGGAATGGTGCAAGCTGGTGCAAAGGGTGAGCTAGCATAAAACAAAATGACATTAGCCTGGTGGGGCTGGCGATATGGGAGAAGGGGGCTTTGCACCCAAAAATGACGTTAGGCTGATTAGAGTAAAAAAAATGACTCTAACCAGCCTAACGTCATTTTCTGACGCAAAACCATCCATAGGTAGGTTCACGCATCTAACAAATGGTGCACACTCCAATATTTTGACATTAGACTGGTCTAACGTTGAGATATAAATCAGGAGTTAGTTTTGCGCTGAATCTGCGTAAAAACAAAATACGCATATTCGGTGCAAATGCGGTATAGATGTGCCCCAAAGGGTATAACCACGATTTATTCTTATTATTGCAGAGTCTGCAGGCCTGCTTCTTGCCTGGATGGGCCCATGGGCTCAAATCAGCCACTGGTAGGCGTAAGATGTTTCTGTGGACCCTTCTGTTTATGCCTTCTGAGAGGTATGGTTGTGGCTTCCCCATAAAGAATTGTGCAGTGGAGATAAGATGTTTGAGGACTTTAAAGAGCAAGTATTCAGCAAATGTGAGTTTAAATTCAGCTGCCTGTTGCCTGTTGATAACTCTTTTCCAGGCTGTGGAAGTAATAGCGTCAGAGTTCAACGCAGGGCCTCCAATTTGTAGAGGGGCTACTGCTTTTTTAACTTGTGGGCGACAAGGGTTCCCAGTCCTCTCAAATATCTCTTTTAGACAAGCTTTAAGTGTGTTTGGAGGAGATTTAAGAACCCTTATATAACATTTCAAGGTGTCGGCCTCACAAATGAGGGATTGTCTTGAGAGTGCCAATTTCAGATGTAGTTTGGTCCTCTGTATATGTCTGGGCAATTGGAATAAGTTCTTGTATGCTGTGCATTCACATGTTCTAGGATGGGGGCACATGCCTCAGGGAAAGCCTTTTGCCCGTAGTGTAGTGCCAGGAGAAGACAGGCCTTCATGAATTCAGTATAGGAACAAGCCAAGGTGCTGTTTAAGATCTTATTGAGACAGGTCAGACTGTATTTGATGACTCCGGATTTCTTTTTCAGGGTGGAAAAATGGGCCATTGGATTTGAGGTCTCATTGAATATGTTCTAGGATGGGGGCACAGGCCTCGGAGAAAGCCTGTAGCCTGTAGTGTAGTGCCTGGAAAAGAGAGGCCTTAATGAATTCAGTATAGGAACAAGCCAAGGCGCTGTTTAAGATCTTATTGAGAGAGGTTAGGCTGTATTTGATGACTCCGGATTTCTTTTATAGAGTGGCAAGATAGGCCATTGGATTGGAGGTCTCATTGAATCATACTCCCAGATAGTTATATTTCGTGGTTGTTTTAATGGCTGCAGCCCCCATGCGCCATGTTTGAAGTTTCTTCTTATTGTAGCGATCACAAATCAGGACTTTGTTCTTGTCCTGATTGATTGCAAGGAAGTTAGCTTTCTTGTATTCCTGGAGTTTACTCAGGGCTTGCTAAATTCTGGCTTTTGTGTGGTCTGGCGCAAGGATAGCGCACTGCCCAGAAGAAAAGAAGACACCCAGATGAAAGGCTGGAGCAGGGAGTCAGTGGAACTTGCTCACTACCAAGTTGGGAACATTCTAGGCCAGGAGGCCTAAAGAAAGTGCTCCAGGTGGTAAGGACTTGCTACCAGGAGCAAAATGAGCCGACGATCACCAAAATTGGCCCATCTGAGAAGGTTGGCAACCTTTTCACCCACTGGTGACGAAGCATGTGGGGCTCCGCTGCAGACCGTGAATTTGCTTTGTGGGGGGGGGGGGGGGGCAGGGCGTGAAGGCTACCTCCTGCGAAGAATGGAGCCAGGGAGCGCTGTTGTATGTCCCCAGTAAACAGGCTGTATGGACGGGGCACCATTGCGCTCCCTAGAAAGTGAAGGGGAGGGGCTAAGGACCCATCGCGGGGCCCCGGTGGTAGAAGCCAAGTCAGTAGACACTGTCACATCCCCCTTAAAAATGCTGAGAAGGGCCCTGGACCCCATCCCAGGGCCCCACAAAGAAGTTAACTCACGGACCCGGTCACACCCATGTGAAGATGGAGGGAGGGACCCCAGACCCCATCCCTGGGCCCCACAAAGAAGCAAGGATGTCTGGCAGCTGAGGGCGGGGCTGGCGGCTGAAGGAAGTCAGGAAGTACCGCCGTGCTCCCTGAGAAGGTGGAGTGGGGGCCCAGTACCCTGATAGTTCAGGGAAGATTGGGGAGTGCAGTCGCACAGGCCACAGCACCATACGCATCTGCTCGCTGGAGCAGGCAGACTCCAGTTTTAGACCCAGCTCTGGCAGCAGCACGGGAAGATGCCTACCAGGCGGGGAGCTAGCGAGAGCAGCCGGGGGGGCTCTCCGAGCTGTTCTTCAACATGTTGATGGGTGCAGGGTGTCTGGATGGAACCAGACACCCCTCAATAAAAACCATAAAGAAAACCACCACAGCAGCTCTCCCAGGAAAAGTGGGAGACCCACTCCTACAGGGAGTGCAGAATTATTAGGCAAATGAGTATTTTGACCACATCATCCTCTTTATGCATGTTGTCTTACTCCAAGCTGTATAGGCTCGAAAGCCTACTACCAATTAATCATATTAGGTGATGTGCATCTCTGTAATGAGAAGGGGTGTGGTCTAATGACATCAACACCCTATATCAGGTGTGCATAATTATTAGGCAACTTCCTTTCCTTTGGCAAAATGGGTCAAAAGAAGGACTTGACAGGCTCAGAAAAGTAAAAAATAGTGAGATATCTTGCAGAGGGATGCAGCACTCTTAAAATTGCAAAGCTTCTGAAGCGTGATCATCGAACAATCAAGCTTTTCATTCAAAATAGTCAACAGGGTCGCAAGAAGCGTGTGGAAAAACCAAGGCGCAAAATAACTGCCCATGAACTGAGAAAAGTCAAGCGTGCAGCTGCCACGATGCCACTTGCCACCAGTTTGGCCTTATTTCAGAGCTGCAACATCACTGGAGTGCCCAAAAGCACAAGGTGTGCAATACTCAGAGACATGGCCAAGGTAAGAAAGGCTGAAAGACGACCACCACTGAACAAGACGTCAAGACTGGGCCAAGAAATATCTCAAGACTGATTTTTCTAAGGTTTTATGGACTGATGAAATGAGAGTGAGTCTTGATGGGCCAGATGGATGGGCCCGTGGCTGGATTGGTAAAGGGCAGAGAGCTCCAGTCCGACTCAGACGCCAGCAAGGTGGAGGTGGAGTACTGGTTTGGGCTGGTATCATCAAAGATGAGCTTGTGGGGCCTTTTCGGGTTGAGGATGGAGTCAAGCTCAACTCCCAGTCCTACTGCCAGTTCCTGGAAGACACCTTCTTCAAGCAGTGGTACAGGAAGAAGTCTGCATCCTTCAAGAAAAACATGATTCTCATGCAGGACAATGCTCCATCACACGCGTCCAAGTACTCCACAGCGTGGCTGGCAAGAAAGGGTATAAAAGAAGGAAATCTAATGACATGGCCTCCTTGTTCACCTGATCTGAACCCCATTGAGAACCTGTGGTCCATCATCAAATGTGAGATTTACAAGGAGGGAAAACAGTACACCTCTCTGAACAGTGTCTGGGAGGCTGTGGTTGCTGCTGCACGCAATGTTGATGGTGAACAGATCAAAACACTGACAGAATCCATGGATGGCAGGCAGAGTGTCCTTGCAAAGAAAGGTGGCTATATTGGTCACTGATTTGTTTTTGTTTTGTTTTTGAATGTCAGAAATGTATATTTGTGAATGTTGAGATGTTATATTGGTTTCACTGGTAATAATAAATAATTGAAATGGGTATATATTTTTTGTTGTTAAGTTGCCTAATAATTATGCACAGTAATAGTCACCTGCACACACAGATATCCCCCTAACATAGCTAAAACTAAAAACAAACTAAAAACTACTTCCAAAAATATTCAGCTTTGATATTAATGAGTTTTTTGGGTTCATTGAGAACATGGTTGTTGTTCAATAATAAAATTAATCCTCAAAAATACAACTTGCCTAATAATTCTGCACTCCCTGTATAGTATGCATGCTCCGGAAGAAGTGCCCCATAATACCCTGCGGGGCCTGCCCTAATTTATGTACAGAAATCACACATTTGGCATAATGGTGACCTCCTTAGGGTGGGGTCACCACCAGATCATCACCAAGTGTGGGGGAGCTGCAGGAGGAGTGCAGCCTCCCCCCAGGAGGTTATCAAATATCCCCACTGTAGGAAGTTGCCTCTGTATATACTATCTCAAAGTGAGAGAGAGTGTGCACAGACTCCAAGGGTTCCCCCCCTTAGAGGTTCATAGTGGCAAAATTAGATAATGCGAATGCTCTGTTTTGTGGTGGTGTGGTCGAGCAGTAGGCTGATCAGAGGGTAGTGTTAAGCATTTGTTGTACACACACAGGCAATAAATGTGGAACACCAACTCAAAGACTTAACTCCAGGCCAATAGTTTTTTTATAGAAAAATATATTTTCTTAATTTACTTTAGAACCACAAGATTCAAGATTTGAAGTAAATACATAAATACAAGGTACTCCATACAGGTAAGTAAGGAACTTTGAATTAAAGCAGTAATACACACAGTATAGGTTGAAATGGCAATAAGCTATTTCAAAAGTGGACACAGTGCAAAAATCAACAGTTCCTGGGGGAGGTAAGTTTGGTTAGTTTTTGCAGGTAAGTAAAGCACTTACACAGTCAGTCTCCTGGGCATAGGCTGCCCACCGTTGGGGGTTCAAGGCAACCCCAAAGTCACCGCACCAGCACCACAGGGCCGGTCAGGTGCGGAGGTCAAAGGAGAGCCCAAAACACATAGGCGCCTATGGAGAACAGGGGTGCTCCGTTTCCGGTCTGCTGGCAGGTAAGTACCTGTGTCCTAGGGGAGCAGACCAGGGGGGTTTTGTAGAGCACTGGGGGGGGGACACATACAGGCACACAAAATACACCCTCAGCGGCACAGGGGTGGCGGGTGCAGTGTGCAAAGCTGGCATCAGGTTTGCTATTGAAAGCAATGGAGGGACCTGGGGGTCACTTAGGCGATGCAGGCAGGGCACAGGGGGGCTTCTTAGGCCAGCCACCGACTTGGTTAGGAGTGACCGCCTGCTGGTCACTCCTGCACTGGAGGTTGGTTCCTTTTTGTCCTGGGGGCTCCGGGTGCTGTGCTTGGTCCAGGCGTCGGGTTCTTTGTTACCAGGCAGTCGCGGTCAGGGGGAGCCTCTGGATCCTCTCTGCAGGCGTCGCTGTGGGGGTGCAGGGGGTCATCTCAGGTTACTCACGAAGTCGCAGTCGCCTGGGAGTCCTCTCTGTGGTGTTAGTTCTCTGGAGCTCGAGCCGGGGGCGTCGGGTGGAGAGTGTAAAGTCTCATGCTTCCAGCAGGAAGTGTGAGTTCTTTAAAAGTTGCTTCTTTGTTGCAAAGATGCTGCTGTTGGTGAACAGTGCCGCTGTTCTCGGGAGTTCCTTGGTCCTTCGGGTTCAGGGCAGTCCTCGGAGTCCTCAGAGGTCGCTGGTCCCTGTCGGATGCGTCGGTGTCCCTGTCGGTTGAGTCTGGAGACAGGCCGGTAGGGCTGTGGCCAAGTCAGTTGTCGTCTCCATCGTCTCTGCAGGGCTTTCAGGTCAGCAGTCCTTCTTCTTGTTGTAGGTTGCAGGAATCTGATTTCCTGGATGCTGGGTTGCCCCTAAATACTGAATTTAGGGGTGTGTTTCGGTCCGGAGGGCAGTAGCCAATGGCTATTCTCCTGGAGGGTGGCTACACCCTCTTTGTGCCTCTTCCCTGATGGGAGGGGAGCACATCCCTAATCCTATTGGGGGTGCTAACACGTCCCTCTATAATAATTTATTACACATTAGGACTCGTTTTAGGCCAATTAATCTTTTGACTCAGTTGAGAGACACCTTAGGACGAGATAGCTAATCAATATGTCAATCAATACGTCAATAATGTCATCAATATTTATCACAACAACACATTTTACTTTAGTCAAACACATTAATTTATTCAAGACAGTACCATGACCTTGCAATCATTAATAACCACACCAGTTTAGTAGAATTTTATGAGTTTTATTCCCTATTAGTTACAATTCTAAAACCAGACGCGTTAATCTCAAAACAAAGGAAACAAAACAGCATAGTCACGATATGGCAACTTTGATAAGATTTCATTAAGTCAAGAATCGTGAACATCAGAACATAACACGGCGTGTACATAGATCAACTTTAGCAGAGTGTCATCAACGCGTCAGTTCAACAAAACATAGATTCAGTCGTTTGTCTATTTACGTCAATTTTAGTGAACCCCTGTCCTAACCACCGATTAGCATTATCATGTTGGGCTTCATGCAAAACAATTTAGAACACCAATTTGGAAAACATCTAGCTATGGTCTCTGTCAAAAGTAAGCAGTTGGTACCTAGAAAGGAAAAGCAAACAGACAAATCACAATTTCATTGTCATAGTTACCCTCCAAGGTTTAGGTCAGCACTCAGGTTCAGTCTTCGTCTTCAGGACATCAGTCGATTCGCCATCATTCAAAACTCAGCTCTGGGGCAAAAGGGGCACTTCCCTCATAAGGAGGCAAAGTGTAAATGGGCAAACTAAGGAAGAGGATGGTTTTAAACAAACCAGACAGAGTGACAAAGTTTCTGGATAAAATCAATAGCATTCCCTAACTAATTCTAAATGGCTCCCCGTGTCATGGGTTTTTATCCCTTTTTCGTAGTTCATTCCCCTAAAATTTAATTGGCTTACGGTTATACCCCACTATCTTTACCCTATTAGAAAACAGATTATGGCGGTCATTACAACATTGGCGGTAAAAGCCGCTTACCGCTGCGCAGAAGACCGCCAACAAACCGCTGCGGCCGCGGAATTCCGCCACAGCTATTATGACCCACATCTCGGAATCCGACAAAATGCAGACACCCACACAAGTCCGCCACACCAAAGGTCAGTGATAAACTGGTGAAAACAAAACCTCCACCGTCACGCCAACAGAAATACGCCCACATTATCACGACACACGAATCCACACACACACATACAAAACACCGCCACATTGGACATTTCGAAATACACACACCTGATACACATACACACACCACTCCCACACACCCAATACAATATAAAACACACACCCACATCACCCACAAACCCCTACGACCACTATTACATAGAGAAGGCCAGAGAGAGACACTACAAACTACTACCAAGCATCCACAGGCACACAACACCATCACCCACACTACTTCCACGCACAAAACACCACACACCACTACATATCACCACACTTATCACCACATACACCACCCCACACATCACCTACACCACCCCATGGCACGGCAAAGACACCCCAGGTTCTTGGAGGAGGAGCTCAGGGTCATGGTGGAGGAAATCGCCCAGGTAGAGCCACAGCTATTTGGAGCACAGGTGCAGCACACCTCAATTGCAAGGAAGATGGAGCTATGGCGAAGAATAGTCGACAGGGTCAACGCAGTGGCACAACACCCAAGAAATCGGGACGACATCAGGAAGAGGTGGAACGACCTACGGGGGAAGGTGCGTTCCGTGGTCTCAAGACACCACCTGGCGGTACAGCGGACTGGCGGCAGACCCCCACCTCCTCCCTCACAACTAACAACATGGGAGGAGCAGGTCTTGGAGATTCTGCATCCTGAGGGCCTCACAGGAGTAGGTGGAGGAATGGACTCTGGTAAGTCAAACCTTTAACTACTTCATCCCCCACCCTACCTGCATGCTATCACAGACCCCCACCCTCGCCCCCTCCCCTATCACTCCAACTCCTCACTAATGTACTAATAACACAAACCACACATCCCAATACCAAGACCTGCATGCAACACCAAAGCATGGACACCCATCACTAAAGCATGCCCACTGCACATATCCATAACACCCCCCTCAACCATCATCACACAAGCCCCCACACAGGAATGCTAGCACTGGGGTACAGGGTCACCCACCCATTGCACACCATGACACACACAGATGCAATAATCATGCTTTTACACCCCTGCAGGACCACTACCCAACGTCACCAGACAGGAGGGTCCAGACATCTCCACCCCACCCACAGAAGAGGCCCACAGTGATGACAGCAGCTCTGCCCAACTGGATCCAGATGACCAGCCCGGACCATCGTGGGCCTCGGGACAGTCGTTACCCACACCCAGTCACAGGCCACCACAGAGCTTCCACCCTCTGGTAACACCAGCACAGCACCCACCCAGCGGGCCCATACCTCCGTCCCCAGGACACGTCAATCAGCTGTGTGTCCAACACTACAAGAAACCCAGGATAACCCACCACCCCAACAACAACAGGGACCTGGGGGCAGTGGTAGTGGGCACACGGTCCAGGGGACGGAGGCCCAGGAACACAGGGGAACTGGGAGGGCTGCTGTGCGACAGGGGGCGGACAGGCCTAGGGAACCCACTCTCCACGAGGCCCTCTCCTCCATCATGGGAGCATACCACCACTCCCAGGAGACGATGGCAACGGTCCTGGGCAAGTTTCAGGAGACCCAGCGCATGCAGGAGGAACAGTCTTTGGGGTTCAGGGAGGAACTCAGAACCATCAGCTCCGCCCTGGGCACCATCGTAGGGGTGCTGAAGGAAATACTCAACACCAGGAGGGACACTGTGGCACTCCAAGGGGCCCCTGACACTAGCATGGACGATGAATTGCCCACCACCTCCGCCGGCGCTAGTGGACAGGAGGCACTGCCACAGGACCACCACACCAGCACCCCACCCCCTGCAGACGAAGAACCACCCCGCAAGCGGTCCCTGAGATCCAGGAAGAAGACAGAGAACGATGCCAAGACCCCCGCCAAGAAATGAGACCACCCTGAGTGTCATCCCACTGTCCCACTTTGTAACCCTGTCCATATTTAAACTGCCCCAGCTCCACTTCCTATGCCCATATGGGCAATGCACCTGTGAGACGAATAGACTGGACTCTGCCATGGACATTCCTCCACCATCACCCCTCACCATGTTACAACCCCCCTCCAATATTTAGCACATAAATAAACACCCTTGAAGCACAACACAATCTGGAGTCAGTCTGTGATTTAGAAAATGTGTATTAGCAATGACAGTGACAAAATGCGTTTTCAAATGTAATGTCAACATACCTATGTCACACATCTCAAGTCCATGAGGAATCTAAGCAGATGACACACGTTGTAAACCACACCTGTGAAACCGTAAGGGAAATGTAAAACTCAGTTACCATATACTGGTTGAAATCGACAGACAGGATAGAGGTAGAAGTGTGAAAGTACTTGTAATAGGCAGGAATGTGTTCTCACCTGTGTGTCACTGGAAATATTGCTGGATAACTGAGTCCCTGTTGTCAATGTCTTCTTCCTCTGCTTCCTCCTCATCACTGTCCACAGGCTCCACAGCTGCCACAACACCGTCATCTGGACCATCCTCCTGCAGAAAAGGCACCTGTCGTCGCAAAGCCAAGTTGTGAAGCATACGGCAGGCCACGATGATCTGGCACACCTTCTTTGGTGAGTAGAATAGGGATCCACCTGTCATATGCAGGCACCTGAACCTGGCCTTCAGGAGGCCGAAGGTGCGTTCGATCACCCTCCTAGTCCGCCCATGTGCCTCATTGTAGCGTTCCTCTGCCCTGGTCCTGGGATTCCTCACTGGGGTCAGTAGCCATGACAGGTTGGGGTAACCAGAGTCCCCTAATAGCCACACCCGGTGCCTCTGGAGTTTACCCATCACATAAGGGATGCTGCTATTCCGCAGGATGTAGGCGTCATGCACAGAGCCAGGGAACATAGCATTTACCTGGGAGATGTACTGGTCTGCCAAACATACCATCTGTACATTCATCGAATGATAACTCTTCCGGTTCCTGTACACCTGTTCATTCCTGTGGGGGGGGACCAGAGCTACATGGGTCCCATCAATGGCACCTATGATGTTAGGGATATGTCCAAGGGCATAGAAGTCACCTTTCACTGTAGGCAAATCCTTCACCTGAGGGAAAACGATGTAGCTCCGCATGTGTTTCAGCAGGGCAGACAACACTCTGGACAACACGTTTGAAAACATAGACTGGGACATCCCTGATGCCATGGCCACTGTTGTTTGAATTTACCCACTAGCTAGGAAATGGAGCACTGATAGCACCTGCACTTGAGGGGGGATCCCTGTGGGATGGCGGATTGCTGACATCAGGTCTGGCTCCAACTGGGTACACAGTTCCTGGATTGTGGCACGGTCAAACCTGTAGGTGATGATCAAATGTCTTTCCTCCATTGTCGACAGGTCCACCAGCGGTCGGTACACCAGAGGATTCCGCCACCTCCTCACATGTCCCAGCAGACGGTGCCTAGGAGTGACAACAGCGATCACAGAGTCTAACTACTCAGAGGTATGTACCCACAGTCTACACAGAACATCATTCATACACAAAATGTGGCCTGTATTTGTGTTGTGCAACAAGGCCTAGGTCTGTGTGACGCAGTTGGTAATTAGGGCATGTGGGCCCCTGAAATGGTGGCTGCCTAACCTCTAAAGTGGGACAATGGGATGTGAGGTAACTGCGCTGGTGTTATACACCGTCGCAGTAGGCGGTCGAAGACCGCGGCGCAATGCTGCATTGGTTAACATTGGACCCTATGGGTCCCAGGAGCCAATGACGATGTACGCCGGCGGTGATGGTACGCACCGCCGCGGACGTGACCGCCGCGGACGTGACCGCCATTTTCTATCTGTTAATTCACTCAATACCTGATATTCGACAGGAGAGGACCTACACTGCAAGTGCTGCTGTGACCTCGGTCTGGAAGAGACAATGGCTCGTGCGTCTGGGGAAAGGGCCCCTGCCTTCACTGCAGAGGAGTTGGAGAAGCTTGTGGACGGGGTCCTCCCCAGTACACGCTACTCTATGGTCCTCCAGACCAACAGGTAAGTACACAGGGAGCATGTTGTATGGGCTATGCCTGTGTGGAGAGGGCTGGTTGTAAGAAGGAAGGGGGCACAGTTCTGCGTGCATGAAGGACTGTGAATGCATGTGCCACATGGCAAGGGTAGGGATGGGGGCCAATCACTTAGACAGTGCAGTTGTTAATGACTTCTCTTCTTCCCCTGTACATGTCATGTAGGTCAGCGCCCACCATAAGAAGGATATTTGGCGTGCCATCGCCAAGGACGTCCGGACCCTGGGGGTCCACCACAGACAGAGCACCCACTGCCGTAAAAGATGAGAGGACATTCGCCGCTGGAGCAAGAAGACGGCGGAGGCTCAGGTGGGAATGGCCTCCCAACGTGGGAGGGGTGCCCGTCGAACCATGACCCCCCTGATGTTCAGGATCCTGGCGGTGGCCTACCCGGAGTTGGATGGGCGCTTGAGGGCATCACAGCAGACACAAGGGGGTGAGTACACTCTCATTCTGCTGATTCAGCGCGCAGTGGAGGTGTCTGGGTGGGGGAGGTGGGCCATGGGTTCCCCTAGGCCAGGGCGAGTGTGCTAGTTAGGTCCCCTTTTTCAGGCAGGCCCTGTGGCACCCCACCCCACCTCTGTAGAGTGCCAAGTACAGGTATTCATGCCCCTGTGTCATCTATGTGTGCAGATGTCGACCATAGACATGTAGGCCATATCCCAGGAATTGCATCTGTAGAGCCCAACAGCGCGACGTAGTGCAGGGGGCTGCTGTGTCTGTATTGTCCGCCAACGGTAGCGGTAAGCCATGCACTCAACCTGTCTTTCTTCTGTCGTCCCCCCCCTTTTTTTGGTCTCCCTTTTCTTTTGTGCATCAGCATCATCAGGCGGAGGTACAGTGGCACCGGAGCACGAGGGAGCTGCATCCCACATGGCCATGGAGGCCAACACCACGGACTCAGAATACACCAGTGGGACGGAGGGCGAGGGGAGCACCACGGCGGTCACAGGATCTGCAACCAGCGACACGGACTCGTCCTCCGATGGGAGCTCCCTTGTGGTGGCGGCAAAATCTGTGCCCCCTCCAGAACCAGTGGAGACTGTTATCCACTTGAGAGACTGTGGCTTTGCACTCCCCAGGATGGTACAGTGGGCAAGCCACCCACTGTAGGGACTTGAGAGACTGTGGCTTTGCACTCCCCAGGATGGTACAGTGGGCAAGCCACCCACTGTAGAGACTTGAGAGACTGTGGCTTTGCACTCCCCAGGATGGTACAGTGGGCAACCCACCCACTGTAGGGACTTGAGAGACTGTGGCTTTGCACTCCCCAGGATGGTACAGTGGGCAACCCACCCACTGTAGAGACTTGAGAGACTGTGGCTTTGCACTCCCCAGGATGGTACAGTGGGCAACCCACCCACCGCAGAGACTTGAGAGACTGAGGCTTTGCACTCCACAGGGGGACATCAATGGGCATGGAACCCCCTCGTGGATCTGGTGGTGCACTCATCCGGCTGAGGTGCCCCCCCCTTCCCTTCCCCCTGAGGTGCCTGTTGTATTTCTATCTGATGCCCGAGCAGTGTTCTCTCCGTTTTGATCAGGTATCTTGTGTGGGCCTCGCCCATGCATTTTGGGCCCAGTGGTCCACGGACAATGAATGGTGCATCACCTGCACTACTAAACGTGGTGTATATTTTGTTGATAGTGTATATATGTATATATTTGCTTCCTGTATTTTGATATATTACAATGGTTCAACTCATTTCCTTTTGTGTTTGCATTCTTCCAGGGGGGTTGGGAGGTGTTACTGTAATGTATAGATATGCATTGGTGTGTGTGTTGTAGTGGGTGAGGGTCGGGGTGGGGGTTGGGATGTTGGTTGTGTGTGTCCCTGTTTTTTGCCTCCCCCTCCCCTATGTCGTAGGTGCAGTACTCACCGTGCTCTTCGCCGCCGGCGTTGATGATCCTCGTATAGGAGCAGGAAGACTATCGCTGGCAGAATATGGAGTTCCGTCTCCATGGTGTCCCTCTTCCTCGTGGAGTGTGTAGAGGTGAGCGTTTTCCCTTTGAAATGGCTGTTTCCGCCGTGTTTTTATCCACGGCGAATCCGCCCCGGAAAAGGTGGCGGATTGGTAGGTTGTGATACTGTGGGCGGTACATTGTCTCCCGCCTGTCTGTTGGTGGTGACCGCTGCGCTGTTTGTCTGTACCGCTGTGACGGTCGGAGTGTTAAAGTGGCTGTCTTTGTTGGCGGTTCCCGCCACGGTCATAATTCCAATTTTTTTTACCGCCGGCCTGTTGGCGGTCTTACCGCCACTTTTACACCGTCCGCCAGGGTTGTAATGACCACCTATGTCATTAATCTTTCACCCCATATTATTTTACAGACATTTTATTGGTCCATGTGATTGACGTCTTCGGAGGTAGCACGTCCGGTATGATTTTATCCTTCTGTAATTCTTTGCACATCTTTTGGTCAGTGGCTAAATTGCCTTCACCGGTTTGAGTGACCTTGTACTTTACACTAATCTACACTGTTGCATTTTGTCTAATATTTTCTACAAGCAATGTGAATTTTCATGAGAACGGATCCACTATGGTTACATTCAGCTTCTAGTTTGGAGAAAAACAAGAGGTCATGTCCTTTTGCGAGTCAGCACACTGCATGTTAGGAAAAATACATTTAATATGAGAGCCAGACAGCTTGGCTTCGGCTCATGCTAACTTAAGGCCTACAAGGATTTTTAGCACAACTTTAATTAACGCAATCATTCATAATTAATATAAAACGTATTCAATTATAAGAATTCATAAACATTAGTCATTTTATTAGTCCACGTATACATTGGCGGCCACTCCCTGTGGTCACATTTCAAGTGCACGTTTAAGCAAGAATTCATTACTACAGTTTCTATGCGGCATCATCACACATTAATTCATAAACATTTCATGTTAATATAGATTATATAAGCTACGCTCTCTCAGTCCCTCCTCTGATGACGTTCGTCATTACACAAACCTTTCCCTTTCAACCTTTCACTTTTAATTTTTCACCTTGCACATAATGCGCATTTCAACATCTTGTCCCTTGTGTGAACTTTCCCAAATTTCATTAAACATTTTCTCCCTTTCACTTTCCTCATTTCTCCTGTTTCTCTTTGTCCAATTTCTTTTAATTTTGTCATTAATTTTGCATGCTCCCCATAAACCTAATAAACAGACCAGAACAATTAATAGACCCCCTAGTATTTTTGCAAGCACCCCATTCCAAATATTGCTAAACCAGCTCCCTACTCTGGCAATTCCTTTTCCTACTTCTCCCACACTCCAGGTTCTTTCAAATCCTTCCAATCTGCACTATCTCTAGTTAGGTTAGTAAGCATACCTCTAATCTTTTTACTATTATCCGGTATAAATGAGCAACAATGACGCTCGTTGAGCATCTTACAGACTCCACTGCTCTTTGCCAAAAGAATGTCTAAAGCAAGCCGATTTTGAAGAGTCATAGCTCTTTCCGCAGCAAGTTCAGTATCCATCAGGAGTATAGCCCCTGTGAAGTTTGTCAGCATGTTATCCACAATGGTAGACAACTTTCGAATCTTTATGGAGTTTAAGATAACCCCTACTGAAGGAATTATGACTCCAAATATGTCACCAACGACAGCAGCCGCTGTCTCTCATTTTTGTCTAGCATGTTGTAATTCAGACATTTTAGGTATTTGTTTTAAGTCATCAATCTGGTAAATCTTTGGGAAAACTATCCCCAAATAACATGTCCCATACCATCCCTTAGGGAGACGGTAATAAGCATTAAGTCCACAGATATAATAGATCCCAGGGATTGCTGGATCCTGTCCATTTAACAAGAATGTCCACTTACTCTGAAACAAAAAAACATGCCTGCATTCACTCGTTCCCACAAATAAAGTGTCATGATCAGATTTTGGCCTATATATACAAAGTCTACCTACATATAATGTATCTATAGCTAGTTTGCCTTGCGTCTTTATTGCAGTGTAAGCATAATCATTTGCAAATGTGCGTTTCTCTAGCCCCTTTTCTAGTCTCTCTTTCAATGCTTTGCGTCTATCATCAGTGTGATCTAAAAAGCTTTTTTCCACAGATGCTAATAAGCAGGTCAGATTGTTGTGGTGTGCATAAGCTGTCCCAAATGTTAGTGTCGGTTCAAAGAAACCTCTAACTAATTTTATATTATGCTCCTTAGCTAGCTTATTCAAAAACTCAATCACAGGCACAAAAGAAAATACCACATCTAAATTAGAATAAAAGTATTGCACATGTTCCTGGTCTTCGAATCTTGTTAGCAGCAAACTACAGCTTATCCCATATGTTAACTGCAAGCTATGATAAGTGACCCTTTCTTACACTGATGAAGGAATCTTGGTACACACATAACAATTTCTCGCATCCATGGTTTCAACATACTCATTCAGCAAGCGATAGAAGACATTAGTGGAGAGTTCCCCTTTTGAATTAGTTCCCTCATGCAAGTGTTTTGTATCTTGCTCAAACTTTTCCCACGGTGTTAGTGTTGTATTCTCAGGTTTTGAAGCATTGTTAGTCGCTTTCTTATCCAACCATGGCATTCCCACAATCACACCTACAATTATTATGGCACACACAATACCCAATATAACGCTTAACCAACCACACACTTTACCCTTCTTGTTACTACCTCTACTGGAAGCCATGGTCTGTAAAGAATCAGATAGCAATCAACTTGAGGACGATATAAAAGCTCTCTCTTTTTTTTTTCTTCTTGATGCAGTCTTTCTTTCTCTCTGCGTGTATTTACAGCGTTTCACTCACCCCAGGACCTTTTTGTCAAATCAAGTTTAGCAGCTTGTCATAATCGGTTTTCAAAGTCAATTCAGGTTATCAGTGTCACATCCGGTAATTTATAAGTCTCTTTTCTCAGCCTTTTTCAGCTTTCAATTTCAATTTCAACACAGTCTCTTTCTCTGATTGATTTCAGGTACCGTAATATTGGCCTGGTACTTCTCGATCAAAACAGAACGAAAATAATTCTTGTTGCCATTCAGATGTCGTTGCATACGCCCATTCAGGACCGTCGTACCTTCTATTTGCGACTCTTTTTCTCTTCAGCCTTCGTTCACTTTGCAATTCTCCTTCACTCAGATCCTCTATTCTGGTTGTATCGATTTCTTCCGCTATTGTTTCACCTGGTACGACCTTGTCTTTTGCAGCCAGTTTCTTTGGCCAGTTATCACCTTTATGCGTTTTCTTCCTGCTTGGCCTTTCAGGACGCTGAATAGCACCCTCCTCTTGCGCTATGGTGTTTTCTCTTGACGGACCTGCAACTGGCTCAGGAGATGCCAGTTTGCTTTGACCTCCCTCTACTATTTCCCCTTCTTCTTCTTCTGGGTCTGTAACAGGTTCAAGCTCCAACCCTTATCCGTCTACCTCTGGGAGAACCTCTCCTTGACTTAGTTCTCCTGCTGCCTCTACTGAGATAGGCTCACCGTCACCTCTCTCGAACTCGTTTACTGATTGAGGGACTAGGCTGTCCTCAGTGGGCTCTCCTCCAGTCTCAGTTCCCTCTTGGTTGTTTTCCGGCCCTGAGACTTCCTTCTCTGGAATTGCTGAGTCAGAAACTTCAAGTTCCTCATCAGTCGGACATGTTACCTTCTTTGTGTGACTGGCATGTATCCAGTTCGGAATGCCTGCACATTTCACAGCAGTGGTTGTTGTCAGTATTACTTGATATGGCCCCTTCCAGGGTGGCTCCAAACACGACTTTCTCACGTGCTTCTTGACAACCACCCAGTCACCGGTTTGCAAGGTGTGACTTGGATCACTGATCGGTGGCAATGTGTTGGCTTCCACCTGGTGGGAAAAAGAGCGAACCACATCAGCCAAACCTTTGCAGTAGTCCAACACCATATCATCTGTGATATTCACAAGAGCATTTGCGGGTACTGCAGGCAGCCTCATAGCTCTGCCCATGAGGATTTCATGGGGTGATAGTCCTGTCTTCTTATCAGGTGTATTTCTCATTGACATCAGCACTAAGGGCAATGCATCTGGCCATTTCATATTGGTAGCTGCGCACATTTTTGCCATTCTCGACTTCAAGGTACCATTCATCTGTTCTACTAGTCCTGATGCTTCAGGGCGGTAGCTACAATGCAGCTTCTGGTGAATGTCTAATGCAGCACACAAGAGCTTAATCACCTCATTGTCGAAGTGTCTGCCCCTATCTGATTCTAAAGAGACCGGAAATCCGAACCTTGGTATTAACTCTCTAACAGCTTTGCAACTGGGAGGCTGTCATTTCTACGTGTAGGGTAAGCTTCAATCCAGTGGCTGAAAACTCACACAATCACCAACACGTACCATATGCCTCCACATACAGGCATCTCAATGAAATCCATCTGCATCTTGCTAAACAGACCTCCAGCCCTCCCTATGTGGCTCAAAGTCACCACTGTTCCTTTCCCTGCATTCATCTGTTGACAGATGATGCACCTGTGACAGGTAACTTCTGCGGCTTGTCTGAATTTTGGATTGAACCAATCAATTTTGAACAACCTAATCATTGCGTCTCTTCCAAGATGTGCCTGTCCATGGTACAACCTTGCAAATTGTGACAAAAGGCTGTTTGGCAAAACCAGTTTCCTCTCCTCTGAGACCCACAAGTCGTCAGTTCTTTGTACACATTGCATTCTCTGCCAGGAGCGTTTTTCCTCCCTGCTAGCACGACCCTGCAATGATTTTAACTCATCTAATGTGTCAACAACTCTTAATGCAAAGTTCAAACATGTCTCATTTTCAGTTTGCGGTAACAATTCCCACTGATCCTTGAACAATATACAGTTCAATGCGCAAAACTTTGAGACTTGATCTGCATAGCCGTTTCCCATTGACACAAAGTCTTGCGACTTAACATGAGCTTTGCATTTCACCACGGCAATATCAAGAGGTAACTGAATCGCATGCAACAAATCCTTAATCTGTTCGCCATTTTTCACTGGAGAACCAGAAGAGGTCATGAAACCTCTCTGTGACCATAATTGACCAAAATCATGTACAATGCCAAATCCATATCTGCTGTCAGTATAGATAGTGACTTTCAGATTTTCAGCTGCGTGGCATGCGTTAGTAAGGGCAATTAATTCAGCCACATTTGCGGAATACACTCTTTCGAGCCAGGAAGCTTCTATAATACCAGCTATTGTACACACAGCATAACCGGCTCTTAGTATTCCGACTGAGTCTCTCAAACATGATCCATCAACAAACATAATGCAGTCATTTTCCTTTAACTGTGTATCTTTAATGTCAGGTCTGGGTTTGGTACATAGTTCTGTTACCACAAGACAGTCATGCTCCACTTCCTCCGCGTTGTTAATCTCAGTGTTTTCAACAGCAAGTAGAGTTGTCGGGTTCAACACAGTACATCTCTTTAATGAGACATTAGACGACCCCAAAATAATTGTCTCATATCGGGTAAGTCGGGCATTTGTCATGTGCTGAGTCTTAGTTCGAGTCAACTGAATTTCAACTGAATGGGGAACCATTACTGTTAAGGGATGTCCCATCACTATGCCTTCACACTGTGTGAGGCTTTGACCAACTGCTGCAACTGCATGCAAACAACCCGGTAAGGCTGCTGCGACAGGGTCCAAGGTAGCTGAAAAATATGCTACAGGACGGTTTGCACCTCCATGGACCTGTGTCAAAACAGACAAAGAACAAGCATCACGTTCATGACAAAACAGTAGAAAAGGCTTTGTGTAATCAGGCATACCTAAAGCTGGTGCCCTGCACATGCACTCTCTCAATTCCACGAATGACTCAAGCTCTTCCTCGGACAAGACTATGGTATACGGTTCATCCTTAGTTTCCTTGCCTGTCAACTTTATCAATGGTTTAGAGATAATCAAAAAGTTAGGAATCCATTGGCGGCAGTAGCCCACCATTCCCAAAAACATCCTGACATCTCTCTTTGTTGTCGGGGGGTTCATCTGTAGTATGGCTGTCACCCTTTCTTTTGATATTCTCCTGGACCCTCTCTCAATCAATTGTCCTAAGTATTTCACCTCTTTTTGACAGTACTGCAACTTCTTTGGGGACACTTTATGTCCGTTCTTTCCCAAATGGTTTAGTAAGGCAATTGTGTCATACCTGCAGTCGTCTTTTGTCCTGGACGCAATCAGCAAATCGTCAATGTACTGTACTAGAGTCAAACTCAAAGGCAGTACTAAGGACTCTAAGTCCTTTTTCAATATCTGATTGAAGATGGACGGTGACTCTCAAAATCCTTGAAGAATTCTGCACCAACTGTACACCTTGTCCAGGAATTTGAAACTGAAGAGAAATTGGCTATCCTCATGAAGAGGCACCGAAAAGAATGCTTGTGTCAAATCAACAACGGCGAACCACTCTGCATCACACGGAACCTGGAACATGATTACTGCTGGATTTGGCACTATGGGGCAAAATTTGACCACAATCTTGTTTATTTTCCTCAAGTCCTGCACAATTCGAACCTTCCCACAAGGCTTTTTCAAACCCATTGTTGGTGAATTACATGGACTGCTCAAAACCTCCTTCAGAACTCCTTGCTTTACTAAGTCTGCAATTATCTGCGACACCTGAATAAGGACATCTTGTGCCATGTGGGACTGCGGCACCTGGGGAAATACTGCATTCGGCTTAACCTGTACTTTTACCGGTTCGACTCCTTTTATCAGTCCCACTTCCTTTCCTGTTAAGTCCCACACTTTCTCTGTCACTGTTCCCTGTAACTCAGCTGGTAAGTCAGTCACTGTAAGCATCGGGGATAAGGTTATCAACAGGTAATCCTCATTTGCGGTCTCCGTCTCTAACTCTGAGAATTGACCATCATCCCCTTCATCATCACGGTTTGTCTGCACCTCATTTCCATCATTAGAACAGGTAATCGAACATTTAGTTTTGCACAGTAAGGGGGTCATTCTGACCCTGGCGGCCGGTGGCCGCCAGGGCCACCGACCACGGGAGCACCGCCAACAGGCTGGCGGTGCTCCAACGAGCATTCTGACCGCGGCGGTTCAGCCGCGGTCAGAAGCGGAAAGTCAGCGGTCTCCCGCTGACTTTCCGCTGCTCGTTTGAATCCTCCATGGCTGCGGAGCGCGCTCCGCAGCCATGAGGATTCTGACCCCCCCTACCGCCATCCTGTTCATGGCGGGAAAGCCGCCATGAACAGGATGGCGGTAGGGGGGGTCGCGGGGCCCCTGGGGGCCCCTGCCGTGCCCATGCCAATGGCATGGGCACGGCAGGGGCCCCCGTAAGAGGGCCCCGCAAAGTATTTCAGTGTCTGCCTTGCAGACACTGAAATACGCGACGGGTGCCACTGCACCCGTCGCACCTTCCCACTCCGCCGGCCCGATTACGAGCCGGCATCCTCGTGGGAAGGGAGTTTTTCCCTGGGCTGGCGGGCGGTCTTTTGGAGACCGCCCGCCAGCCCAGGGAAAAACTCATAATACCCTCCACGGTCTTCTGACCGCGGAGCGGTATAATGGGGGCGGAATTCTGGCGGGCGGCCTCCGCCGCCCGCCAGAATCAGAATCACCCCCTAAGTCTCTTCCCAGAGGGACACAGGACTTGAATCGTAGACTACAAACTTATGCAGTCCCTGAAAGTTTCCAATCTCAACCTGAACTGGATCGTTAATTGGGTTTGTCAAATACTGGTTTGCTTCTCCTACCACCCTTATAGTACGCCCTGAAAATGGCAATTTCGGAACCTCTGCACTTCTGACTGTAGAGCGTGTAGCTCCCGTGTCGACCAAGAATGAAACCTTGTGACCCATCACCTTTCCCTCTACATAGGGTCCCCTCTGATCTACTTCTAAGGACGCTGCAAGCCTGCACTCCTCACTGTCTGAACTGTCATCCGACCATTCATCAATCATTCCATCTTCACTACGCAATGGGAATTGCTGTACTGTATTATTTTGGCTCATTACTTGACCTGTGACCTGCTGAGGAAGCATCACCTGTTGCTGTCGCAATGGAGCTAATGGTAACTGCATTTGCTGTCTAGGTACCATAGGAACCTGCTTTTGTAACAGCTGCATTTGTGCTGGTTGAACACGCTGCATTTGTATTTGCTGCATGGGCTGTAACCCCTGCATCTGTACCATGTTGTTTTGGAAGTTCTGATTTTGACCTCTCATTTTTGGGCCTCTCATATTTTGAAATGTACCAACATCAGTGCTTTGTTGAACGACACCATCATGCACGAATTTGAGCAATCCCGCTTCCAATGCCCACGCCCCGCACGTGTGACATGGGGACATCTTTTTCATCCCTTGTACGTCATTTTGAACCCCAACAGTATTCAAGTCTGGACCACGATTTACAAAACCTCGACCTCAGCCTCTCGGTTGCGCCTGAAACACGTTATTCCCTTGCGGTTGCTGTTGTACCATCTGCTGGATTCCATTCCCTTGCATACCTGCCTGTGCTGCCCTTATCTGCATCACCATCACTTTCTCCTTCAATTTTCTCTGCTTCAGCTCAATCTCGCCACTACAGTATTTTGCATACTGCAACACCTCATCAATCAGCTTTGCTTGCCAATAGATCAAATGATTCTTAGTCATCTGGCCAACCTCTGGTCTTAGCCCTTCAACAAATCTGAACACAAGATGGTTCATGTCTTTCGGCTCAATAGTCTCAGTACCACTGTAATGTTTGAACGCTTTCAACAACCTCTCATAGTAAGCATGGCTTGACTCGTTAACCTCCTGTGAGGTCCGGTCGATTTTCTGCCAATCAGTCACTTTCGGCAACACTTTTTGCTTCAAAAATTCTATCACTTTATGATAGTACTTCATCACCTCCTCAGATGGTGCTCCAGTCACCTTATCCCTTGCCGGCTCTTGTGTTGGCCAGTCTACACCTCTCTTGCACTCAAGCCATAATTCGGGTGGAACAATAATCTCAAACAAGGTATTCAAGTCTTCCCAGAGACACTTCGCAAGCTTCACAAACCCATCTGTCTGCTGATACCACTCTATCGGCTTCTCCATCAATCTGGGATAATCATCTGTAAATGACAGAGGTGGTCATTACAACCCTGGTGGACGGTTTTAAAGTGGCGGTAAAACCGCCAACAGGCCGGCGGTAAAGAAATTGCAATTACGACCGTGGCGGAAACCGCCAACAAAGACAGACACTTTAACACTCCGACCGCCACGGCGGTACAAACAAACAGCGCGGCGGTCACCGCCAACAGACAGACGGGAGACAAAGTACCGCCCACAGTATTACAACAGTCCAATCCGCCACCTTTTCCGGGGCGGATTCACCGCAGATAAAAACACGGCGGAAACAGGAATTTCAAAGGGAAAACGCTCACCTCTACACACCCCACGAGGAACGAAGACACCATGGACCCGGAACTCCAAATTCTACCTGCGATAGTCTTCCTGCTCCTCTACCAGGAGCACGAACGCCGGCGGCAAAAACCACGGTGAGTACTGCACCTACGACAAAGGGGAGGGGGGTTGGAAAAAACAGGGACACACTCACGCAACACCCCCACCCACACCCACTACAACACACACAAATGCATATCAGTACATCACAGTTACACCTCCCAAACCCCCCTGAAGAATGCAAAGACAATAGAAAATAAGTGTAACCATTGTAATATATTAAAAACAAGTAGGCAGAAATATATATCTACACCATGTACCAAATAAATACCAAGCATAGTAGTCCAGGTAGTGCACTAAGATAGTCCGTGGAACACTGGGACCACACGGTATGGGCGAGGCCCACACAAGATCCCTGACCATGACGGAGAGAACACTGCAGGGGTATCAGAGAGCAAGAAAACAGGCACCACAGGGGGAGGGAAAGGGGGGCACCTCAGCCGCTTGAGTGCACGACGACAAATCCCCGAGTGGGCCACATGCCCGCTGTTCCATCTTGGGGAGTGCAAAGCCACAGTCTCTCAAGTCTCTACAGTTTGTGGTCTGCCCACTCTTCAATACTGGGGAGTGCAAAGCCACAGTCTCTCAAGTCTCTACAGTGGGTGGTCTCCCACTCTTCAATCCTGGGGAGTGCTAAGCCACAGTCTCTCAAGTCTCTACAGTGGGTGGTCTGCCCACTGTTCAATCCTGGGGAGTGCAAAGCCACAGTCTCTCAAGTCTCTACAGTGGGTGGTCTGCCCACTGTCCAATCCTGGGGAGTGCAAAGCCACAGTCTCTCAAGTGGATGTCAGTCTCCACTGGTTCTGGAGGGGGCATGGTGCCCAGAGTGCTTCATCCTGTTAAGGACCGAGGTAGTGGATGACAGTCTCCACTGGCTCTGGAGGGGACATGGTGCCCAGAGTGCTTCACCCTGCTAAGGACAGAGGTAGTGGATGACAGTCTCCACTGGTTCTGGAGGGGGCATGGTGCCCAGAGTGCTTCATCCTGTTAAGGACAGAGGTAGTGGATGACAGTCTCCACTGGTTCTGGAGGGGGCATGGTGCCCAGAGTGCATCATTCACCCCGTGACGGACTCCGTTGCGTCAGTGCCCCTGCCGCTCATGGGCTAGCGGTGCTTCAGATGGCGGTGCCCTGTTCAGCGGTGCTTCAAATGGCGGTGCCCTGTTCAGCGGTGCTTCAGATGGCGGTCTCCATTGCAGGGTCTCAGCTGCTGGCGGTCCTTCATGGCCCAACGGGCCTTTTGCTGGCGGTCCTTCATGGCCCAGCAGGCCTTTTGCTGGCGGTCCTTCATGGCCCAGCTGGGCTTGATCTGGCGGTGGCCTCCTGGGCAGCTGGGCTTGTGCTGGCGGTAGCCTCCTGGGCAGCTGGGCTGGTGCTGGCGGTGGCCTCCTGGGCATCGGAGATGATGGCGGTCTTCTCCGCCATGCAGCTCTTCCCAGACTTGCCGGGTTTCTTGTGGCCGTTCCCCACCTTGGAAGGTGTCACAGCTGACTTCACACTCCCAACGGGACCCCTAGGAGTGGCTTTGGTGGCTGGAGTCTTCACCCTCTCCCGCCGGGCACTGGCCAACTTCTGATGCTTCACAGGTGGGGGACTGTCTGTGCTGTGGCTCCGTGCCACACTGGCTGCCCAGGTGGCCGGTGCACTCCAGATTCCGGTGACTACAGGCACCACTGGTCCCGGAGATGTTATGGCTGAGGTGCTAGTTCAGGACCTATGAGACGGACGGGGTGGGGGAAGTGTGGGAAAGAGGTCAAGGTTGGACAGGAAAAGTTTTTTGGACACACTGGGACGGGTAGCTGGAGGGGGTTTGGGAGTGGAGGAAGAGGTGGTGGTTGTCGGAGGTGTACGTTTGGTGACTTTGGGTGAAGGTGCACGCGCTGGAGGCTGTCGTGAGGTGGATGACTGTTGGGTGGGTGTGTGCCTGCGTTTGTGTATCTTGGGAGGGGGCATCAGAGACACACTGGGAGAGGACACAGGGGACGTGTGAATGGTAGTGGGGGTGGTGACTGCACGTGAGCAGGGTGTGGTGGTGGGTGTGCTGGAGAGGGACGTAGTGGCTCTAGAGGTAGTGCATGCAGGTGTGAGTGTAGACGAGACTGGTAGGGAGGAGGGAGATGAGGAGGAGGGGGACACAGTGGAGGTAGTGGATGTTGGTGTGTCTGCATGTGTGTGATGCTTGCGTGAGTGCCTGTGGGATGTGTGGTGCTTATGTTTGCCTTAGCTTCCCTTGGGTGTTGACGTGTGTGCATGTTGGTCTGTAGGTGTGCTTGGGATAGGCTGAGGTAAAGGGGATTGGGTCGGGGTTGAGGAAGTTGGAGGGGGGAGGCTAGAGACAGGGACAATGGCTGCCATCAGTGCTGAGGCCAGAGTCTGAAAAGCTCGGTGAAGGCCCGCCTGACCAGAATGAATGCCCTCCAGGAATGCATTGGTTTGTTGCAACTGCCTCTCTGCACTCTGGATGGCATTCAAAATGGTAGGCTGCCCAACAGTGAGGGACCTGAGGAGGTCAATGGCTTCCTCACTGAGGGCAGCAGGGGTGACTGGGGCAGGGCCTGAGGTGCCTGGGGCGAAGGTGATGCCCACCCTCCTGGGTGAGCAGGCACGGGGCAAAGGCTAGGGGCTGCTGGGAGGGCGGTGCTGGTAGGGGGGTGGCGGCTGTACCTGTAGATGCGGGGGCACAGATGTTGCCGCCACCACAAGGGAGCTCCCATCAGAGGACGAGTCCGTGTCGCTGGTGTCAGCTCCTGTCTCTGCCGTGGAGCTCCCCTCACCCTCCGTCCCACTGGTGACTTCAGACTCCGTAGTGTCGCCCTCCAGGGCCATGTGGGATGCAGCTCCCTCGTGCTCCGTTGCCACTGCTCCTCTGCCTGATGATGCTAATGCACACAAGAACAGGGAGACCACAAAAAGGGGGGGAACGACAGAAGAAAGACATGTTTAGTGCATGCATTACCGCTACCATTGGTGGACACGACAGACACAGAAGCCCCCTGCACTACGCCGTGCTCTTGGGCTCCACTGTTCAATTTCTGGGAAATGGCCTACAAGGCTATGGATGACATCTGCACACATAGATGATACAGGGGCATGACTAGCTGTACTTGGCACTCTACAGAGGTGGGCTGGGGTGCCACATGGCCTGACATACGGAGGGGCCTTGCCTACGGAACTCGCCCTGGCCTAGGGAAACCCACAGCCCTCCTCCCCCACCCAGACACCTCCACTGCACGCAAAGTCAGCAGAATGAGAGTGTACTCACCCCCTTGTGGCTGCTGTGATGCCCTCAAGCGCCCATCCAACTCCGGGTAGGCCACCGCCAGGATCCTGAACATCAGGGGGGTCATGGTGCAACGGGCACCCCTCCCACGTTGGGAGGCCATCCCCAGCTGAGCTTCTGCCGTCTTCTTGCTCCAGCGGCGGATGTCCTCCCATCTTTTCCGGCAGTGGGTGCTCCATCTGTGGTAGACCCCCAGGGTCCGGACGTCCTTGGCGATGGCACGCCAAATATCTTTCTTCTGGTGGGCGCTGACCTATATGAAATGTACAGGGGAAAAAGAGAAGTTATTACCGACTGCACAGTTGAAGTGATTGGCCCCCATCCCTACCCTTGCCATGTGGCACATGCATTCACGGTGTTTCATGCACGCAGCACTCTCCCCCCTTCCTTCTTACATCCAGCCCTCTCCACACAGGCATAGCCCATACAGCATGCTCCCAGTGTACTTACCTGTTTGTCTGGAGGACCGTAGAGTAGCATGTACTGGGGGAGGACCCCATCCACAAGTTTCTCCAACTCCTCCGATGTGAAGGCTGGGGCCCTTTCCCCAGACACTCGAGCCATTGTCTCTTCCAGACCGAGGTCACAGCAGTACTTGCAGCGTAGGTTCTCTCCTGTCGAAGATCAGGTATCGAGTGATTGAAGTGATAGAAAATGGTGGTCACGTCCGCGGCGGTGCGTACCGTCACTGCCGGCGTACATCGCCATTGGCTCCTGGGACCCATAGGATCCAATGTTAACCAATGCAGCATTGCGCCGCGGTCTTCGACGGCCTACCGCGACGGTGTACAACGCCAGCGCAGTTACCTCACATTCCATTGTCCCACTTTACAGGTCAGGAAGCCGCCATGTTAGGGGTCCACATGGCTTTATTTCCAACTGCGTCACTCATACCTAGGCCTAGACTCAACACACATACAGGCCACCTTTTGTGTATGATAGGTGTTCTGTGTAAACTGTGGGTACGTACCTCTGAGTTGTTTGACTCTGTGCTCGCCGTTGTCCTTCATAGGCACCGTCCGCTGGGACATGTGAGGAGAAGGCGGTATCCTCCGGTGTACCGACCATTGGTGGGCCTGTCGACAATGGAGGAGTGACATTTGATTATCACATACAGGCTTGACCGTGCCACAATCCAGGAACTGTGTACCCAGTTGGAGCCAGACCTGATGTCAGCAATCCGCCATCCCACAGGAATCTCCCCTCAAGTGCAGGTGTTGTCAGTGCTCCATTTCCTTGCAAGTGTTTCCTTTCAGACAACAGTGGCCATGGCATCAGGGATGTCACAGCCTATGTTTCCCAACGTGTTGTCCAGAGTGTTGTCTGCCCTTCTGAAACACATGCAGAGCTACCTTGTTTTCTCTCAGGTGGAGGATTTGCCTAGAGTGAAAAGGGGATTTCTATGCCTTGGAGCACATCCCCAACATCATAGGTGCCATTGATGGGACACATGTGGCTTTGGTCCCCCCCCACAGGAGTGAACAGGTGTACTGAAACCGGAAGAGTTATCATTCTATGAATGTACCGATGGTATGTTTGGCAGACCAGTACATCTCCCATGTGAATGCCAAGTTCCCTGGCTCAGTGCATGATGTCTACATCCTGCGGAATAGCAGCATCCCTTATGTGATGGGTCAACTCCAGAGGCACCGTGTGTGGCTATTAGGTGAGCACCTGGAAGCAAGTCAGTGGGAATGGTTGTCTGGGTCTGGGGATATCCCTCCAGGTTAGTGCGTGTCTAACAGTTGTCCCTCACCATTTGCAGGTGACTCTGGTTACCCCAACCTGTCATGGCTACTGACCCCAGTGAGGAATCCCAGGATAAGGGCAGAGGAACGCTACAATGAGGCCCATGGGCGAACTAGGAGGGTGATCGAGCGGACCTTCGGCCTCCTGAAGGCCAGGTTCAGGTGCCTCCATATGACAGGTGGATCCCTATTCTACTCACCAAAGAAGGTGTGCCAGATCATCGTGGCCTGCTGTATGCTTCACAACTTGGCTTTGCGACGACAGGTGCCTTTTCTGCAGGAGGATGGTCCAGATGGCAGTGTTGTTGCAGCTGTGGAGCCTGTGGACAGTGAAGACGAGGAAGCAGGGGAAGAAGACATGCACAACAGGGACTCAGTGATCCAGCAATATTTCCAGTGAGACACAGGTAAGAATACAAACCTGCCTACTACATGTACTTTAACACTACTACCTCTCTACTGTGTGTCGTTTTCACTCAGTGTATGGTCACTGAGTTGTCACTTTCCCTTACGATTTCACAGATGTGGGTCCCACTGTGTGACATCTGCTTAGATTCCTCATGGACTAGAGCTGTGTGACATAGGTATGTTGACATTAAACTTGAAAGAGCATTTTGTCACTGTAATTGCTAATACACTATTTTGAAATCACAGACAGACTCCAGATTGTTTTGTGCTTTAAGTGTGTTTATTTAAGTGCTAAATATTCGAGGGGGTAGTGAAATGGGGAGGGGTGATGGTGGAGGAATGTCCATGGCAGAGTCCAGTCTATTAGTCTCACAGGTGCATTGCCCAAATGGGCATAGGAAGTGGAGCTGGGGCAGTTTCAGTATGGACAGGGTGACAAAGTGGGACAGTAGGATGACAATCAGGGTGGTCTCATTTCTTGGCGGGGGTCTTGGCATCATGCTCTGTCTTTGTCCTGGATCTCAGGGACCGGTTGCGGGGTGGTTCTCCCTCTGCAGGGGGTGGGGTGCTGGTGTGGTGGTCCTGTGGCGGGGCCTCCTGTCCACTAGCGCCGGCAGAGGTGGTGGGCAGTTCATCGTCCATGCTAGTGTCAGGGGCCACTTGGAGTGCCACAGTGTCCCTCCTGGTGTTCACAAGTTCCTTCAGCACCCCTACGATGGTGCCCAGGGTGGAGCTGATGGTTCTGAGTTCCTCCCTGAAGCCCATATACTGTTCCTCCTGCAGGCGCTGGGTCTCCTGAAACTTGGCCAGTACCGTTGCCATCGTCTCCTGGGAGTGGTGGTAGGCTCCCATGATGGAGGAGAGGGCCTCGTGGAGAGTGGGTTCCCTTGGCCTGTCCGCCCCCTGTCGCACAGCAGCCCTCCCAGTTCCCCTGTGTTCCTGGGCCTCCTCCCCCTGGACCGTGTGCCCACTACCACTGCCCCCAGGTCCCTGTTGTTGTTGGGGTGGTGGGTTATCCTGGGTTCCCTGTAGTGGTGGACACACAGCTGATTGACGTGTCCTGGGGACGGAGGTGTGGGCCTGCTGGGTGGGTGCTGTGCTGGTGTTTCCAGAGGGTGGAAGGTCTGTAGTGGCCTGTGACTGGGTGATGGGAACTCACTGCCCGAGGTCCCCGATGGGCCGGGCTGGTCATCTAGATCCAGTTGGACAGAGGTGCTGTCATCCCTATGGGCCTCTTTTGTTGGTGGTGTGGACATGTGTGGACCCTCCTGTCCGGTGACGTTGGGTAGGGGTCCTGCAGGGGTATAAAAGGATGGTTATTACATCTGTGTGTGTCATGGTGTGCAATGGGTGGGTGACCGTGTACCCCAGTGCTTGCATTCCTTTGTGAGACCTTGTGTGAGGATAGTTTAGGGGGCTGTATGGGTATGTGCAGTGGCCATGCTTTAGTGATGGGTGTCCATGCTTTGTTGTTGCATGCAGGGCTTGGTGTTGGGATGGGTGGTTTGTGATATTGGGACATATGTGAGGAGTTGGGGTGCTGGGGGTGAGGGTGGGGGTATGTGATAGCATGCAGGTAGGGTGGGGGTTGTAATAGTTAAGATTTGACTTACCAGAGTCCATTCGTCCACCTACTCCTGCGAGGCCATCAGGATGCAGAATCTCCAAGACCTGCTCCTCCCATGTAGTTAGTTGTGGGGGAGGAGGTGGGGGTCCGCCGCCAGTCCGCTGAACCGCCAGGTGGTGTCTTGAGACCACGGAACGCACCTTCCCCCGTAGGTCAGTCCACCTCTTCCTGATGTCCTCCCGATTTCTTGGGTGCTGTCCCACTGCGTTGACCCTGTCCACTATTCTTCGCCATAGCTCCATCTTCCTTGCAATGGAGGTGTGCTGCACCTGTGATCCGAATAGCTGTGGCTCTACCCGGACGATTTCCTCCACCATGACCCTGAGCTCCTCCTCCGAGAACCTGGGGTGTCTTTGCCGTGCAATGAGGTGGTGTAGGTGATGTGTGGGGTGGAGTGTGTGGTGATATGTGTGCTGATATGTAGTGGTGTGTTGTGTGGGGTGCGTGGAAGTTCTGTGGGTGATGGTGTTGTGTGCCTGTGGTTGCTATTGTTCTTGCTGGTGCTCTCTCTCTTCTTTCGGAATTTTTTGTCGTGGGGTTTGTGGGTGATGTGGGTGTGTGTTTTATAGTGGTGTGCGTGTGTGGGAGTGGTGTGTGTATGTGTATCAGGTGTGTGTATTTGGAATTGTCCTATGTGGTAGTGTTTTGTAAATGTGTGTGTATTTTGAGCGTGGCAGTGTGTACCGCCAATGGAATACCGTAGTTGAAAGACCGCCGCATGGATTCATGTGTCGTGATAGCGTATGCTTATTTCTGTTGGCGTGAAGGTGTCGGTTTTGTTATTGCCAGTTTATCACTGACCTTTGGTGTGGCGGACTTGTGTGGGTGTCTGAATTTTGGCAGATTCCGAAATGTGGGTCATAATAGCTGTGGCGGAATTCCGCGGCCGCAGCGGTGTGTTGGCGGTCTTCTGCACAGCGGTAAGTGGCTTTTACCGCCAATGTTGTAATGACCGCCAGAATGTCTCCCCTAGTCCACGGCACAGTGACTGGTGAGGCTTTAGTCGGACTTGATCCCGGACTGTCACCTTTCTCCTTATCTCTTTTCTTTTCCCATCTGCCTTCCCACTTTTCTAAGGCTCCCAAGATCTGCGCACTTTGCAATATTTCTTTAAGATGCGCTTTTATTCCAGCTGACCTCATGTGATCAAAATCTTTAGAGTCGAAGTCTAGTCTGTAACTTCTTTTCAAATGTTTAGTATTCTCAATGTCAATATTGTATTTGTCTGCCAGGTTCGCCAACCTCTAATGCACCTTGCCCACTTCTTTAGTAATCTTGGGGCACAGATACCTTAACTCTGCTTCTGTGTATGATTCTAATCTGTTTACCCCTATTGTCCCTTCCACTAGTTCAGCAGCTTCCACACCCAGTCTCACAAAGTTCAGATACTCATCTTTCTCTGACCTTTCTGGCTTCTCCGCAGTTACTGCAGTCTTTTGTGAAGCATAAGTCTTTTCTAACCACTCATTTAACTGTTGCACCGAAAAACCTTGCAGTGAAATATCCCCTGCATGCATCATTGGCGACTGTGAAGCATTCGTACTTATTGTCTGTGGGGTTAGCACACATAGCCCTGCCTGTCTCATTGCCTCCAAAGGTGTTTTGACCGGGCTAAGGTCTAGCAAGGACCGGTGTCCTTCAACTGATTGCTCTCCCGGGGCCATTAACTGGGGAGTTCCTATAGACCCTCCTCTTATTGCATCTTGGGTCATTACTCCCTGATCACACATACCAGGCTTACCTTGCGAATACAGTGGCACCGGTGGACCGACAGTAATTGTTAATGATACAGCAGCTGGTGTCTGACCTGGTCCCAAACCCCGCGGAGCAGTACCTCCCAGAGCTTGACTCACTGAGGCTGGGCAGGTACTAATGGAGGTCCTGCTGCTGGACTATACCCTGGTATCAGCTGTTGCTGCAGCTGAGGCAGCAATTGTGGAGTTGGCTCAATCTGCACTAACCTCGATTTTGTATATATCGGGTCAGGCGGCACTATCAGATTCATAGTAGTCTCAAGTACTGGGACGTCTGGATAGATTCTCTGTATCTGCGGTGGAGGTTGCAACTGTATCTGCATGTCTGGCGCAGTGGGTACACTGACACCATTCTGTATCAAACCTGTATCACTAGTCTGTACTGTATCAGTAACTCCCTTCTCCTGCGTCTGGTTCCCACGAACCGCACTGGTACTTGGGGCATTGTCGTCTACTGCTTAAGGTGGCGGGCGATCATGTAATAACTGATTAAGAAACTCTTCATCGTCTGAGTCATCTTCTTCTATCCAAGACCTCTGAGTCTCTTTAGGCTTATTAGAGTCCTTGTCGGTCTTACAGGTGACTTTCTTTCCCTGTGTCTCGTCTCCCTGTGTTATTGCTGGAAACAATTTGAGTCCGTCAACTATCCCCCGTCTCCACATTTTGCTCTCATTGTCCCACCTAGCCTTGGCTAAAGTCTTTTCTGCCTTCCTCATTCTTCTCTCGAATCTCTGCTGTCTTTGTTTAATAGCCATCAAATCCCAGCCTGCTATTACCTCATACTGGGCTGGCCTTGGAGGTGGCTTTTGTACACTTAACATCCACCTCAAATTCTCAAAAATTCTCGTATTGAACGTTCCGTGTTCCGGAAACGCTAAACATTCCTCCTTTTCTGTCAATTTGCGCCACTGTTTCATCCATAAGCAAGGTGCGACACCCTTTTCCTCCATTACTATATAAGCTGGCGTACACTCAGGCGGTGTAGGCTCCCCTTCACTCGCCATAATATATGCGTCTCCTTTCAGAGCACTCCTAAAAGCTTTGATAAAATTCATCTGTGCGTCTTTTCTTTTGTTGGTATTTAATCAGGAAGTGACTTTAATTCCCAGGACACTCTTCACCCACCAACCTATTGCCTTTCACGGACGACTGCCAATCCGTGCACGACACCTCTCGGCAACTGACCTATCTCAGCGCGGCACCACTGACGTCACACTCACACACTGCAGCTGACAAAGTCTTGCGGCTTGTCCGCCCCTCACTGGATTCACACCAAACTAATGCAAAATTACTGCGAGCACCTTTAACAACAACAACAATAACTCAAATCTGCCGGTTTACTACAGGAAGGGTAACACAATTGCTTCAGAACTTTACAAAGATTTCACTTGAAGCCTCGGCCGCTACTCTCTCCTTCTCAGTTCCCGCACCCGCAAGCAGAATTCGACCCGCAAATCCTACTCTCGACTTGTCGATGGTTTGCTCTAGTGCACTTTAGAACTTGCCAAATCTCCATTGAAGGTTTCATAAACACAATTGACTCAAACTCGACTTGTCAACCACGCCCGATTGACCTATTAAACCGCACAAATTCCAACATAAACCCAAGTGTCTCCTACACTTGTCAATATACTCCGGAGTCTTAGACCACGACGGGTCCATACATTAACAACCAACCACGTGGATAATTTTGAGCACAAAGCGCCACACTCATATGAAGTACGCCGACTTCCCTACTCTCATAATGCGGAGTACGCCCACTCCTACTAAAACAACATTACCTGGCCTAAAAACACACAAACTTCACAGATCACCTGCAAAATGCATAAGCTGAGAAAGCGCAAATTCTACACCACACATGCTAAGACGCCAAGAACATTCCCAACTCACTTAGGCAGGCTCCGAGATCCCGGGAAAGTCATGGGGAATTTAGAAACACATCATATCTCCAATTTGCATTATCTCAGAAAAACAATCTAAACAATAATTCTCCGTCCTAGGGCCCCAAAGGGCCAAACCGTCGCTCTGCTACCAGAACTGTTAACGCGTCCCTCTATAATAATTTATTACACATTAGAACTCATTTTAGGCCAATGAATCTTTTGACTCAGTTGAGAGACACCTTAGGACGAGATAGCTAATCAATATGTCAATCAATACGTCAATAATGTCATCAATATTTATCACAACAATACATTTTACTTTAGTCAAAGACATTAATCGATTCAAGACAATACCATGACCTTGCAATCATTAATAACCACACCAGTTTAGTAGAATTTTATTAGTTTTATTCCCTTTTAGTTACAATTCTAAAAGCAGATGCGTTAATCTCAAAACCAAGAAACAAAACAGCATAGTCACGATATGGCAACTTTGATAAGATTTCATTAAGGCAAGAATCGTGAACATCAGAACATGACACGGCGTCTACATAGATCAACTTTAGCAGAGTGTCATCAACGCGTCAGTTCAACAAAACATAGATTCAGTCGTTTGTCTATTTACGTCAATTTTAGTGAACCCCTGTCCTAACCACCGATTAGCATTATAATGTTGGGCTTCATGCAAAACAATTTAGAACACCAATTTAGAAAACATCTAGCTATGGTCTCTGTCATAAGTAAGCAGTTGGTACCTAGAAAGGAAAAGCAAACAGACAAATCACAATTTCATTGTCATAGTTACCCTCCAAGGTTTAGGTCAGCACTCAGGTTCAGTCTTCGTCTTCAGGACATCAGTCGATTCGCCATCATTCAAAACTCAGCTCTGGGGCAAAAGGGGCACTTCCTTCATAAGGAGGCAAAGTGTAAATGGGCAAACTAAGGAAGAGGATGGTTTTAAACAAACCAACAAATCACCAGACAGAGTGACAAAGTTTCTGGATAAAATCCCTTTTTCGTAGTACATTCCCCTAAAATTTCATTGGCTTACGGTTATACCCCACTATCTTTACCCTATTAGAAAACAGATTATGTCATTAATCTTTCACCCCATATTATTTTACAGACATTTTATTGGTCCATGTGATTGACGTCTTCGGAGGTAGCACGTCCGGTATGATTTCATCCTTCTGTAATTCTTTGCACATCTTTTGGTCAGTGGCTCCATTGTCTCCACCGGTTTGAGCGACCTTGTACATTACACTAGTCTACACTGTTGCATTTTGTCTAATATTTTCTACAAGCAATGTGAATTTTCATGAGAACGGATCCACTATGGTTACATTCAGCTTCTAGTTTGGAGAAAAACAAGAGGTCATGTCCTTTTGCGAGTCAGCACACTGCACGTTAGGAAAAATACATTTAATATGAGAGCCAGACAGCTAGGCTTCGGCTCATGCTAACTTAAGGTCTACAAGGATGTTTAGCACAATTTTAATAACTAAATCATTAATAATTAATATAAAACGTATTCAAGTATAATAATTCATAAACATTAGTCATTTTATTAGTCCACGTATACATTGGCAGCCACTCCCCGTGGTCACATTTCAAGTGCACGTTTAAGCAAGAATTCATTACTACAGTTTCTATGCGGAATCATCACACATTAATTCATAAACATTTCATGTTAATATAGATTATATAAGCTACGCTCTCTCAGGGGAATCCTCCAAACTCAAGATGGAGGATTTCAAAAGGCAGGGGTCACCTCAGCTCAGGACACCTTAGGGGCTGTCCTGACTGGTGGGTGACTCCTCCTTGTTTTTCTCATTATCCCCTCGTGCCTTGACGCCAATAGTTGGGGCAGTGGCCGGAGGGACGGGCATCTCCACTAGCTGGGATGCCCTGGGGTGCTGTAACAAAAGGCATGGGCCTTTGAGGCTCACCGCCAGGTGTTACAGTTCCTGCAGGGGGAGGTGAGAAGCACTGCCACCGAGTACAGGATTTGTTCCTGGCCACAGAGTGACAAAGGCACTCATCCCATGTTGCCAGAAATTTGTCTGGTTGTGGCAGGCTGGCAGAAACTGGTCAGCCTAGCACTAGGAGTCGGACTGGTATTCAGGGGGCATCTCTAAGATGCCCTCTAGGTGCATTTCACAATAAATCCCACACTGGCATTTATTGTGCTGAGACGTTTGATACCAAACTTCCCAGATTTCAGTGTAGCCATTAAGGAACTGTGGAGTTCGTGTTTGACAAACTCCCAGACCATATACTCTTTATGGCTACCCTGCACTTACAATGTCTAAGGTTTTGATTAGACACTGTAGGGGCATAGTGCTCATGCATATATGCCCTCACCTGTGGTATAGTGCACCCTGCCTTAGGGCTGTAAGGCCTGCTAGAGGGGTGACTTACCTATGCCACAAGCAGTGTGAGGTGGGCATTACACTCTGAGGGGAGTGCCATGTCGACTTAGTCATTTTCTCCCCGCCAGCACACACAAGCTGTGAGGCAGTGTGCATGTGCTGAGTGAGGGGTCACCAGGTTGGCATAAGACATGTTGCAGCCCTTAGAGACCTTCCCTAGCATCAGGGCCCATTTACAAGGGACTTATCTGTGTGCCAGGGCTGTGCCAATTGTGGGAACAAAAGTACAGTTTAGGGAAAGGACACTGGTGCTGGGGAGCCTGGTTAGTAGGGTCCCAGCACACTTTTCAATCATAACTGGCAATCACAAAAGGCAAAAAGTCAGGAAGTAACCATGATAAGGAGGCATTTCCTTACACCCACCCTCAGTTTCAGGGGACTTAAAAGGTTAACTCCTCAAGGGTTCCCATGTGTTTTTAGGCTCTGTTCCAGCTGAAACATTTGTTGCAGAGTGGTGGAACTGTGTCCTCTAGTGGTGAAAATCATGGCTGCAGTCCTTGTGGTCTGAATGATGATAACAAGAGATTGTTTCAATGGTGATCAAACTCTACGGGTGAAAGGCTGTAATTAGAGGTGTTTTTACAGAAACAGATTCCTTTAGGGGCTGTGGTTAAAATGGTAGCATTTTATGTCAAATGCGATTAAAATTGTATGGCTGCAGTGTTGTGGCCACTGGTATGACTTGTGTAGTGTCATATCAAAAAGGCACCCTCTAGTTGTGAAAGATGGTATTGCATAATGATTAACAACCAATTGATGTCCTTTAGGGACTGTGTCAACTGTGCACCATTTCTATATTGAATGTTTCAATGCAAAATATGAAGAACTTTGGTCCACACCCTTTAGGGTTGTGGGGGGACTGTGTAGATCATGCTGAGGGTAACCCTAACAGTGCAAACCACTCCAATCTGTCTAGACATGCTCCTTGTTGATGCTTCTTTGAGTAATGAAACTGACAGCCACTAGTCATAAAAGTAGATGTACTTCATTGCCAGTGTTAGGAGCTCTCACTCCAAGTTACAGTAAAATATTGCATTTGAATACAAGTAAATGATCTGCCATGTGGGTTGTTCGTTTAGATCTCCCTTTGACAGAGACAAGAATGATTACGCATAATCATCCAAAAGCAATTCCATCAGCTTGTGAATATTTGTAAATTGTTGCATAGTATTGAGTAGTGTATATGTAATAAGTGTACTTTTTCTTTATCCAAACAAAAAGCACAGACTGGACAATCATTTATTGAGTGTTATTCTTGTGTGCTTGTAAACGGTGATTACTAGCCCACACCACCTCCCTTGGGTAAGCCTTGGACTGCTCTGCAATGCTACCCTATGAGAGACAAGCACTACAATAGGGTGTTTGGTTCCCAGTGGTGGTCCAGTGCCGGCCCATTACTTGTGCTGGTGTAGGAAAGTACCATCTTGGCTGGCATGTTACCCCCATTTTTCACTGTATGTATGTTGTTTTAGCCCTTGTGTCACTGGGATCCTGCTGGGCAGGACCCCAGTGCTCATAGTATGTGCCCTATATGTGTTCCCTGTGTGGTGCCTAACTGTATCACTGAGGCTCTGCTAACCAGAACCTCAGTGTTTATGCTCTCCCTGCTTTCTAAATTTGTCACTGCAGGCTAGTGACTAAATTTACCAATTCTCATTGGCACACTGGTACACCCATATAATTCCCTTCTATATGGTACTTAGGTACCCAGGGTATTGGGGTTCCAGGAGATCCCTATGGGCTGCAGCATTTCTTTTGCCACCCATAGGGAGCTCAGACAATTCTTACACAGGCCTGCCACTGCAGCCTGAGTGAAATAACGTCCCCGTTATTTCACAGCCATTTTTCCCTGCACATAAGTAACTTATAAGTCACCTATATATCGAACCCTCACATGGTGAAGGTTGGGTGCCAAGTTACTTAGTGTGTGGGCACCCTGACACTAGCCAAGGTGCCCCCACATTGTTCAGGGCAATTTCCCTGGACTTTGTGAGTGCGGGTACACCATTACACTTGTGCACTATCTATGTATCGCGTCAAAATGGTAACTCCGAACATGGCCATGTAACATGTCTAAGATCATGGAATTGTCACCCCAATACCATTCTGGTATTGGGGGGACAATTCCATGATCCCCTGGTTCTCTAGCACAGAACCCGGGTACTGACAAACTGCCTTTCCGGGGTTTCCACTGCAGCTGCTGCCAACCCCTCAGATAGGATTCTGCCCTCCTGGGGTCTGGGCAGCCCGGCCCAGGAAGGCAGAACAAAGGATTTCCTCTGAGAGAGGGTGTTACACCCTCTCCCTTTGGAAATAGGAGTGAAGGGCTGGGGAGGAGTAGCCTCCCCCAGCCTCTGGAAATGCTTTGATGGTGCCCATCTCTGCATAAGCCAGTCTACACCAGTTCAGGGATCCCCCAGCCCTGCTCTGGCGCAAAACTGGACAAAGGAAAAGGGAGCGACCACTCCCCTGACCGGTACCTCCCAGGGGAGGTGCCCAGAGCTCCTCCAGAGTGTCCCAGACCTCTGCCATTTTGGAAACAGATGTGTTGGGGGCACACTGGACTCCTCTGAGTGGCCAGTGCCAGCAGGTGACGTCAGAGAACTCCTCTGATAGGCTCTTACCTTTTTTGGTAGCCAATATTCCTTTCTTGGTAGCCAAACCTCCTTTTCTGGCTATTTAGGGTCTCTCCTCTGGGGTATTCTTCAGATAACGAATGCAAGAGCTCACCAGAGTTCCTCTGCACTTTCCTCTTCGACTTCTGCCAAGGATCGACCGCTGACTGCTTCAGGACGCCTGCAAAACCACAACAAAGTAGCAAGACGACTACCAGCAACATTGTAGCGCCTTATCCTGCCGGCTTTCTCGACTGTTTCCTGGTGGTGCATGCTCTGGGGGTCATCTGCCTTCACCCTGCACTGGAAGTCAAGAAGAGATCTCCTGTGGGTGGACAGAATCTTCCCCCTACTAACTCAGGCACCAAAAGACTGCATCCTCTGGGTCCCCTCTCATCCTGACGAGCGTGGTCCCTGGAATACAGGAACTCTATCCAAGTGACTCCCACAGTCCAGTGATCCTTCAGTCCAAGTTTGGTGGAGGTAAGTCCTTGCCTCCCCACGCTAGACTGCAAACCTGTGTACTGCGTGATTTGCAGCTGCTCCAGCTTCTGTGCACTCCTCCAAGGATTCCTTTGTGCACAGTCTAGCCTGGGTCCCCAGCACTCCACCCTGCAGTGCTCAACCCTCTGAGTTGGACTCCGACGTCGTGGGACCCTCCTTTGTGACTCTGAGCCAGCTCCCATTCACAAATCTTCTAAGTGCCTGCTCCGGTACTTCTGCGGGTGCTGCCTGCTTCTGTTGGGGCTCTCTGAGTTGCTGAGCACCCCCTCTGTCTCCTCCGCCAAGGGGCGACATCCTGGTCCTTCCTGGTCCCCAGCAGCACCCAAAAACCTCTACCGCGACCCTTGCAGCTAGCAAGGCTTGTTTGCGGTATTTCTGTGTGGGAACACTTCTGCAACCTTCAGCACGCCGTGGGACATCTTCCATCCAAAGGAGAAGTTCCTAGCTCTCTTCGTTGTTGCAGAATCCTAAGCTTCTTCCATCCGGAGGCAGCTTCCTTGCACCTTCATCTGGGGTTTCCTGGGCTCCTGCTCCCCCTGGACACTATACCAACTCTTGGACTTGGTCCCCTTGCCTTGCAGGTCCTCAGGTCCAGGAATCCGTCTTCAGTGCTTTGCTGGTGTTTGTGGTTCTTGCAGAATCCCCCTATCACGACTATTGTGTCCTATTGGGATAGTAGGTGTACTTTACTCCTACTTTTCAGGGTCTTGGGGTGGGGTATTTGGACACCCTGACTTTTTTCTTACAGTCCCAGTGACCCTTTACAAGCTCCCATAGGTCTGGGGTCCATTTGTGATTCGCATTCCACTTTTGGAGTACATGGTTTGTGTTGCCCCTAGACCTATGTTCAACTATTGCATCCTATTGTAATTCTACACTGTTTGCATTACTTTTCTGACTCTTACTTACCTGTTTTGGGTTTGGGACATATAACTTGTGTATATTACTTACCTTCTAACTGAGGGTACTCACTGACATACTTGTGGCATATTGTCATAAAAATAAAGTACCTTTATTTTTAGTAACTCTGAGTATTGTGTTTTCTTATGATATTGTGCTATATGATATTAGTGGTATAGTAGGAGCTTTGCATGTCTCCTGGTTCAGCCTAAGCTTTGCCATAGCTACCTTCTATCACCCTAAGGTGCTAGAAACACCTCTATTCTACTAATAAGGGATAACTGGACCTGGCACAGGGTGTAAGTACCACAAGGTACCCACTATAAGCCAGGCCAGCCTCCTACAGCTGGGCACACAACTAATGACCCACCCTTTAACAGCAGATGATGGATTTTGTGGCGAATGGGGCTAATGTATAATAATACAAAAATCACTGTGTCCACACAATCGCATAACCAGTGACTTTTACATTGGTGCTCAGCTGCCACTGCATAGAACTACAACCCTCTTTCCTTAACCCAGTCGTCAACAGAAAAACCGAATCATTTATACATGTGATGCATGAAGTCTACAAACAAGAGAATGCTGAACACTCGTATCATCGTAATAGCATTTACTCGCCCTTTAATGCGCTTTGCCGCAAAATATTTAAATGTGTGAAATAAGTACTGCACGAAAATATGAAAAAAATGAAGGTTCCTACGTTTGGTCTTGCGGTATATGCCTGTCATAACACTAAAACGTAATACGCCATTTTTATCACACTAATTGCTCGCTCTGTGTGTGGGTGGAGAAAGTTCAACCCTGAGTTTTTCTGATGTTCGAGTATATGAAACCTCATAAAATATGTACATGCCTAATTAAGGCATCAGAGTATTTAATGAGATGTTAAAACGTTCAAGGAATATGAATGTTGTTTTGAAATTTTTGCATAAGATATTTAGTCCGATGCAAATTTTCATATCAGAGGGCACTGGTACGTCAGCTGTAAAATAACTAGTAATTCAGAAGATGTTTAGGTGCAACTTCAACATGATCACTGCAATCCTCAGAGGCAATTGATTTCTACATTTCATCTTCTTTCCTTACCAAGGATGTCTGTTATTTTGGGGAATTTGTGTAGAAATCGTCTTAAGCAATGCAAATGAAGCTGGTATTCAGAGCAGCTCCTTTCCCGAAGTTTAGCTTTAACAATTAACGTTCCAAAATATCAGGGCGAAGAGCACCATAGTAATGGAACTTGCTGTCTCTCTGTGTTCATAAAAATCAAAGTCACTGTGGTATTCTTTTACATATACTTTTTTATTTATTTTAATTTAGTCAAGGTAGGTTTCATAAAGTAGAGGAAACCAGAGGGCTCGGGTGCACTGTGGCACAATTTCTATTTGAGAAGAGTATCATAATCATTCAATTTATCCCTCAACTACTATTACTAATGAAAGAGGCAGCATTTTCTAGATGTAATTTTTGGTCCTGTGTATGTATTTTTGTCTTTTGACACCTGTATCCGAATTTTAAAGTCTAAGGATTTATAAAGTGCAGGGCTACTCCAGAGACTGTTCCGGCGCTAAGCGGACTTAATGAACATTATTGCAATAGAAGACCACCGTATTGTAAGGCAGAGAGAAATAACCACGTTTTCAAATTCCGTCTGAAACTGTGCTCATCCTTTATAGATGAAAGGGAAGGGCATTCCATGCAGTGGCGGTGAGGTAGGAAAAGGAAGTGCCCCCCCATTTTTAGGTCGCCTGTTGTAACCTTTCTGTGGGCTTTTAACCACGCCCACCGCACGTCCGTCACTATCACTCGTTAATGGACTTGCCTTTCAAAAATCCTTTGTTATCATTGGTAAATGCTTCACGTTTGTCCCTCCTTGGGGCAGTTTTGTTACCGCCTTGGCTATCGACCCTGTTACATGGCTAATTGAACGTTTGCTGATACGTTTGACTGCGAGCGAACTTCTTTTTTCTTTTGTGTCTCTCCTTCGCGCTCATGTTCATGGTGGCCATGGCACTTTGAATGAGCTTGCTTATGCCAACTGTTTTACTTTTAATTTTAAATTTATGTGGCAAGAAAGTCTAACTTGGAATTCACAACGCTAGTAGCTCTAACTCGAGCAAATGCGAGACCCGTTAAATTGCAAATGCTTGTTTCTTTTTTATTCCAGGAACCATTACCAAAAGGGTGCCAGAAGACCAAAGGTTTGAAGGATTCTTGCCGGAACAAAAGGTGTAAATCTCCTACCCAGAAATACAGGGCCAGTATGGTAAAAAGCTCTCTGAGTTAAAGCAATTCTAAGCCTAAGTTAAAATGTGGGATTTTTCAATTTTAATATTTTCTTTTATTTCCCAGAATGGAGTTATGCCCATAAATGTGTGTTATTGTAAAGAAATAACTATTTTTCCAAGAGAACCTGCTTACGTTTAAAGATATGTTTTAAAAAGAGGTAAACAGGCATATATGATTTTGGTTCTAAAATCTAAAATCATACAAAAGATGGGAGCAGGGGTAGAGAAACGACAGCTATCAGCTTTACTGTCTACTAATTCTGGTTATACTCATAAATCCTAATCCTGTCTGCCTGGCAGATGCCTCCAAATTTTTGGAACTTGACCACACAAGCCAAACACATTTTGGAAAGTAAAATCTATACCATATGGAATGGAAAGTATAAGCAATGTTAAAAGTCGAATTAATAGTTGTGAACATTACTGGGTTTACAGGCATGTTGCTTCCAGGGCTCATCCAACTGAGGTGTGAAGAGCGAGGGCTATTAGTGAGTTTTCTGAGAGACCAATTAGCCTCTGACTTCCCCAGATCTTTAGAAGACAACCTCTTTGCTTATACTAACAGAATTATAGGGTCAGACACTGGTATCTCCAGCAACTATACATGTTCCTATTCTGGTAAATGAGCCAGCTCTGTGAGCAATCTGAATAGACCAGCAGTGGCAGATGCACCCTGTTCATCATCCTGGGTTTTGTCTGAACCATCTTTTACAAGCGGGAATGCCTCTAGACCATCTGAGATCTAGTCAGCTTGGTAGCTACCATCGAGAATTCTGTGAGGTTGTTTCTCAAGGGACAATCCATGGAAAATTGTGTTTCATCATCATTTATTTGATAAAGTTGGATCTGGTTCCCCACTGGTTGGTTCAAAGTTAACTGGGATTTCCAGCCAGTAGTGTTCCTGTAATAGGTGCCTTGTCCCTTCAGATACTCACTGAAAATAAACTACCATTTCACCACTGTGATACTGTCTCCCAAGTCTCCTACCTGCCACACTTTGTCCATTTGTATAATGATAGTGAAAAAATGAGTGAGTATGTATGCACACCATGGAAAGGTGCCCTATGTCCACCATCATACATCACTTCTATTTCTTGTGAGACTTGCACCAACAATCTCATCAACCACCTTGGTTCTTGCTGAATGAGTGTAAACTGTTACTGAAACGTTCTGTCTTCTGGGTGTGAGATTCAGCAGAAGATCCTAGTAGCTTTTCTTTCTTCCTCTGGGACTGATATCTACAGAATGTTGTTGTGCGGCCCAAGTTTAGATTCCATTTTAGCTTTCCTTTTTAATTTAGTATCTTTTTCTAATGGTGAGTTTGTCATGTTTTCCTCTAACACAAGAATGTGCCACATACACATTTATTCATGGCAGGCATAGTCATCCTGTAGGCTAAACACCTAGTTCCAGGTCCTGTGGTCTGCACTCTTAGTTCCAGGGTCTCACAATTAGAACGCAATGCCCTTGTTTTCTTTTCTGTATGCTCCTAGGAGATAACTCTTTCTCCCCAGAATAACTAAAGGTGCTGTTCTGCACCTTTGGCACAATACTATACGGATAGTGTTTTTATTGTTTTATTATATAAACAGTGTCCATGCTAAGCTTCATGAGGGGAGCTCTTCGTACTTAGGGTTTCATGAAACTGCTCTGAACTGTGACTAAGATGCAGTCCTGCGGATCCCAACCTTCATCCTGAGAAGGAAGATAGCTATGCAGAGAGAAGTTTGCAGGCCACACACTTAGACCCAGACTTAAGAGTGCATAGTGCCATATATCGCCACATTAGCATCATCTTTTTGAGGCTAATGTGGTGATATTGTGGCAAAAGCGCTGCACCATATTTACAAAGTGGCAAAGTGTGCAAGGCATACTGTACGTAAGGGGGGTGTTCCCCCCAGTGGCACAATTAAGTCTAAAAGATTTCTTTGCACCATTTTTAGCGGCATTTTTAACGCCTGCACAAAGTAGGCGTTAAAAGGAGGAACACTATTGTTTTCAATGGGCCTCAGTGTGCTTTGCAGGATTAGCATAAAAGGTTTTGGAGCTAATCCTGCAAAGCACCAAACTAGTGTCAAAAATTTTGAGGCTAGTTCCGTAACTACTGCCATAGTGCACTGTATGTTAAATATGGTGCACACATGGTGGCTTTAGGGGGGGTGCTAAGGGGCGCAAGAAAAGTGGTACTGCATTGGATGCAGCACTACTTTTCTTAAATTCAGCTCTTAGATGGGTGCATTTGTTAATGCACTGAGGCCAGCATCCTGACACCTAACACCACAGTATGGGGGTTAGATCATTCCAACAGGTCTGGCAGAAGGATACTTCCACTATGCTCCTTCTAGTGGAGAAGTGCTATGGATAGATAGGAGTGACATTAGGAACAATTAACATGGTTGAATTGTTTGTATTTTTCACCATTCCAATAATACCTATTACAATAATGTTTCTCATATGCTTAATAATTGCAGCTCTTGTTTTATTTACAAGAATAAGATCTTTTCAATAATTACTATATTCTTGTGACAACTCGGGCATGCAAAAATAACAAGCAAAAGGGTTAGATCTGTTTCCATGAATTCCTTGTGAATCAGAGTGGTCATGTTCGAGGTTACCAACCCTGAAAGGTTAGGGGTTTAGATGTGGTACTGCGAGCTAGCCTAATGAACTAAGATTTACTGATGACATAAGCAGATTCAGGGCCATATTTACTAACATTTTGTATCATGGTGGCACATCTTTTGTGGCGTATCCATGACGCAAAATGCCAACTTATATTCACAAGCCATGCAAGGGGAGATTTTCAGGGCCTTGCGTGGCTTTATTTAAAAAATGGCTTGCACTGCATTGCGTTACATTTAATTCTGAGAGGCTTTCCGTGGGTGGAACATGGGCATTCCCATGCATCCACCCTTGGATTTCATGCAATCACAGATTTACAAAGGTTTGTAAACAAAATTGTGTGAAATTGCTACATCTCCCAGAGGATGGAGTAACGAGGAGAAAAAGCTTTTCCTTTTCTTTGTTATGGCCTCCCTCTTTGTGTGCTGCAATCTGCAGCACACATAGAGCAAGATGCCTTGAGAGATTTATTGTGTGCAGTAAGATGTCCCTTTCTGAACAAAAACAATTCTTGCAATGCAGGTGGTGGTCTCAGCTGAAGTAAGTCTTGGCCGCCATGTGCTGATTCTTGGGTCCTGGAACCCTTGAGTGTGTTAACTGGACTTCTCATACTACCCCTAAAAACAAGGGACTTAGAAAAGTTTTGGACTTCCATACCTCCAAAGTACTGGGTCAAACCACCAAAGCCTATCTGACTAAAGCACAGCTTCGCTAGGTGAAGAAAACAAGGTTCTTCCACTCTGAACTTCTCCACAGCAGCAAATCTGATCTAGTTGACCCTCGGTGAGAAGTTATCTGGACTCGTGGATCTCACTGTCAGATACAGCTACAACCGCTGTAGGATTATAAGCTCAAAAAAGTACAAATCTTGACCAGGGAAAAGTATCTGACAAGTGAGAGAACTTTCCTGGACAAAATTAGAATTTCTCCTACTCTGAGCTTTAAGGGTAGATTGTTGTTATTCTGTATTTAAGCCTACATATAAATATATTGTTATATTGATTCTCACAGATTGCTATTGTAGGCAAGAAATGTTGTTACCCCCTCTGACAAACCATGGGTATAGAAGATTTGTACTGTAAGAATTATTTCTAGGCCCTCTCAGGAGATATAATATTTGCCAACTACAATTTTGGATACTTTCTAATTGTATGACTGTATGCCTGATGGTTGCTGTAGGAAGCTGGCTTGGTGTGTGGTGAGCATCAATTGTGTTATCACCTTATGCCAGGTCCAAGTATCCTCTATTGGTGAGGTGTAGGCAGTGTCGAGGAAACCAGGGCTCTTTAGAGGTAGCTGGGGATGAGCAGCTAAGACCTATTTAGGCAACATGCAAAGCTTATGCAATACCACTATAGTCACACAGCACTCACACACGTGAAGGAACCACACACTGCTACAAAAATAAAGGTACTTTGTAATGGAAACACAAATACTAAAATACTGTATAGGCAATACACCAACGGGAGTTAAGTAAACACACTATTATAGACACACTAGATATCAGTGGTTAGCATAGACAGTAATAGCAAATAGTAAAAACAATAGCAAATAATGAAGGCACTAGCGGGAGACCAAACCATATACTAAGTAAGTGGAATGTGAAAGACAGTCCCCCACCCAAGGAAGTGGAATCAGTAGAGGGGAGCTGGAGGAACTAGGAACCCCAAAAGGTAAGTACAGGGTTCCCCTCAGTGACCAGGCGAGAAGAGGTAAGTACCTGTTTTTTCCCAGAGCCCACAGGAGAACTTACGAGAAGGATTGTGCAAGTCCCAGAAAAGACTGGAAGAGACCAAAGGTGGATCCTGACAGAAGAGGACCTGCAAAGGAAGCGGACCAAGTCCAGTTCGAGTTGGAGTTTCTGGCTGTGGCAGGAGCCACTACCCGCCCTTCTGTGGATTCAGGACCAGGTCGATGGTGGACGAAGAAAGTCAGTAGTGCAGCACAGGAGCAGAAGAGGAGTTCCAGGGGTGATGCAAGTGATGGCGCACATCGGCAGTCGTTGTGCAGTCGGTCAGTGGTGCTGGAAAAGCACCAACAAGTCTTGGCAAATGCAAGAATCGGAGAAGAACTTTTACAAGGCTGAGGAGGACTAGCAAGGTCCAGGGGACTCGACCCAAGGAGGGGAGTCCGAGATGACCCTCAGCAATTAGGAGAGTCACAAGAAGAGGAGGTAGCCCCCACAGGCGACCCACAGACAACAGGCACAGTGAGGTCCACTCAGAACACCTGAAGAGGAGACCCATGTCACTGGAGCAGCAGGCAGTAGACTGTGCTTTGCAAGGAAGAGTGCTGGAGGCCAGGGCTACATGGAGCCTGCAGGTCTCTTGGAGAAGGAACAAACAAGCCTTGGTAGCTGCAGGAGTCAAGGTGCACAGGAGGGCTGTCCTGCAAGGAGAGGCAAGGACTTACCGTCTCCCAAGTTGGATAGCTGGTAGAGAGGACCAAGGGGACCACTCCAGATAACCACCTGTGATGCAGGATCCACACAGCTGTGGAGGAGAGAAGATCCACGCAGCCGGTTGTCGTTGCAGTTGGTGTCTGCAGATGCAGGGGAGTGACTCCTTCACTCCAAGAGAGATTCCTTTTAGCTTCTTGAGCATACTGAAGACTCGTTGCCCTTAGAGGATGCACAGCCAGGGAAATGTTAAAGTTGCTGGAAGGAGCCAGAGAAACAATGTTGCAGAGCAGAGTTGTCACTGGAGTTGCAGATTGTTGGTTCCTGGAGGGTCCAGCTGCAGTCCCGGTGGCCAGAAGAGGAAGTAAATGGTGCAGAGGAGTACTGATGGAATCTTGCATATTGAATCTGAGGACCTACCCAAGAGGGAGCCCCTAAGTAGCCCAGGAAGGGGAATTGGTCCCCTAGCAGGGTGACCACACATCAGGAGGGAGCTATGACATCACCTGCCTGACCGGGCCACTCAGATGCTCCCAGGGACCTCTGCCCACCTTGGATTCAAGATGGCAGAATCAAGTGGCCACCTGGAGGAGCTCTGGGGACCACCCCTAGGGTGGTGATGGAGAGGGGAGTGGCCACTCCCCTTTCCACTGTCCAGTTTCATGCCAGAGCAGTGACCGGGGGTCCCTGGACTGGTGCAAACCAGTTTATGCAAGGAGGGCACCAAATGTGCTTTTCAAAGCATACCAGTGATTTGGGGAGGCTACCCATCCCAAGCCATGTAACACCTATTTCAAGGGGAGAGGGTGTTACCTCCCTCTCCCACAGGAAGTCCTTTATTCTGCCTTCCTCTGCCTGAGCTGGTCAAGCAGCAGGAGGGCAGAAACCTGTCTTAGGGGTGGCAGCAGCGAGGGCTGCCCAGAAACCCTCCAGAAGACGGGTATGAGCAATGCTGGGGGTCCTCTAAGGAGCCCCGAGAGTGTATGGAACCATACACCAATTCTGGCAACAGTATCGGGGTATGATTCTGACATTTTTGATACCAAACATGCCCTGGTTCAGACTTACCATTATGTAGCTGGACATAGGTAGTGACCTGTGTCCAGTACACTGGTAAAATGACTTCCATGCACTTATGAAGTCCAATGCAATGAAGCTGGAGTTTATAGGGGCACTTCTGCTTATGCAGAGTGCCTGCACCCTCCACTCTGGGCTAGGAGGGCCTAACATAGGGATGATCTGGTGCAGTGACCTGTAGTGAAAGGGTGGATGCACCTTTTCACGCAAGCTGCAATGGCAGGCCTGCAGACAAGTTTTACATGAGCTCCTATGGGTGGCACACAACATACTGCAGCCCATGGGGAACCCCTGGTGCCCCAATGCCCTGGGTACCTAAGTATCATATACTATGGACTTATATGGGGGCATCAGTATGCCAACTGTGGGGTGAGTAAAGTCCCAATGAACCAAATTTGGAGAGGGAGAGCATAGTCAGCACAGTCAGTGGTTAGCAGGATCCCAGTGAACACAGTCAAAACACACTGACAACAGGTAAAAAGTGGGGGTACCCATGCCAAAAAGACAGTACTTTCCTACAATTCCTGTTGGGAATTGGGTTACTGGTTGAGGCAGTGAAACCCTATTCAAGTAGGAACCACAATCTCTTTCAAGCAAACCCCAAACCCTTGTGCTTAACCCTCTGTTAGCTTGGCACAAACAGTCTCGGCTTCATGAGGCAATGTGTAAAGTACTTTTACTGCACTTCAAACAGTAATAACGTGGAAACAGAACACAAGAAAAAGCCCATACCAACGTAGAAAACAGAGTAAAAAGTAATACATAATTTGACACCAAAACAACAAAAATGCATTCAGTAGAACCGGAGATGTACAATTTTAAAGATTCCAGGTAAGTAAAGGTCCTAAAAACACAAATCCTCACTCACGGTTATCTAGTTGTGTGAGACCAGGTGAATGTCACAAGTTCAGGCTGACTGAGATGACAACAGGCAGGATAGAGCAGCTAGGTTAGTCCCACTGAAAAAGTTACCTTTAAAGTCCAGCGCGAAGAGTGTTGTTCATGGTGGAAGCAGCTGTGAGGAGCAGGGGAGTGTCATGGATGTTTGTCAATGTAGCACAAAGAGCAGGCCAGACACTGCGGACAGTAAATGTGGTAGTGCGAAGGTGTCATGGACGATCACTGCTGGAGCTTCGTGTTTGCAGTCACCACAAGCTGCCAATGCTGTAGGGTGATCTTGTGCTGCTGGCTGTCATTGGTGGTAAAGAAGCGAGAAGTCGGGTTTGTTGTAACTTTGCGTTTGTGATGTGGGTCACTTGCTTACTGTTCCACTGGATTCAAGCTAGCCTGGCTGATGAGTGATGATACCCCCAAACCAGTCCCAGGATACTTGTTTCCAGTCCAGTGAGGACCTGGTCTGTCAGTTCGAGCTAGACTGTTCCCATGGGGACCAGGGTCAAGACTGATTTGGATTTGACTGGGTCCAAACTGGGGTGGCATGGTGAGCAAAAGAACAATGGATTAACCCAGATCTGTGACTGGTGTGAATGTTTGAAAAGTTTCAGCACTCCCTTTATTATCGTTTGGTGTTGTTAAAATCAGTTGAGTCACCCCTTCCCAAAGTTCCTGAAGGACGGGGCAAGCATAAAACATGAAGAATGTCAGCAGCTTGGTGTCCACTCGTGGGGCATCTAGCCTTATCCTAGATAGGATTAGCCCCCCACTTAAAAAAATTCTCCAGTGCATGATAGATCAAATATATGGCCCTGAACTGGTGTAATTTCAGATTTAAAGAGTGCACCGCGCCCTCAACTGTCTCCAAAGCTGATATATTTCCAACCTCACCCAAGAGCGCTTTACTCCATTTAGCAGCCAGATGGAGGCAGTCATCGCTCTTGTACTGACAGAACCCTTGGTAAATTATACTAACTTGTGACCCGCGACTAGTTTTAAGAAAGTTAGATAAAACAGGAAACATCCAGAGCAATGATTTCATTTTTCTGTGCCTTAACCACGCATGTGCTGAATGACGCAGATGCGTGGTTAAGGCACAGAAAAGGGGAGTCAGCATCGGGAGAGGACTCAGTCAGGTAATTTGGGCTGGGACAGGGTTGGGGTAGTTTTTAGGGGTGGGGGTAGTTTGGTTTTTAGGGGCAGGGTGGAGGGTAAGGGTAGTGCTGGTTTTTAAGGGTCAGGGGTGGGGGATGGGGTAGTTCTGTTTTTTAGGGGTCAGTGGTGTAGGGATGTGGTTGGTTTGTTTTTAGGGGCAGGAGTGGGGATAGTTTCAGTTTTAGGGGCTGGCTGAGGGGTCAGGTAGTTTTAGTTTTAGGGGCAGGGGTGGGGGGTCGGGGTAGTCTTAGTTTTAGGGGTGGAGTGGGGGTTCAGGGTTGTTTTAGTATTGGGGTGGGGGATTGGGGTAGTTTTAGGTGAGGGGGTGGGGGCGCGGTATTTTTTTTTAGGGTTGGGGGTGGGAGGGTCTGAGTTGTTTTAGTTTTTAGGGGTGGGGTGTCGGGTTGGTTTTAGTTTTAGGGGTGGGGTGGGAAGTCGGGGTGGTTTTAGTTTTAGGGGTGGGGTGGGGAGTCGGGGTAGTTTTGTTTTTAGGGGTGGGGGTAGGGGTTGTTTTAGTATTAGGGTGTGGAGTCGGGGTACTTTTAGTTTTAGGGGTGGGGTGGGGGGTTGGGGTACTTTTGTTTTTAAAGGCAGGGCTGGAGGGTCGAGGTTGTTTTAGTTTTTAGGGGGTTGTGGGTTAAGGTAGTTTTAGTTTTTAGGGGTGTGGGTAGTTTTAGTTTTAGTTTTGGGGGTGGGGGTAGTTTTAGGGGCAGGGTGGGGGGTCGGGTTGTTTTAGTATTAGGGGCGGGGCGAGGGGTCGGGTTAGTTTTACTTTTAGGGGCAGGGGTTGGGGGGTCGGGTAGTTTTGCTTTTAGCGGCAGGGGTGGTGGTAGTTTTGTTTTTAGGGGCGGGGTGGGGGGGTCCTGGGTAGTTTTAGGGGCAGGGAGGGGGATCGGGGTAGTTTTACCATTAGGGACAGGGGTGTGGGGGTTGGGGTCGTTTTTCCATTAGGGGTGGGGGGCATGGTTGTTTTGTATTGTGGGGTGTTGGGGTAGTTTTAGTATCGGGAGTGGGGTACTTCAGGGTGTTAGGGCAGGTGGGAGATCGCATGCTGGAACCACGCATGCCGTCCCACACATGCCTTTACTAGGAATGCCTTTACAACGAAAAATCATTGTTAAGGCATGCTTGGTAAAGGCATTTGTAGTCACCGAGTTGTTTAGGCATGCGTGGTTCCAGGATCCGTTGTTCCATCATACATTCAGATAAAACGTCAGATCCTTCAAGGTCAATACAGCTTTGCAGCCAGATAGATAATAATCCCTCAATTGGAGGTATTTCAACAAATGATGGTGGGGAGGATTGAAAGCAACTTGTAGCCTTGGAAATGAACAAAAACCATTCACTTTGAAAAGCTGTCCCACTGTCTCCACTCTTCATCTCGCTCAAGCTTTGCAGATAGAATCGTGAAACACTCCTGGAAACGCCAGGTTATTCCAAGGCGGTGTTTAGCATATATTGGTTTAATAAAGTATTTTGCAGAAATCTCTCGCCAGATAGTTACCGTATCACTCACAAACTTAAATCTTACACGCTTATAATAATTGGGGGCTGTAACTCTATAAAGAAAAATCCAGTAATCAGGGCCTAGAGCCAAGTAGTACCCAAATTCCAAGGAGTACGACTCTGCTGGGGTAAGCAGACTGTGCAAACGGCCAGCAAAAGTAACCCAAAAATAGAGCTTAAAGTCTGGAAGCCGCAGCCTCCCTTGCATATACGGAAGTATCATAAAATGTAAAGCACGCCTTGCCGGCTTACAGCCCCAGATAAAGCTACTGATGACCCTTTCTAGCCTTTTTTTAAAATTAATTTGGGACTCTCAGTGGGATTGCCCGAAACAGGTATAAACATTGAGGGAGGGCATTTATTTTTATTAATGTTACATCTCCCGACAATACTTATCGGGAGCCTATTCCAAGATCGTAGTTTAGAAGTGACAGACTGAAGCAAAGGTTCATAATTTAATTTCAAGTTTTGATTGACCCAAGTAATTAATTGAATTCTTAAATAGGAAGCTCTGGATACTACCCCAGAGATTGAGGTAGCCGGATCGTGGTTCAATAATAACTAGGTTTTGGTAACATTCAGTGTATAACCCGAAACAAGGCTGATCTGCTCAGCCTCCTTGACTATAGACTTCATAGCTATTGATGGGTTGGAAGAATATATAGCAACATCATCAGCATATGCACTAACCTTTAATTCACAGTCTCCGAAGATCAGAGGTTGTATCCCTACATTCCTCTGCAGTGACTGCTGGTATGGCTTTAAATATAGTGCAAATAAAAGAGGTAAAAGCGGGCACCCCTGCTCGGTGTCCCGCTGAATCTTGAAAGGTGAGGTGGAGGTACCGCCATATGCTCATCTAGCTGAAGGGTACATATACAGAGACTGTACCTATCTACAAAATCGGCCTCCAATCCCCAAGGCCCCCATCCTTGCCCATAAACAGTCCCATATCACCAGATCAAAAGCCTTCTCAGCATCTAATAGAATTATAGAAAACTTAGGGCCTCATTTACAAGAAGCTGGTGCATCGTGATTGATTGTTTTCTTGCACTGCCCTGTGCCCCCCTAATGGCACCATGTGAGCATTCATTTACATTTGCTAGACCAGTAACGCTAGGGGCGCCTCATTGAAAATAGAACAGTGTCACTTTAACACCTGCCCTGAGCAGGCGTTAGAAAAATTACGCTGTGATGGTGCAGAATGGTGCAGTGAAATCTACAAGATTTCACTGCGCCATTTCTGCGGCCCTTTTTATGGCGGAAAACCTACCTTGCATACATTATACCTGGCACAGGTATAATGTGGCGCAAGGCTTTACACACTGGTACCATTGCACCAGTTTGTAAATGCAGTGCTGTGTGGGGGACTGTTTGTGCCACAGTAACATTAACAAAATCACTCTACAGCAGTGCAAGGGGCTTGTAAATGAGCCCCTTGCTTCCTCTTTGCTCTGCTATGTCAAAAGTAGCCATTGCTGTGTTGGTGTGAATGGTAGTGTCTCTGTCTGGAATAAAGCCATGGTGCTGTTTTGAAACTAAGCATGGTAAGACCACTCTAGCATCAGCTTTAATAAGAGAGATGGGTCGATATGACCCCATTTCTTCAGAAGGCTTAGCCTTCTTTACAAATACCCAACTTTAGTCATGTTCCAAGTGTCTGGGACTTTGGCAGACTCATCAATACAATGCAATACCCATAAAAATTGAGGTATTATAATGAGGGCTCCTGGTTATATGGTAATTATTGTGTTAACATTTCCATCTGTATTTATCCACATTTCGTTTATTGTAATTTTATCTGTATTTCTCCATATTTATTTCGGGGTTGTGTGAAAAAATGAAGCTGGAGTGGGTATATATCTACTTTTATTAAAAAAAAAAAATCTGCACTTATGCCTCACAGGTTTCAGTGATATAAACAGACGATAAAATATGCACTTAAAAGAAAACATTAAAAATTTATTTTCAAGGTTGTGCATAAATACTGCTGTTTCAGACTCTTTACTAAAATTCCTTTATTTTTTAACCCCCTTACCTGTCCATCCACACAGCTGTGGGTCTGGCAGGCATGGCTGACGGCATTTCAAACCACTCAAAAAACAGCTCAATTTATGTTTATATCCACATTTAAAACTAAATACAGACAGGAAAATAAATGTTTTTCTGACTGTATTTATCTGTAATAACTCAAGGGGCATAGCATCTTCCTCTGCAGCTTTACCTTAGGGCAGGACTATGAGGGCAGCTTCTAGTTCCCTGACAGTAAAATCAGTCTGCAATTGGGATGCCTATGATTCCTCCAGTTTCGGCAGCTTGCTTTTCTGAACGTAGGCCATGAGCATTAAGAAACATAAAGTTTGGGATTGACTCAATCAATCAATCAATCAATCAGTATATGTAAAGCGTGGCTAGTCACCTGTGAGGGTCTCATGGCGCTGGGGGGGTGAAGGGGAGGTGCCTCATCCGAAGAGCCACGTCTTGAGGTTCTTCATGAAGATGGTGAGCGACGGACTTTGTCTCAGGTGCAGGGGGAGGTTGTTCCAGCTCTTCGCTGTAGTGTAGGTAAAAGATCATCCTCAGGTGGTGGTTTTGGGGATGCAAAGGACTTTGTCCAGGGCCATCTGGGTGGAGCGGAGGGATCTGGTGGGGGGTGTGGAAGGAGACGCGGTGGTTCAGGTGGGCTGGTCCTGCGTTGTACATAGTCTTGTACGTGTGGGTGAGAAGCTTGAAGGTGATTCGCTTCTCGACCGGTAGCCAGTGGAGGGTCCTCATGTGTTGGGAGATTTGTTCTCGGCGAGGGAGGTCCAGAATGAATCTAGCGGCAGCGTTCTGGATGAGTTGAAGTGTTTTGATGTTCCTAGGTGAAGTACTGGAGTAGAGGGCATTGCCGTAGTTGAGCTTGCTCGTGACTAAGTCTTTGGTGACTGTCCTGGGATCCATCTTGAGATCTTCCAGAGTTTGCGGAGTGTGTGCCAGCAGGAGGAGGTGACAAAGTTTACCTGGCGGGTCGTGGATAGGGAAGAGTTGAGGATGATTCCTAAGTTGCGGGCGTACTCGGTCGGAGCAGGGGGGGCACTGAGGGATGTGGGCCACCATGAGTCATCCCAGGCTGAGGTGGCGTTTCCAAAGATGATGAGCTCCGTCTTGTCGGAGTTGAGCTTCAGACAGCTTTCTCTCATCCAGGTAGTGACGGCTTCCATTCCTGCGTGAAAGTTCCTTTTGGCCATGTCCGGGTCTTTGGTAAGGGAAATGATGAGTTGTGTGTCATTGGCATATTATCGACTATACAATTCTTGGTAGAATACCATAAAATGTTGTGCAGTAGCCCAAGGAAGAGTATATATGGACTCATCACTGCCTTTAATATGCTCCATTGAGCTCTTGTCCTTTTTGTCTGAGATTTGATGAGCCAAGACTCGGCCAACCTGGGCCCCACACTCGTATTGTAGAGCTTTGTTTCTGACAATACTAACAGCTACCCTTTCCTGAAGGTTTGGCCTAGTTGAGAATGTCTATTAATGAGTTGAGCATGAATGGCTCTCTCCTCAGGGGCCCCAGACCTAATAGCCAATGCATGAGAGACTTTCAATTACAAGACTGCCTGACCAAGCTGATTGGCCCTATTTCGGACATCCTTATTTTGTACATAAATAAACTGCGTAGTAATGCCACTGATGTAAGCTTTCATTGCATCCCATACCACCAGTGGGGAAGCTGTTCCCGTATTTAGCCTCAGAAATTCCGAAAGGACATTTGCCATAACCATATAATAATCAGAGTTAGCGAGCAGATATGGTGGAAATGAAAACTGGTGCCGTTGCCCAGCTGACCCTGATAGATCAATCAATAAAAGTATAAGATTATGGGGGTCATTCTAACCCTGGCGGTAAAAACCGCCAGGGCGAATGACCGCGGTAGCACCGCCAACAGGCTGGCGGTGCACCGCTGGGCATTCTGACCGCGGTGGTTCAGCCGCGGCCAGAAACGGAAAGTCGGCGGTGTCCCGCCGACTTTCCGCTGCCCTTGAGAATCCTCCATGGCGGCGGAGCGCGCTCCGCCGCCATGGGGATTCTGACACCCCCTACCGCCATCCTGTTCCTGGCGGGTCTCCCGCCAGGAACAGGATGGCGGTAGGGGGTGCCGCGGGGCCCCTGGGGGCCCCTGCAGTGCCCATGCCAATGGCATGGGCACTGCAGGGGCCCCCATAAGAGGGCCCCAAAAGGAATTTCAGTGTCTGCCTAGCAGACACTGAAATTCGCGACGGGTGCTACTGCACCCGTCGCACTCCAGCAACTCCGCCGGCTCCATTCGGAGCCGGCTTCATCGTTGCTGGGTCTTTCCCGCTGTGCTGGCGGGCGGCCTTTTGGCGGTCGCCCGCCAGCACAGCGGGAAAGCCAGAATGGCCGCCGCGGTCTTGTGACCGCGGTGCGGTCATTTGGCGGCAACCGCATGGCGGGCGGCGACCGCCGCCCGCCGCGGTTAGAATCACCGCCTATGTTCAGACGATACCTTGGGGGCAGATCCACATTTCTACTTCTTTGATAAGGGCCTTTTAATAAATATCATGTTGATCCTAGAGGCATGCCTGTGTGGGTGTGAATAGAATGTATACCCCAGGAGAGTAGGATATAGGTCCTTATTATGACCCTGGCTGTCCAAAGACCGTCAGGGCCGTGGTTGTGGTCTTTCTGATACCGTGTGACCGGATTTTCAACGCATCATCCCTGGGCGTCCAAGTCAACCCTACTCTGCGCAGATCCGAGGTGCCCTGTCTGGAAATCGATGCAGCAAAAAAAAAAACAATGCATCGTCAATCCGACTGGAGAAGGAAGCACTGCCTCACTTGCGAGTAAGAAATTGACGCATTTCTACTTTTTTTCGACGCACGCTCGCCCGTGCGGCTTTATTTTTTACGCTAACCAGGTACTTTGTGTAACAACAGCATTCTCACTGTTTTCTAAGGATTACGATTCTTATTCTTTTTTAAATTCATATCTTGAAGTTTGGTTCTTGGATTTTTGTTGTTTTAGTCTTGTTTGATTTAGATAAATATTACCCATTTTTCTAAAATGGTGTGGTGTCCATTTTGTAGTATTTTCGCTGTATTACTGTGTGTGTTGGTACAAATGCTTTACACATTGCTTTTGAAGATAAGCTTGCTTGCTCAAGCCAAGCTACCAAGTGGGTGAATGGGGGTTAACTGAGGGTAGTTCTCCTTTCCCCTGACTAGAGTGAGGGTCCTCTGTTGGGACTGGGGGTAACCTGACTGCCAACCAAAGACCCCATTTCTAACACCTGCCATAGCCCCACTCCCACCCTCAACCAGCGCTGGCCTCAGCCAGCACCCTCAAACCTCCCCCACCTCCGTCTATGAAAGGGGGATTCTCCCCACCCTTACGTTACTGGAGACCTGGATAGCCCTAAGAGACAGACCTTCTCTCCCCCCAAGCATCAACCCAGCGCCTACCACCAAACACTGAGGGGCTTATTTATACTCTGTTTGCGCTGAATGTACGTAAAAAATTGCCCCAAATGTATACAATGACGCCCGACCCCACGAATGTCAAAATCCCTCCGTGTGCGTCATTTTCTGAATGCGGGAACCCGCCTTGCGTTAATGACAATCAAGGTAGGCGTTCCCATCCAAAAAATTACTTTAAGGCCTGTGTGCCTTATTTATACTCCTGCGTCATTTTGATGCACAGGAGGGCGCGGGCCTTAAAAAACGGCGCACAGCCTGATGTGCGCCGGTTTTTATGCCTGGGTGAGGGCAGGCGTTAAGGGACATGTGGGCCCACTTCCATGGTCTCTGACCATGGAAGCAGTCCAGAGGTGCACTTCCCTGCCCCCAGGGACACCCCCGGCCACCCTCGCCCACCCCTGGAGGACACCCATGGATGGGGGGGACCCATCTCAGGTAAGTACAGGTAAGTTGGGGTAAGTATAATTTTTTAATTTTTTAAAAGTGGCATAGGGGGGGCCTAACTTGGGCCCCCCTACATGCCACTGTGCCCAGTTGCCATGCCCAGGGGACAGAAGTCCCCTGGGCATGGCCATTGGGCAAGGGGGCATGACTCCTGTCTTTACTAAGACAGGAGTCATTGCAATGGGGGTTGTGCATCAAAAAATGGCGCAAGTCCGGTTTGAGACATGGTTTTTGACTCAAACCTGACTTGCACCATTTTTTGATGCACAACACCCATTTTTTCCCTATGCCGGCTCTGCCTGTTTGAGTCACTTTTTTTTACTCTGACCAGCCCAAAGCACCGGCTAACGTCAATCCTTAAATAAGGCGCCCGCTTGGTGTGTAGGAATGGCGTTAGCCGTGGTAAATTTGTTTACGCAAACCAGCGCCGATGCTGGTTTGCATCAAAAAGTATAAATATGGGCCTGAATGTTCTAGATGCAAAATCCCAAGAGATAGCCCGTAAATAGAAGAGAATGAAAACCTACTGCTGAAATGTTCATAAATATAAACTAGATAGCTGCATTCAACATGATTGATACTATACAACACATCTTAATCGCTATGTGAGACCTTTGAGATTGCTGAGGACAATCCTAGCATCCTGTTCCGTAAGACAGAACTAAGTCCACCCATTATGGGTTATTTTGATTCTTTTTGGCTCCTGCAGAAAAACTTGAGCTCCGACTTCCTTTAGAGGATCCATCAACTGGTGCAATCTCAATCGCTTGTTTATTGTGACCTTGCTCTAATCCAAGCGAACAAAGGCCCTGATTTATACTTTCTTTGTGCCACATTTGCGCCATTTTTGATGCAATAGCGGTGTAAACTTACAAAATACAGTTGTATTTTGTAAGTTTGTGCCACTTTTGTGTCAAAAAATGACAAATGCGGCGCAGAAAAAGTATGTCAGGACCGAAGATCGCAAAGGCATCCACTTCCACAGGCGACGCTGGTCTAGCTTTCACATAGATTGCCCAGCCACTTAGCCACTGGTGTATCTTCATGGATGCCTTACCCATAGTTCCTGGTTTGTTGACCTTAGGATAAGAACATGCAGGACCAAAAGCAGAATAAGAACCAGCTGTGTCAACAGAAGCAGTTGTTGGGCTCAGCGGCAAAGGTGTGATTTTGTTGGCTTCAATAGCCTACATAATAGCTTGAGTAACTTGAGTAAGCAGGCTGGGTTTGGAAGCAACGGTCAAAGCATAATCTCCCCCGATCAAATAACAGATGTTCCTGCCGGATCCCTGCCCGCCCCGCCTCCGGGCATGTCTAAAGTACTCACGATCTTAACATTTGAGGTCGATACTGGGGCTGAAGGAGAGGTTGAAGCTGAGTTTATGCCCATTGCCATGGCCGCCTCTAAGGGAACAAGCTGAACTGCGGTGTCCTGGAACACAGACAATGAGAAACTGCTGCTTTGTTTTGGTGAATCCGAGTCTCCTGCCTCTTTAAAATTGTTGCATTCTGAGAGACTGCCAGCAGTAGCATGCAGGGAAAGTGAATCAGTGTTCCTGGAAGGGGCCACGAGCATAGAAGCATCTGCTAGAGAGGCCTCCGCTCCAGCTGCAAGGGATTCCCTGGTGCAGGCTTGAAGCAAACTTACAGCAGTGCCTGACCCAGCAGCTGTAGTTATGGGTGCCCGACCCACACAGTGAGATATTTTTCTGGGGTTTGTTTTTCATGTGCTCTGATATTAGCGGTTCCCGTACGGCTAGCTTCAAGGTAGGTTTGTGTTGAGCTGCGAGCTCCCCGCCCACCTCGGAAAGTGCTAGAGCACGGCGGTGCCATGTTAGCTCGAGGAGGCAACAGCCAACGCCGCAGTCCATTAAGTAAAACACTGTGAGAGCTGCAGGCCAGTACTGGACCAAAATGCCAGCCCGGACTGATAGGCCGCCATTGTGATCACCTTTGGTGGCGTTGTCAGTAAAACCGATAAAGTCGCCAGCAGTCACCCCTTCAGCCATTAGGGATTCCGTTAGGGATACAGGGAACTTCTGCTCTCAGCCAGGCATTCTCTCTTTAGTCAACTCATGCTCATGGAGGCATCCAAGCGTGACTAGTATCTGTGTGCAGGATCAGCCCGCAATCTCATCCCCTCACTTCCTAGACATCAAATATCAAAAGTGCATTTTCTAGATTCTCCTAGTCCGACTTAAGAAACAGAACAATGTCATCTGCAAATTTCTCATATAATGGAGCATTATGATATTATGATCTTCCTGAATGGCTATTGTTAAGGGCTCTATAATAAATAGAAATAGAACTGGAGATTACAGACATCCCTGTCTAGGCCCTTGTTTAACTTTAAAAAGGGCAACGAGAAGGGAATTGAATATTAATTTAGACTGTGCACATGTATAGAGGTGCGGTATTGATTCCATGAGCTAGGATAGAAATTCAAATATTCACAATGTCATCAGCAAACTTTCCCAGCGCACAAAGGCAAATGTCTTTTCTGTAGCTAACATCATGGTAATTGCTGGAATATTTATAAAAATATTGATATTAGATATTTTGAGTTTGCTTCAATTGCTTTCCAAGTATAAGCTGTTTTGATCTGGGTGGATCAGCTGATTCAAAACTTTAGTTATTCTGTTTGCCAGAACTTTGGAGACTAGTTTGTAAATTGAGTTTAACAGATTTATAGGATTATAAGGGTTGAGATCTTCCACCATGTTTTGGAAAGTTTCGTATAATGTCTGTGTCAAATATGTAATTATTTTTTACTTTATTTTAAAAAAATTGTTTTCAACATATATTTGTGTGATTTAATTTTAAAAGTAATTTTAGTTCTAGTGTCATTCTTATTTATTTTAGCTTGTTTTAGGATTTACTTTTCCCTCTAGTCTAAGCCTGGATTTCCCTCTAGTCTAAATCTAGATTTGTCGATCAACTTTCCGAGTAAACCATTCAAAAACTTTTTTCAAACCTACTTTGTGACTTTTTGCATTTTACTGTTACTATTGATCACTGATTCATTGTTTCCTCTGTTTTCAAACAGATTAGTGAATCTCTAATTGTAACAGTAAACTGCGAATTTCTTTGTACTGTTCTGCCAAAAATATGGTATATTTAGTTACCTCTAGTAGGCCTTTAGGGTTTTTACTACTTACTGGGGAGTGATTGCTTATAAATTGAATTCATCACATTAATTGCCATGAGTCATTTTTTGTCTCCTCGCATTTTTCACTTAAATTATTTGTTTTCTCTTTGCATATAGTTCCAGTAAATGTTTTTTAATTACTTTTCTGTTTGATGATGATTCACTGATTTTGTCTACAGGGCCAAAACTTCAACAACCTATGAGTGGCATTGACATTTCTATGACATTCAAACCCCCGGTCTTGTCTCAGACCTACCACCTACATGCATATCCTCTTTGGGCTTAAATACCATATTGTGTTTCCTATCATTTGTACATCACTTATATATTGTCACAGTTGCACTAGCCTGGTAATTCGAATCCAATCCATGCAAAGGATTAGTATGCCAATGAGCAGTAGATTATGGAATAGGAGAATGGAGGAGTTTCTGCAGTAAAATAATATTCTTTTAGATCATAGAAAGATTACAATTTGCCATGCCTATAAGGTCACTTGACATATCCCACAAGAACCTTTGCAATCTCTGTGAGGTTGCTGACAACTGTTTGATTTCCTTGCGGTGAAAGGAATGAATAAACTTTAGAAACACCACACAGAAAAATCTAGACTATAATATGTGTTCTTGTATCTATAGTTAACTGCAGCAGATTGAGAATTAAATCTGTAATTTCTAGTAATATCTAACTACTGTATACTCAAAAGGAGTATCAAAGTCTAAATAGAATTTAAATTGACTCCAGCATAAAGTTTGTAACACAAAATCGGATGACTCCAGTATAAAGTTAACAGTACAAACAGATGTCTTCTGGGTAATATTCTTAAGACAAAGCAAGATAACTCCAGCATAGAAATCGTAGCACAACACTAGGGGTGTGTGAAATTTGTGTAATTTGATTTGAACATTTTAGCATGAAATCCATCCTTGCATAAATTTTGCATTTAAACAAAGCACCACAAACTAAAATCGCTCATGTTCTGTTGTTTGCATGCATCCGTAGTAATTTTTTACCGCAAATTACTTGTTCACAGTAAACGTTTATAGCAAACCGTGCACAATTATGTGAAGTGGCATACTGGTGTCATTTGGGCCAAATGTATCAAGCATTTCTGCGGCTCCACATGGCCTGATTCGGAGAATTGGGCTGTTTGCGACTGCAAAAATGCATCTTGGTATGTATGAATTCCAAATTGTGATTCTGTAACATGTTACTGGATCACAATTTGGAATTGTGAATACATATTGATTTGGTATTAGGATGGGGCTTATTTAGGGTGTCCCTTCCTAATACCGAAATGCAGCGGCATGTAAGAATATTTTGCTAACAAAATGTGGTTGCAAAACATTTGAATTTTACCACCTACTACAAGTAGGTGGTAACCCATTCGCAAATGGGAAGGGGTCCCCAAGGGACACCCTTCCACTTTGTGAATGTTTGTAAAAACAATTTTAAGAGCAGGCAGTGGTCCCATGGACTATTGCCTACTCTTAAAAAATGACAAGAAAATGTTTAATTTTTCTTTTTACATGCGGCCCGTTTTCCTTTAAGGAAAACAGGCTGCATTAAAAATAAAAAGATGGCTTTATTGAAAAGTTATCAAGGACATGTTGGTTTGCTGACCCCATCTGGTCACCATCCTACTGGGTCGCATATTGCAGTATATCTCATTAATATTAATGAGGCAGATCGATTTGCGACTCACTAGGAATCGCTAAATGAAACGCCATGAGTTTCATACATTCCTAATTGCGATTCACACAGAATAAATCCTAACCATGCATAAAAATCTATGTAATCACCTGAGAGATGCAATATACGTAATATGGCGCAAGCCTGGTTCAAGTCCTTCTTGACAGATGGTGCTCAACCAATTAGTCTGCCTCCAAACACGCTACCTCTGAAATAGAGAGTCCCACCGGCATCTTTGACATCACCTCATCTTTTTAACTTCTATGTTAGCCCTGTTGCCTTACTACTCCAAACACTGGGGCTTGTCACATATAGGGATTGCAGACTCTATTCAATTACTAAGCATATCTGGATGATGGATTCTCCATATGCTTTGATAGGATGCAACTGGTTAAAACTTAACACCGACACAATAGAGGTCTTGACAGTAAGTGGGGAGTACAGTCTTTGAACATGTACCTTTTGCCCTGCTGGGATGTGTGCTCTTCCCATTCCAGCTAAATTGATCAAATGTTCATGTGTTAATATTGACTGCAAACTATCAATAACAGATCAATTTGCTTTCTTGGCTTTTACTTGTTTTTTTCCATTTTAAACTTGCTGAGGAAAAGTATGCCTTTCCTAAATAAAATTGAGAAAGATGTGCAATATTGGCCCTAACTGATGTGACTACACTAATTACTTATATCTAGGCTTACCTGCTTACATTCTTCTGAGACTATCGACAATACAGAATGCAGCTGCATGTCTGGTCCTTGGAGCACCCATATTCGCTAGAGCCTGTCTAATTCAGAGACTGCTGCATTAGCTCCCAATAAGGGAACATGTTTGGTGAAAGGTCTGACCTGGTGCAAAGAGAGCATGGCACAGAGAGAGCTTTATGTGCACACCACACACTTCATAATGAACAGAGTCAAAAGATAATGTCCATTACATTCATTCATGGTCAACAACCTAGTTTCCCAAAAGTTTATAAGTTCATGTTAGGGGATCATAGCTTTTTTAGTATGCTTGGTTAACCTTAGTATTTTGCTATTCGACCACCTGATCACCATAACAAATCTCCAATTCTTTGATTCAAGTCTGAAAATTGGCCTTTTTCAAACGTAGTCTAGCCAATCTCATCTCTCTGCTCTTGTGTCACATTTGGTAAAGAGGTTGCCTCTAACGTTTCTGAAATAGAACACACTGCATAATGCATCAGCAGCTCTCAATCCTGCATATGGATCCCTTAGAGGGGAGCCATCAACAGTGTTAATTCTGAGTCCTGTACTGGGACTTATTTAAAATGTGGTCTTGGTTTTGCATAACTGGTCACCTCAATGCAGTCATGCTCCAATTTGCCATCAACAATATTTTCCCTGCCATCACATTTGTTTGAAATCGGAAGCAGTGTTGCTGGATATTACACTTTCGAATTAAAATGTACTCTGCTGCAAGTATCACTTGTTCATAGCATGTCAACCTAATGTTTGCAATGAGCTGTAATTTTGTTGTTGTTAAAAAGGATTTCAACAGAGTGAGAAACATAGACATTAAAAGTATGGCCCATCACAATTCCTTCACTTTGCTCTATTGCCAGACAAACTGCTGCAACCGATTATAGACAGCCTGGATCGAATCACTGCTGAAAGATAAGCAATTTGACGCATGAGCCTTATATGTTTCTGAGCAAATATTGAAAGCGCACATCCATCTTTTTCATGGCAGAACAAATAAAAAAATCATCCCAAGTGTGGGTGGGTGACACACATTCTTTTTCAGTTTCTTAAATGATTCAAGGCACTCATTATCAAATGGTACTGAATGTTGACCATCATTACATGTAAGCCTTACTAAAGGCATTGCAATCTAGGGAAAAAATGGAATCCATTGGTTTGAAGCCAATCTCAAAATTTGTTGACCAAAACAATTCACTATGCTGAATGTGATTGCTAATCTGTGATCTCAGGCCATTCACAAAAGGAGAAATGAAGCATCCAACAGTATCTTTCTCTGGATTTTCGACTCTGCTATACTTTTTGAACATTTGCATCAACCTCTCATAATAAGAATGCATTAACTCTTTAGACTTCATTTTCCTCATAATCTTTTCCCAGTTTTCATCACTTTCTGGAATTTGTTTCTTAAAATGCTCAACCAATGCCTTGTGTTTTTCAGCCGCATGCGTCTAGGTGGTTTCTGCGTCAGCCACCCTGCATCCACCTAACACTCAAGTCACAAATCTCCCAGCAAAACAATTACAAATAATGAATTCAAATCTGTCCACTGCCTTGGAGAAAGATGTGTCAATTTATGGACCTCATCGTATCACTTTCCCTGGTCTTCTGTCAACTTTGGAAAAATATGCATAAAAGAAAAACAAATTCACCCTTGACTAAGGGACATGCACCAAATTCCCTCCAGGCACATGCCTTAAACGAAGATCAGTCACTGTACTTGTTCCTGCTTCTGAATCACTTGCTATACTTGTTTGCCTTCCTTCACTGACATTTTTAAATCACCCCAGTCACATACTTTCTCAATCAAATCTTTGCAATGGACTCTCATTGTAATGAGACCCATTTCCTTGACTTCATCATGTGTTAAATGCATTTTGTAATCTGGTATGACATTCTTCAATTTATTTATGTCAACATCTAAGTCATCAGTCAAATCTAATTTATCACACACTTTGTTGGCGCTACCTAGCTGCTTTTTTGATCAAATGTCTCATCCCACCAGCATATGTCAATTGTTTGTTTAAATCCACAATATCCTGAAACATCTCTCAAAAATCTATTTTAAGGATCCCAATACAGACCTCCTTGAGAAGTGGCTCTATCACCAAAGTATCTACAGTGTGCTCTCTCCCACGTGTATTATGCATTGCCTTTGTTTTTGAAACGTCTGAGAGTCACTTGATACAACTCTAGTAAGAGCTTGCACCATTGCTGTGTCTCCCCTTGCACCAACTCCCAGAGTCTGAGTCGGATCTGATGGTCTGTCTCTGTAGAGAGGAGGTCACAAAATCAGTACCTCTTTAAAGAATCTGTTATCATCATCTTCTGATTCCTCATTCTCTTTCTTCTCTTTTGATTTATCTGTTTTGACCTTTTCTACCTCTGTCACTATAGCAGGAAATATTTAAACACTTTCCATTTTGTCCATCTCCATGCCTTCTCTTCATTGTCTAGTCTGGCTTCTAAACAGCACCCAAAGGACTCTTTAATGGATCTATCTTCCTTCTCTCTCTCTCTTTCTCTGCTGTAATGCAATTCCATTTATTGAGTGCTTCGAACTGTGTAGGTCTAGGCATTGGACTCATATTTTACAAGATCTGTCTCAAAAAGTCTAATTTCTCAAAGTTAAAGGTACCTTCCAGAGGAAGTTGTAATTTTTCATCATGTTCTGTATATTTATTCCATTCAGAAATCCAAATACGGATACCCAACCTCTTCTGCCATTTCAAATGCTTGCATGCTTGCCGTTGGGATCTTCTGACCCTCTGTAGGGTCGTCCTCTTTACTTTAGATTTTGTAAATGTTCCACCCAGGTTTACACTTACTGAAGCTCAAAACAACCCCAAAGGTCAAAACAAAACTAACAAAGACCTTAGTGAACAACAACCATTTGCAGCTCGGTTATACTGATAAACAGATCAGAGCACAGCTACTGGTGATGTCACACCAATCTCAACACACCTCCCTGAATGCACAGCCAATTACTGTGTGTTTTCTTTGTAAACATGGAATCAATTACAGAACCACAATGAACCTTTAGAAGTTAATAAAAACCTTGCCTGTGAATGTTAGAAACGAAAAACAAATCAGTAATGAAAACACTCATAACAGTAGAAATTTCCTTTTGAGCAAATGAAGAAAACAGTACTGGAACAAAATACAGCCTACTCAGTTCTTGTTAGGCAAACTTCTGTCCAACAGAATTCTACCCCAAGCTAATATGCTATACCCTGTGCACTAATGGTAAGCACAGTAAACCAAATTAGTCTCTCAAACCTAAAAACCTACAGATGTATATGCAGTGCCTTGCTCTACACACCACAATACAGACAAGGTTATAATATCTTGAGAGCTTAGATTTTTGACATAATCTGATAATCAACTCAGTTTTCTCCTATAAACAAAACACCATCAAATAGATTTGAAAATATGAATAATACAACAACAAAATAGTAATCAGTCCACCAATTGAAACCACAATCATCATAATGTAACCAAATAGCATCACAAAAACTGAAATTCAATATCTAAAAACACACAAACTCATGCATCCAGGTATACCCACTCATACTTACACTCTTCTTCATTTAGGACCAGATAGCAATACAGCTTGTCACCCCACAGGAGGATCCAGCACCACGAAATTGGCAAAACTCCAAACCTCCTTTTTCCTTTGTGTTAGGTACCTCAAGCCAAACATTCGCCAAAATATTTTGGGGACCCCTCAAAGAGGAGGCGCTTCAACTCTAACGATCTTCTACTACTAAAATGTTGTGGGAACTCAACTCCAATATTTACCTGAACACTAATATTTTATCACTTTAATTCTTACAGAAATAATTTTACTCCATAGTGTCCAGTTTATCTAGCATTTAGAGAAGACACCCCTCATTGGGAAAGCACAATTTAGCAGAGTTAAAGAGAATAAAATATTGGAAGTGTAAAAGACATATTTATAGATCAGAAATTACAGAATAGTCAAAATGTGGTATGCATAAAATACCAAGAAAGCTTAATTACAGAATTATAGGTAATGCAAAATCATAAAACGTATTAATCCCTAGTTAGGCAAAATCTAATTAATAATGCTAAGTGTCATATTAAAAAAAAGTGGTGACACCATCCCAATAGCAAGTTTAAGGACACAGATGAACAGAGTATTGGAGGAAAATGAAAGACACTCACAAGGAAAATAATGAAAAAGTTCCCAAAACAATTTCCTGAAAGGCAGAAACCCAAAGGTTTTATAGACAAATCACACAAGCTATTAATAGATTCTGCAAATTTCAGCATAACATCATCATGTTTAGGGTCACATTGGCAAATCAAAAAACAGCAAAGTAATAAAAAGTCTTTAGTACTAACCCATTTTTTAGGGAAAGACAAATTTTCCATCCACTGTTCCAGCAACTTATGGAGATGATGAACACAAAATGAAATATCTGTCATGCAATGGCTCATAGAATTCGCACATATACAATAAAACTTTCAGTGGAAGTCCTTAAAAATAATACTTTGAGTACACAATGAAAGCTTCATTCAAAATACATGTTTTCTAACAATCGTTGTACATTGCTAACATATTGACATTGTTCACTTGATGCTCCACAGAAATAAGGGAAGAGATGGCTTGCAATGGGACACTGATTGGGAGGGGTAAAAGAGCAGCAGCAAGTTGAATAAAACACCAGAAGCTACATCCTTATTAATAATAAAGGCGCATTGAACGAAAGTGTGGCATAACTATTCAAAACATTATTTACTCTTCTAAGAGAACTAGATAACTCGTTCCAAGTGCAAAAACATTAGTTCATCGGTTACAACTCTATGCAACATTAAAACACTAATTATAAAAAATAACTGTCACACAATATTTGCACATTTTGCATATTTTCAAAAACGCTGTAACACAGACTAGACACTTATGCTGTTTATTTGTTTATGTTTCCATTTTCCCTTGGTCAGCCATTGCTTCCAAACTTGCCTCTTCCAAATGTAAAACTGTGGGCCCTATTGAAAGCTTGGTGGAGCAGGAGATCCAGCAAAAACTGTCAGATGTCCCGTCTGCTGTATTTAGAGTGCCATTGACATCAATATTCTTGTAACATGGCAGACAGGACTGCTGCCACTGTTGACATATCTGCCCTACTCGGGCCATCACAAGGAGAGCTGCTATTGCTGCTTGACTCAGGCTCCTCTCTTTTGAGGGCCTGTGTTGTGCCTGTTAAATGTATTTATATATTGCAAAAGCATGAATAGCTTGCTTTTGTTACAGATACAGGTAGTGTCAGACACTACTATTTGGCGCCATATACTGGAGGAGCCATAAAATGTGTTCCGGGATACGGTGGCCCAGATTTACAGAGTTTGTCTGTCAGGATTGTGTTACTTTTTTAAACTCAGAACCAAACAAAAATCGTGTTTGGTATTTACAAACCATCGTTTGTTAACAAAAAATAACTCAATGCAGGACAATATGCTGCCTTGTGTTTATTTGCATCAGGGAGGTGTTCCATGGGTGGTACATGTGTATTCCTGGGCGTCTCCACCATTGGATTTCGACACACATTTATATCCACAAAAGCTTTCAAACATGGATTTACACCAAAGTCCTGCACCTGCGAGGCTGGCATAAAAGGAGAAATATTTTTGGGCCTGATTTACAGTTTGGGGGATGAGGTTACGCCATTAAAATGTGACGGATATCCCGTACACCATGTCACAATATCATTATATCTTATGGAAATCATGATACAGCAGATTGGACATCAGTCACGTTTGGGATTGAGTAACCCATCTGTCAAACTCTAAATCAGGCCCTTTAACTTTATTTCTCTGCGTTTTTTTTCACTTTGCATGTGTGCTGCATTGCGTAGCACACATACATTGAGGAAATAGCTTTAAAGCATAGGTTTTGTGCAGTAAGGGATTTTATGTAGACCACAGCGCAGACACTCTTGTACTGTGGCACAAGGGTGCCTGCAATGGAGCATGACTGCACACAGTGCTCCATAGCATGGACAGGCCAGATCTTCACCATTTCTTTGTAGAACTGGTGCAGGCCTGCTCTCTCCAGTCACGCAATGCAGCACAACGTCTTTGCTTGCTGCCCACCATAGGGTAACTCTTAGTATATGTGAGTCTCTATTTCTTTTGAACAAAAGTGAGTGTGCACCAAAGCCCCTCTTGATGTTAGTAACCCTGTCTCCACAAAAACTTTAGAAAGGCTTGGTCCAACTCTAAATAATCCCTTGTGTCTCTTTTCATGACGATTTCCATTAACACTGAATGCCATACACCAGATTCTAAATTTAGGACTCATTCAAGAATTAACAATCCACTAAATAGGCTGTATTCGACAAAAATGATTAGACAGTATCAATAAGGCCTTTAGCGACATTGTGCAAATTGCTCTATTTTAAAGGCACAGATTTTGTATATTTGAAGCACGGAAGTGGGGACAAGTGGCACTCTCTATTGGTAGGGTCTCCGGCACTAATCTACTCAGCTCTGCTGCACAATCATGAGTGCTCCAATCTGCAATCTCTCAAGTGCCGCTGCCTCTATAAATATTCAGTAGCGGAAGGAGATAGAGATGTGTTGTTTACAGCGCGCGCTTTTAGAATGCTGAGAGGAAATCGAATCTGGAGATATGCAAAGAATATTCAGCTAAAGCACAGACATACAAGTGTTGAGTGTAACGTGCAGAAGACGCATTACATTTGATAGTACAACATACATATATGTTTTTATCAAGCTGAATACAGCATCTGAGTGATAAAATAGATCGTGGAACTCTTTGGGGGTGGTTGACATGAAAGTATTTAAAGTGCGTCTGTCGAGACTTCAATTACGACCTTTAATAGCTGCCGGACTGAACAACTTGTTACCATTCAACAATAACCAACTATTTCAGGAAAGTATTTTATCTCTCACTAGAAATCCATTATTCAGTGAGCAGCGTACAAATGCTGCATCACAGAAAACAATATGCGACCAGCCACGGACGTGTTCATGCGTTAACATATGTTAATAATAGGTACATTTTGAAAAGCAACACAGAAACATCTAGAAACAAGCATTCGCAATACAATAGGATCTCGCATTTCTCCGAGTTACAGCTATTAGTACTTGTAAACTCCCAACCGGACTTTTCTTGCCACATTAAATGAAAAAAAAAACAGCGCGATCACGCTGCTTCAGTTCACGCGTAGGACAGTTGAAGACAGCATGCAGGTAGAAAAAAAATGCAAAAAAAGAGCGTGATCGCGCTGCTACAGTTCACTCGTAGTGAAATGTATTTGCAAAAGTGCAATTATGTACCTAACCGGCAAAAGGGTTGTGTTTTGGAACAAAGCAGGCATTTTCGACGCCTGTCTTAAGAACTTGTCCCAAACCACAAATGCGTCGCTACAACGCATTTCTTTACCATGCAAAGTCATTACAACGACTTGCCTTGGGGTTTGGAATAGTATAATTTACTATTCCAACTCCAGTCTGCGCCAACATCAGTCCAACAACACTTTCCCTCAGGCAAGTTGTTGTAATGACTTGCGTGGTTAAGGAATGCGCTGTAAAGACATATTCGTGGTTCAGGCTTCGCTTTAAAGGCATAGCGTGGTTTGAGCCACGTTGTTAAGACTGTTTCCCCGGCAAAAATGCAATTAACTATGTAACAGGGTCGATGTCATGCAAAGTGCTGGACTACTGCCAAGCGAGATCACGCTGTGAAAAAAAGATAAAAAGTAGTCCACAAACCTGACGGGAAGCAGCAAGCCTCGCATGTTTTCAGTACTTGGTCGCTGCACTCAAGGAGGGCTAACCACCGGAAAAGGCGTGCCTTCCACTAATGAAAGCAAGCAGATTTTGAAAAGCAAGCCCACAAACCAATGAAAGACACTGGACGGGGCACCGAGCCCTTTTCTATCTACCAAAGCGTCTCACAAGCGGAACACCTGCGCAAGCACATGCGATGCAGGCTTGACCCTAAAAAGGTAACAGGACGTAACATGAGATGATATAGGAAAATTAATAAATAATCTTTTTTGTATTCATAGCTATGTACCTGCACAGTATGGGGCACATCATGGGGGTAATTAGATTGTTTTCATTTATTAAAGTTCATCCTTGCAATCATCTTTGTTGCAACCTGTGAGAACGTATACAAAAGAAATTAGAGAACGCATCCTTTAGATAAGCAATTTTTGCATGGGTTTAACATACTGGCCCATTATATCATCATGCCAATTAAAAAATAATCTTATATATTCATTTTGAAAATTATCTCAACCCGTTTTTCTAAACTAAATAGCCACACCAGGTGGCCCCAGCAGTGACGCAATGCAAAATGGTCCCACCCATTACCGTAGAATATGATGAAAGGCACAATCTCCATTTTCTCATAAAATATTCATTGGCCCTTGGCTGAATGCCCCAGCCCCCTTGAAGGGTTGTCCTACGTTAAGCCCCTGCTTCCAGACATACTTTAGGAAGAGAAGAGGAAATATTCAACTATACACTCATGTTTTAATGCGCATGTACTCATTTTTCATGGAGTTTTCAATGGTTATCTTAATTGTGCAGATTTATGTAGAGTTAGCATTTCATCTTCCACCCACTTAGGGACAGATTTATGGAGCCCTTGCGCAATTCAAACGCCACATTGGCATTGGAATGGGAAAAACGCTGTGCCATATTTACAAAGTATCCCAATGCATGCACTGCACCACTTTATAACCCATTGCAACACATTATGCCTGCGCCAGGCATAATGTATGCAGCAGGGTGTCCGGCGCTAGGAGGGGGTGGGGGTGAAAAAAATGTTTAAAGAAATCTATGAGATTATTTTGTGCCGTTTTTTTCTATTTTTTTTAACACTTGCTAAGTGCGGGCGTTAAAAAGTGGCTCCCATTGATTACGATTGGCCTCTGGGTGCTTTGCAGGATAGTGTAATAATTTTTTACGCTAGTCCTGCAAAGTGCCAGACTAGTGTAAAAAATTATTATGCTAGTCACCCTAACTACCACCATGGTGCGCCGTATTATAAATAGGGGGATGCTAAAGGGCACATGAAAAGTGGTGCTGCACTAGATGCAGTGCCACTTTTCATAAGTATGCCCCTTAGCTACAATGGATGTCATCTCCACGTGGTTAAATTCATAGGGCTTTTCGATTAAACATTAAGGATCCAATACACAAAGACATTTTGAACTGTAAATGTACATCTAAGGGCAAATTGTTTCATTGAGGCCTGACAGAAATTTGCAAACTGATTCCTGACAGATTTAAATGAATTTATTATTGCAGATTTCCCTGACATTTTTGCAGTAAGTAAATTACATGCAAGAGGTGGGTGGTGGAAGTTATATTTATATAATTGTAATTGTGAGTTCGTGAATGCCCACAAACCTATGTTTCTAGGCATCCAAAAACTAAACTGAAATCCGACCTCTTACTGTCATGGAAATTGTCGGGAAGGAGTAACTATTTTTCCCAAATAAGTCCTCCACCGATTTGTTGGAGGTGTAGAAATAATTTTCTCCACTGCAAAAATTGTTCGCACTATGCAGAAAAAAATGTGCTATTGTACATTTACCTTCTCTTCCTCTTTGCGGAATTGAATGTCATATATAAATCAATACTGGGGTCAAAACTGAAGTATTCAACACAGTAATAACCAACACTGGGGTAATAAGCAGTCTTAAAATTGAGCTATAAAATTGAATCACAGGAGTAGCAGCTGACTTCCTGCTCTCTGCATGACTCCCCACTGCCTGCTGCTAAGTGCAGTTGTCTAGAGACTCACCGCCCACCTGAATCTGCACAGCCGTTACTCTGCCATTTTTGTCTTTATTTTGCCTTTATGTTACTCTTCTAATTGTTAATTGTGGTAATTGTGGTGCTTTAATTTTATTTAGTTGCTTAGGGCTCACAGTGTCACTGGTACTGGGTAAACTTGTTGTGCCATTGTCGCTCTTTGTGGGACACCCTGACCCCCCCACTCCTTCCGTTATTTTTTCCGCTTTGACCTCGCTCCCTGCCTGCTCCACCTTCCTGTCAGCCCTTTCCCAACGCTACTTATGGAGGCCACTGCATAGTTGCACCACTGCCATGCCAGAGGCACACCGAAGTCAAGCCAGTCTGCACCTGTCCACGCCTGGACTACTCCCAGCACTAGGAACCATGAGTCTGCTTCCATCTGCCGCTATTCCAGAGCAGAGATCCTCGCACTCAATGTCCACATCTCCAACAGCTTGTGCTGATGTACCTCCCCACAGTCCACAGAGGGTCCTTTCACAAGCCGCCACAGCTAGTTCTCCAAGCACTTTCAGACACCGCCTCGCCAGCTCCCCAATTAACACCCCACCTTCTACAGTGCATCCTGCTCAATATTCACCCCCGTGCAAACACGTCACAGAAATATGGGACAGCATCACCTCCCTCACTCCAGACATAGCCTTTTTCACTGAGACCTGGCTGAACACTTCCTCTGCACCTGGCATTGCTGCAGCTACTCCTAATGACTACCAGATCATCAAAGTGGATTGCACAGACAGGTCCAGCAGCAGAATTGCCGTTAATCACAAGGATACCCTGTGCTGCTCCACCTCAATGGGAAACAATGCTCAAATTATGGAACACCTCACAGTCGCGATCAACCCTAAATAGAAATACCTCAATTAAAGGAACTCTCACGTACAGATCCCTGGTCCACAAAAAATGAAACCATCCCCCAACTCAGTGCCACCAAAGTCATTGACACAGAACACTACATCTTCCTCGGATATCCGAACTTCCACCTCGACGAGCCCAATGATGCCAACACCACCAATCTCTTGGACAGCATGAACATAACTGTACTAAACAAAACTGTCACTGACCCTATGTACAACACAGGACACAATCTGGATCCCGTATTCACTTCACTCAATAGTATTTCCTATGACCAAACCTCAACGTTCACTTGGACAGACCATTCCATCATACACATCACTTTCACTGCAGCCCATGACTTGTCAGCCAGGCCACTGCGCTCCTTCCATCAAAGCTGGGGAAAGATATCCGAAGCCCAATGGTGCAATGTTGTCAACATTCACCACCCAGACACCCCAACAGACATGGACACTGCAGTTAGAAGCTTCATCACATGGATCTCAAACAGCCCAGACAGGCTTGCCTCCAGTAAACCAAGAAAATCCAACAACCGCTTCAAGCAAGCCTGCTGGTTTTTCACCAGAATGTAGAACTGCCAAGCACAGGTGCCAGCAGCTTGAAAGAAGGTGGCGCTCCACTAAGGACCCTGTTGACAGATCCACTTTCAATATCGCGCTCAGCCAATACCACAACCACATAATTGACACCAAGAAGCAAGCCCTAGCCACCTGCATACAAACCAGCTACAACTGCAGCAAAGAGTTTTTCAAAATTGTCAAATAATTATCCAACCCTTCTGCATCACAAAACTACACCACCCCTTCAAGGAACTTATCTGACTCCCTTGCTGACTTCTACTATAAAATAGTTAAGCTCTACAAAAACATCAGACCCCAACCCTCTGTCGCAGACACCATCAATCTTCTGAGTTCCAAGGACTCCCCCACCAACTGTTCAATCACAAGCGGGAAACATGTTTCCACACAGAACACCACTGACCTCATGAGATCCATCCACTCTGGAACCCCACGGATCCCTGCCCTCACCACATGGACCAACTAAGGAATCAGCACCATCTCAACAAACTCACACACAGCCTCAACTCCTCATTCAGCACAGCTATCTACCCAGAGGACTGGAAACATGCAGGAGTCAAACCCCTCCTCAAAAAACCCTCTGCCGATCCCAAAGAATTAAAAAACTACAGGCCGATCTTCCTGCTCCCATTCCCAGCAAAAGTACTCAAAAAGCCATCAACCAGCAGCTCACTACCTACTTAGAAGGCTTCAATCTCCTGGACACTTCACACTGAATCTGCTCTGATCACAGCCACAGATGATATCCAACACCATCTAAACCAAGGAACATCTGCCACCCTCATCCTCCTCAACGTCTCTGCGGCCTTCAACACAGTCTCCCACCACATTCTGCTCATAAGATTCCACCAAAAATAAATCAGAGGAAGAGCCCTGAAATCTAGCCCCTCTTTTCTATCAGGACGATCACAGAGAGTCCACCTCCTGCCCTTCACTACAGCAATGCGCTCTATGCTGGACTCACCACTACACTCTTGAAAAGAGTTCAGTTCATCCAGAACTCATCTGCCAGACTCATCCTAGACCTCCTGAAATGAGCACACATCTCTTACCCCCCAAGAAACCCCAACTGTCTCTCCCTACACAAAGGAAGCTACTTCAAGCTCCTGACATTTGCGTACAAATCCCTACACAACCTAGGACCTGCTTGCCCCAACCACCACCTGAACTCCACTACCCCTCCAGACTCCTTTGCTCCATATCACTCTCCATTGCAAACACTCTTCGAATTCGCCTCTACACCTACGGTGGTCGCTCCTTCTCTTACCTAGCAGCAAAAGCCTGAAACAGCCCCCCCACCTATGAGCACCCCTCTCCATTCAGGAATTCAGAAGAGGTCTCAAGGTGTGGCTATTCGACTGATACTTTTGCAGTGGCAACAGTGCCTGGACACCCTCATAATGATTAGTGCGCTTTACAAATCTGATGATTGATTGATTGACGATATGGACAATAGCATGCCTGGAAACAGGCCCATGACTTGGTGAATGTCGATAAAGTGTAAAAGTACATTCAGTCCGAACAGTAGTACTCCACCAGTACTTTTACACTTTTATACCACAATTTAGCCTTACGGCTCCAATGGTTCTATTCTGTGCCTGATCCATGGTTCTGCTAGTTTTAATGAAGGGATTGTGGAAGTAAGGTTGATTGTGAGCTAGGGTAAGGAGTGGGTGGTGACCAATAATACCTATGATGTGAAGTTACAGACAAATTTGAATCTGAGTTACATCTGTAAATGTTCTTCAGCAGGCACTGCATGCTAGTTTGTAGCATGATGTTTCAAACACCCATTGCATTTGTGAACTGGTTTAGATGAGGGGTCAAAGTGCTATTCCAGTAGTGTTTTAGTAGACTCCCTAAAGTCTTGCTAGCTGATACAATCTGTGGATGAACACACAGTTAGAGGTAGCATTCCTCTGTCTGATATACAGAGTTGATTAAGAGAAGTGTCTTCTATTTTTAGCCCTTTGTCATCTTGAAGCCCCAACACCCACAGTCACCTCCTCAATTATTTTTTGTTTCTGGTAGTTTCCTGAAATTTAGTTATTTCTGTGTGTTTCCTGAACCAGAAGTGGTTGGGCGCTTCTCTCAGTGTCAGATTGAGAACTGACTGCACTCATGTGTACCCGGTGGCCTCATGCAGACAGGAACACGTGTGCTGCAACCGTAAAATGAAGCACACTGTTCATGTGCAAATTCTGTGTGATGTGTACCTTTGTGTACTGAATTGTTGTGTTAAATCTCCTTGATCAGACCACAATGTCATGATCATGTGGAGAAGCAAAATTAACCATATTGTGGTGATACAAAACTCTCAAGATACTGGGAAGACAAATCAACCATTGTTGAGATTACAATGCAATATGATTATTGTAGCCCAAGTTCAATACATGGCATGAGTATCATTAAAGATTTCTTCACCCCTATGGTAGCATATATATGGATCTTTGCGAATATGTGTAAAATGATGTTGGTCATTCTTTACAGCATGATGATGCTCATCCAATTAAACTTTTTAACAACCACACTTACTTCCATTACATCTCTCAAGTCTTTTTCATAGTTTTTTCTACCCATGGTTCAAGGTAGAGTTGAAGTGGAGAATCACCATCAGAAGCCATGCTTTTGTGTTTGTGCATAGCAACTTGCTTTAGTATCTTGCATGTCAAGATATAGAACTTATTTTCAACATCGAGTGCATTTATCAATATAATATTTATTTTATCTCTTCCATTATCTCTTTTCACAGGCATATTCTTGTTTGTGTCTGAAGCATGTAACAGCACATTAGACAGTCATGATGTCTAACCATCTCCTTGACCAGGACCTACAGCTACTTCTGTACCCTGCTGGAGTCCATGATGGAAAAGTTTCTTATCTTACTGCGTGTGTTGTTCACAAGTGAATGCCTTCACATACTCACTCCCCGAAAGTAGTTGTTAATGTGCTTTACGGGTGACCTATGTTTCTCCTATTTCTGCTCTCTAGAGATTAATTTCCTCACTCCAGGAGCTTCGAAGGCCTGACAATGACCACTTCCTGATGTTTTGTGTATGTGATATTTGTTGAGTGTGGTATTTACAGCTAGTAAATATCACACATTTAGGGCCTCATTTACAAGGCCCTAGCAGCACACTGCGCCACCGAAGCATAATTTTTTTACCCTCTGGTGGTGCAGTGTGACGTCCATATTTCCAAGGCCATGCAAGGCCACCTTGCATGGCTTTCCGTAGCTTTGTAAATATTGTCCCCTTTCACATATAACTCTGCATCAAAGGGACATTCCATTGGTGTTGCTGTGGGTATTCCCACACAACACCCATCAAACCTGACTGAATCCGATGCATTTCCAGATTTACAATGCTGGGAATGCGTTGAATTCCTATGCCACCTCAGGGGTGGAGTTAAAGTGGCGCAACAGGGAGAAATAACATTATTCCTCCCCATTTTTCCTCTTTCAATATGTGATGCATTCTGCAGCACATAGAAAGAGGAAAATGCCCTTAATGATTGTTATGTGCTGGAAGATGTCCCTTCCTGCATATAAACAATCATCCCTGCAGTGCAGCGACCCCTGTACCATAGCACATGGATGCCTGCGTTGGCACTAGGCAGCATTTTGTGCGCCAGCGCTGAGGAAAGTACAGGGATGCATTGTATTTCTGTAAATACAACGCATCCTTGCACTTTCAAAATGATGAAGCACAGCACAGCAAGCTAGCTTGCAGCGCCATGTGTGTTGTTTCTTCATAAATGAGGCCCTCAGTATTTAACATGTGGTAAATACCAATCCTGCAGCACATAGTAAAAACTCATAATCCGTGTTATTAACTTTAAGTTATTTACCAAGCCTTGAAGAATCAGTATTTGCTGAATTTCCTAATTTGGCATCCTCTTACAACTTCTGCAGACTGTTTACGAGGCTTTTAGACATGCTAGTGTAGACTGTAATGGTACACTGTTGCCAACCCAATACTAATGCCCTTTTTAGGGGAGGGTTGCTAGAATGTTTCTTGGGTCCTCATCTGCAGCACTTATTGATGGGTATATTGTCTAATAGTCTGATGTAGGATATTGGACAATGTAAGAAACTGGGTCTCTAGTTGGCAAAGGTATGCACCCTGTCCAAGTAGAGACCACAATCTTAGTCAGGTTAAGTCAGATACACAACCTAAATTAACCTGTCCGTATCCTCTGGTAGCTTGGCACAGAGCAGTCAGGTTTAACTTAAGAGGCAATTTGTAAAGTATTTGTGCAACACACTTAAAATACTGTAACTCAATGGAAACACCACAAAAAGACTCACACAGGTTTAGAACACTAGATAATACTTCTCTGATTAAAAGAGGAACAAGATGACAAAAAAACCTCAGTAGAAGTCGAAATATGAATTTTTAAATATTAAGGGGGTTATTACAACTTTGGAGGAGGTGTTAATCCGTCCCAAAAGTGACGGTAAAGTGACAGATATACCACCAGCCGTATTACGAGTCCATTATATCCTATGGAACTCGTAATGCAGCTGGTGGTATATCCGTCACTTTACCGTCACTTTTGGGACGGATTAACACCTCCTCCAAAGTTGTAATAACCCCCTAAGTGTGCACACAGTGCTTAGAAGTCACTGGCGGCCAAAAGGTCACTTGAGGTCAGGAGGGACAAAGTCAAAATCCAGGCAAACCGCAATGGAGGGTGGGCCGGCTACTGAACCCATGGAGGGTCCACTGAAACAGTACCTTTGGAGGAATAAAGCATCACAAGCGAGGGCACGATGCATCTGTTTTCCTGCCGCACTCGTGTCACTGTGTTGTTTGCGGGCTCCAGGAAAATGAATGTGATGTGTCATCAGAGCATGATTGTCAAGCCGTGCTGCACAGTCTATCAATCCGCTGTCGCTGGACAGCTACTGCATAGCTGGCAGAGGTGAAATGCATTGATGTTTATGCCATACTCGGGGGTAATGTGTCATTTGTTGGAGATTGTAACTATAAAACCCAAGTCTGAGGCCCAGGACTACAGAGGGCACCTCAGGCAAGGGAATGACTCACAAATGGCAGAGTCCAGCAGCACCAGTAGAGTTGCAAGTGGTCTTTGATGTACTTGGGACTGCAGAAGAACAGGGGGCAGCCCAGCAAGCCCTTGGAGACACTCTGGTTCTGCTGGATGGGTTCAATCCTTGTCCTCAGCAGGACAAAGATCAGCAGGCACCTGGGCAGCTCAGCAATGCAAAGAAACCGTTCCCTGAAACAGTCATTCCAGACAGAGTGGCAATCCTTACAGCACAGCAGTCTTTATTCCAGTAGAGTTCTTCACAAGTCCAGTAGTGATCTGATTTCAGTGGGCCAGAGATCCAGTACGTATACCCAAAAGTGCCTTTCATGTGGTGAAGGACTTCAAAGGATCTCTCAGAAGTGCACAGGCCTCCTTTCAATCCAGCCCTGGCTTCAGACTATCTGTGGGGGTAGTCAGCCATTTTGTGTGGGCTCAGGCAACTACCCTTTGAAGTGTAAGTGTGAGCCCTTCCCAACCTCCTCCCTAGGAAGACCCATCAGTATGCAGGTGAATGCAGATGCAGTTGAGTATCCTGTGTTGTGGGTGTCTGAGGAGAATGCACAATTGTAGCTGCCACCTGGCCCAGGCCAGACATGTATTGGAGACAGGCTGTCAGGCACACAGGGCAGTGAGGGCAGAGAAATGCTCCCTTTCGTAAAGTGGAATTTCTCAAATAGTAATAAAAAATCTGATGATTTATTGTTACCATTCCAATGAGATGAAACATGATGCAGCTACTCCCTTCTGATCAGGAATCACAGCTTAAAAGTATAATAAGGAATTGCCACTGTTGGCCTATGAGAGGAGCAGCCCTCACAGTAATGAAAAATGGCTTTGAGAGTTGTTCATTCTCAGGAAATGTAAGCTTAAAAGTACATGTCCTGCCTTTCACTTACATGGCACACCGCCCTAAGGGCCACCTAGGGCCCATCTTAGGGGTGACATATGTAAGGAAAGGGGAGTTTAAGGCTTGGCAAGAGAGAGGTTTTAAATGCCAAGTCAAAGTAAAATGACACACACAGGCTCTTCAGGTGTAGGCCTGAGACATATTTACAGGGCTACGTTAGTGAGTTGCACAGTCAGTGAAATGGGCCTTGGGTGAACACAAACCATATACAAAAATAGTGGAATGTGAAATTCGATTTCCCACCTAGGTAAGTGTAGTATGTAGAGGGGCACTGAGAGTGTAAGAAAACACCAAAGGTAAGTAATAGAACCCACCCCAGAGCCCAGGAAAGCAGGAGTAAATCACAGTAAGTTTCTTAGAACACACAAGAACACATGATAGAAGATTATGCAAGAACCAGGAGAGACTGATAGACATCAATGATGGATTCCTGGACCTGAAGACCTGTGGAAGAAGGGGACCAAGCCCAAGAAGCACAGAAGAGTCCAGGGGGAACAGGAGATCCTGCTAACCCGGATGAAGGTGCATAAGAAGAACCACCGGTGATGAAGAACAGTCATTACTGCACCCAAGAAGACAGATGCAGGTTCCTGGTTGGTGCAGATGATGTCCCATGCCGGATGGATGATTGTAGTCTGGTTTGCATTGCTGGATTTTGCTAACAAGCCTTGGCACATCCAAAGCATGCGGTTACCAGGAAATGGCGCTGCCCAGCACCAGGAGGGACCTGGTGGCCTCTACCCAGGAGGGGGAGAAAGAGGGAGCTCTCAGAAGATCAGGCAGCGCACACAGGAGTCCCACAGCACATAGACAAAGAAGGCGGAAATGGAGGCCCACGCAGCACTACACAAAGGCATCCCATTCTGCTGGAGAACCACTCAGGAAGCTGTGCGTCGCAGGAAGGAGTGCTGGGGGCCGGAGTTGTGCTGTGCATGAAGAAATTCGTGGAAGGACACACACAAGCCTTGGCAACTGGAGAACACGGTGTGCACAGGGGTACTGTCTTGCGTGGGGAGGCAAGCTCTTACCTCCACCAAAGTTGGACAGCTGGACCTTAGGACTGTCAGGACCACTTCAGTCTACCACCCATGTTGCTGGATGTCGGGAGAGGGGACCCATGCCACCAGTCGTCGCTGTAGAGAGGTGCCTGCAGAAGCAGGGGAATGACTCCTTCACTTCCAAGGAGTTTACTTTGTTCTTCTGGTGCAGGCTGAAGACTGGCTGCCCCCTGAGGATGCATGACATGGAAACACTTGCAGTTGCTGTCAGGAGATGAAGATACAATGTTGCAGAAGTCACCTTGGCTTCTTTGTTGAAGTTTAGTAGAGATCCTGGAGGTTCCAGATGCAGTTTCTTCGGTAGAAGGTGAAGTAAAGTATGCAGAGGATTTCTGCTGCAGTCTTCCAATCTGAATCTGAGGAAACGCCCAGAGGAGAGACCCTAAATAGCCCTAAAAGGGGGATTGGTCAGCTACACAGGTAAGCACCTATCAGGAGAGGGCTCTGACATCACCTTCTTACACTGGCTACTCAGATGCCCCCAGAGTGCCCCACCACCTTGGAATCCAAGATGGCAAAACCCAGGAACACTCTGAAGGAGCTCAGGGTCCCATCCCTGGAGTGGTGATGGACAGGGGAGTGGTCATTCCCCTTTCCTTTGTCCAATTTCACGCCAGAGCAGGGACTGGGGGTTCCCTGAACTGGTGTAGAGTGGATTATGCAAGGAGGGCACTATCTGTGCCCTTCAAAGCATTTCCAGAGGCTCTGGGAGGCTACCTCTCCTATGCCTGTAACACCTATTTCCAAAGGGAGCGGGTGTAACACCCTTTTCCCAAAGGAAATGCTTTGTTCTGTCTTTCTGGGCTAGAGCTGCTTGAGCAACAGGAGGGCAGAAACCTATCTATGAGGTGCCAGCAGCTGGGGCTGCCTGGAAAACCTCAGAAGGCTGGTATGGCAGTACGTGGAGCCCCCAGAGTGCATGGAATTGTACAACTAATACTTGAATCAGTATTGGGGTACTATTCCAACATTTTAGACACCTTACATGGCCATATTTGGAGTTACCATTGTGCAGCTGAACATAGATATTGACCTGTCCAGTGCACACATAAAATGGTGTCCCTGCACTCACAAAGTCTGGGAAAACGGTCCTGGATGATGTGGGGGTACCTCTGCTAGTGCAGGGGTGCCCTCACACACAGGTACTTTGCACCCAGCCTTCAGGGTTGGAAGGTCTGACATATAAGTGACTTATAAGTGAGCTGGTGCAGTGAAAATGGCAGTGAAAGGGTGCCATTTCATGCAGGCTGCAATGGCAGTCCTGCAGGAGCCTTTGCATGGGCTCCCTATGGGAGGCAAAAGTAATTCTGCAGCCCATAGGGATCCCCTGGAACCCCCATGTCCTGGGTACCTAAGTATCATATACTAGGTACTTATAAGGGGTGACCAGTATGCCAATTTGGGCTGAAATACTGGGTTACCAATATGTAATGACAACATTGAGAGGAGAGAGAGTATAAGCACTGGGGTCCTGGTTAGCAGGACCCCATTGACACAGTCAAAGACACTGAAATCAGGCGGAAATTGAGGGTAACATGCCAAACAGAAGGTACTTTCCTACACCCTGTTGTGCTGACCTGCTGCCCTCTTGCCTGGGTGAGAAGGACTGGGCCTGCACCCATTGAACCCAGAACCCTAGAGTGACTCCAAGGGCTAGTTGACTGACCTCCTGATTTGGAGCCTCAGTGGCACAACAGGCTTACAACAACCTTGCAAATGCACCTGGACTCTGCCATCTGTGAGTGTGGCCATGTGATGCCACCCTAGTTGTGTACCCTCGGAAGTGGGCATAAGATGCTCTGTCAGCCTCTGTGGATCCAACAGAACTGACACATCACCTCTGCTGTGCAACGAACATCTGAGTAGAAACAACACATTGATGCTGCTGCATGGATTGGACCCATCACAAAGGTACATTTTGCCACCACAGCCCATCAGATCCACGCCTTTGTGCAACATCCTTGACATAGACCCTTACATCCCTCGACAACGGCAGCCTCGATTACGACAGACTCCACATTACAGAATCGCAGCCCTTTGGTTCCAACATATTGCTTCAACTGCACGCTGCATCCTTGATGCTAAACCTTGCATCACAAGTCCCATCAATAGGATCCTCGTGATGATCGCAGCCTCCCCGCATCTTGGAACTGACACATCATATCTGCTGCTCAACTCATCTTCGACACAGATAATCACAACACTCCACAAACCACAATTTATGGTAGTTTGTTCAGCAGGACTTACTGGTTTCCTATAGCCAGTCTACACTCCATCATGGTCAGTTAAACTTGGGACTTTGTCCCTGTCCGTCGTGACCACATGCCCACAATTTTTTTCAGTAAAATCTTTAAAATTGCAAATATCCAGGTCTACTGATTGGATTTGTGTTGGTTTGGTCTTGTTTTATTTATTGAAGAAAGTTCTATTTTTCTAACCTGGTGTGGGATCCTTTTTGTGTGGTCTTTTCACTGTTACTGTTTGAAGTGTTGCACAAATGCTTTACACCATGCCTCTAAGTTAAACCTGACTGCTCTGTGCCAAGCTACCAGAAGGCTGAGCACAAGTTAATCTAAGGTTGGCTAGTACCTCACCCTGACGAGGACTGTGTGTGCTAATGGACTAGGGCTCACATTTCATTCCCCACCACCTGTAGGAATGTGGGGCAACTTCCTGCATGCCAGCTCTTGGCATACGTTGCATGCAGGAAAAAGGTATAGTTGAATTCTGGGCATGTATTACCTATTTTTAGTTAAAGAACATGTTCTACAATCAGAATTTTTCACTAGTCTTCCCAATCCTAGGTGACCATTTTTCAAAACAGGCCACCTCCTGTTTTTGTCTATGAAAAAAAAGTTTTCTTGAGTGCTTCATGTGCGTCACAATTGTTCCTATATTTATACTCTCTTTCTGTAGTCCTTGGACTCTCTTTCTTTCTAGTTTCTGCTTGTCTCAATTGCTTGGCCTAGTCGGCACCATGGTTCTCCTGAGCTCCAGTTTTCTCCTTCCTGCTGCTTTATCCTTGCATAAAGAAAACTCTACAAACGTCCAGAAGACCAGCTCTTGACATTTAGTAACATCTGAATTGGTTTATGCGTTGGTCTATGGTTTCACTGTAATCCATTTTATACATACCACTTTAACACAATTAGTTAATATATTGTGGAGACAGGCGAATAGTATTTGTTTATGATTTATCTCATTAAAAGACAGATATTGCCTTACATTCTTTTCTGGTGTTTGCAAAGTGGATGCTGGTGGTGGGCCTATCCCTCTGAAACACATAGGGCCTCATTAAGACATTGGCGGTCCCACAACGGGACTGGCAAAGCCATGGACAGGACCCTACTTTCATACTAGTGACTGCTTCATTGTAGTTCAATGATCCCGCTGGGCTGGCCGGTGGGAACATTGTAATTCAACGCTCACGTAGAGCTGACCAGCCGGAACAGTGCTACAGTATTTGTACCGGCTCCCATAAGGGAGTCGAGGCCAATACCGTAGCAACCCAGAACCCTTGGGATGCGCACTGTCTGCAAAGCAAATAGTACACATTCTGACTGTGCTGATGCCATTGACATGGGCAGTGCAGGGCCCCCCCTGTGGCCCCAGCCCTGGTTTACTAGCAGCCTCTCCATGGCGCAGTCCCCGCCATGGAAAGACAGGTGGTAAGTGGGGTTGAAGTCAGCATGGTGGTGCCGAATTCAGTGCCGGCGTGGCTGAGTACAACCCCGACCGCCATCAGCCCATCAAGAACCATGTTCCTGGCGGTGATGGCGGCTCTCTGGCGGTCCGACCACCAGGGTTGTAAAATGCTGCTCAGACTACCTGGAGTGCACGGCCCGACTGTCACTGCGAGTCTGGGTGTTCTTGAAATGCCAGACTCATAATGACCCCATTGAAACTAGTAAGGGACAAGTATATAAAATTCTAAAGAAGTTTTTGATATCAAGCAGATGGAATTGTTGACAACCCACATTTTGAAGAGAGTTTTGCACAATTCCACGCTGTATCCCCTAACAAAAACAAATAATTGATGGAATATAGTGTCAGAAAGACAAACAGATAGCGAGGTATAGTTACCTTAGGCCATACGTGCTTCAGAGCACACTAACTGTAACAGGTGAATTACTATGCTTTGGTATGTTTAAAATGTGAACCTAACTATGACATCCCTGTAACCTATGGTTATTTAAGTGAATTTCTGTGTTTTTTAATTATATTTCCTAACTATAACGTCCCTGTAACCTTTGTTTTTTTCATTGAATATGTGACCACATTCGCTGGGGCCTGGCCTAAACATTTAATTTTTGTTGGAGTAGGGGGGATGTGTGCCCCCTCCCTAGGCCTATCTCGGCCCTGGGGACCTCATCTCCCTGAGGCCCGGCCTAAATAGTTTATTTTATTTAGGAAGAGGGCCGTGCAGAGCCCCGCTCCAGAGTTGATGTAATATGCAGGGACTCCATCCCAAGGGGCACCCAGTTACATTGTTGGGGACTGCGGGAGGATCCTGAAGATTCCTTCTGTCCAAGTCCTGTTTTGCTTTCACGAATGACCGAGCTGACAAAAATCTCTGTAATGCACTTCTCAGTTCAAAGAAGACACTTATTATTATTTCACCATCAGGTTCCTAAAAAAGGAGATTAGTAGGTTGAAAGCACACGTTTAAAAATAATCACAGCAATGAAAGGAAAATATACCAATATGAATCTCAACTGCAATGTACACAGGGAATATATGTATTTAAAATTATATTATGCAAAGCAAATAATGAAGTCAAAATTCATCACACTAGGGCCTGCCAAGCTCTTTATCTTCCTTATGCCAGCAACACGATAACCCCTTTTGACTGCAAAAGACAAAGAGATAATCACCCTCACGGGACAGATATCAGGCGTCCGACGTCAAGTATCCTGATTGAGGCCAGTCTACTCTCTCGCTGTCGCACTGGGGAATATATACCTTAAAAAACAGAAGGAGCTTCTCATTTAGCAATTTAAGCATGCTGGCTAATTTAGGTCAGAGTTGAAAGAAACAGGTGGGAACTGGCCAGTTTCCCAAATTGTCTCTCCCAAACCTAAGCTGTTCCCTGCTGTCCTTATCATGCTGACTGCCTAACTCCTCCATATTATGTACTAGCTGTTCGGTGATAATATGTCCTAGCTCTTCGGTGAGAAAGAGCATGAAAACAAGCACAGTTTACAATGTGGAAAAATATGGTCAGCCTTTAACATGGCAGTGTCTAATGCTCCAATAAAGTCAAAGGCAGCTAAACAGAATACAAAATGTAGTCTGCAACTGGTGTAGTCTCCCTGGGGAGGTGGCGGTCCTTGGGGCTGCGGGGGGGACAGGCAGCCATTGCATTATATTTAAAAGATGTGTGTGGTGTTCTATGCTTGTTATGGAATCTGAGTAGATTCCATAAAGGAATGTTTGTGTGGGAGCGTGGAGATCGAGCGAGAGGGAGAGTGAAAAGTGTCGGTTGGGAGTGCCGGTGGCTGGGGTCTTTTCCTGTACTATACCTAATAAACCTGCCTCTACAGACGAATTGGACAGAAGGATTTGTGATGCTTTCATGCCTATATTCCACACTTGGCGACGAGCATTTTTTTAACCCAACAACAAAGACCTCAACACTGAGAAATTCATTTAGGAATCCCTGGACACCTTCATTAAAGCCGTGAGTTACAGGTTTATTCGACATTTTTTTACTGTGCTGAGCGTTTTCTCTTGAGGCAATTTGGTGTTGGTACGTCGTATCATCACTTCATTGGCTTCATTCCAACGGCTGCTTTTGACCTCGCGCTCCCTCTCGAGTACGAGAAACTGTGTGACAGAGGCCTCGCGATGCACAATTACTCGGGGCAAGCGCTTGCGTGACTCATTCTCGTGCCTATTGTCAAGTCTTCTACTCTGAACACGGAAATACCTTGTCAGCTGATTCCAGGTCATGCGCGAGTAACAACAGGGACTGGAAACCAACAAGGGACTATACTTCCTTTGTTGGAGTGTAGTACGCTGACCTGCAATACTAGTGGAACACTTTGGCTGATATTTTGTCCAGAAGAAGAAACTAACAAAAGACTGTGTTTCCACCTTTAATGTGCGGACCTACAGTACAAGTGGAACATTTCAGCTGACATATTCAGTGTAGTCTACCCTGACTTTTGTTTTTTTACTACCTGTTTGAAAATGCAGAATGTACCTGCACCACCATTCTTCTTATCCTCCCGAGGTGAGCCACCAATTCCATGGCTGAAATGGAAGAAGGTATTCTCGCATTATGCCAGAGTGTGTGGAACGTCATTAAGTGCCGAAAGAAAAACCTCCCTTCGAATGCATTGCTTAGGGTCGGAAGGACAGGAAATTTTTTAACATCTTCCAGACCTTCGAGACCAAGAGGCCACTAACCTGAATGAATTTGAAATTTGTATTAAGAAATTGGACTTACACTATCTACCCAAAGCTAGTACGGTTCCTGAAAGATTTCTCTTTGGGCAACGCACTCAACGTTCAGGGGAAACAACTGAACAATATATCACAGAATTACGCAAGTTAGCTTCCACATGTAATTTTGGGGCATCTTTAGAAGAAAGACTAAGGGATCAGTTAACGCTGGGTAGTACTTATGAAAAAGCCTAGGAAAGCATGTGGCATAAAGACAATCCTTCTTTACAGGATGTGTTGATGGCTGCAAAGAACGTTGAACACTCAAGAGCCTGTACTGAGGTTTTAAGGAAGGAATTGCCTTTGGTCTCTAATAGTTTTGAAAGTGGAAAGGGAGACTTTGTACATGCCAAATAAAAACCTAAATTTTCCAACAAAAATCCCGGGACCAGCAAGGTCAACAGTGGATTTCAGCAAGGACAATGTTTCAGATGTGGCAATAAAAGCCATTTTACAAACAACAAAGGATGTCCTGGTTGGAAAGCTACGTGTAAATCCTGTGGTAAGAAAGGACACTTCACCAGATGTTGAAGATCTACAAAGGGCTCGAAGAAAGTTAAAAAAAATTATTTAGGTGAATGAGATCTGGAGGAAAACTACAATATCTTTCAAGTTAAAGGATTTTCTCCAAATGGTCCAATAGAAGAAGTCAAAGTCAACAGGAGTATGGTTGAAATGCTGTTTGATTCTGGAGCCAAGATAACTTTGATTCTGAAAACATTTTATGAATAAGAATTGGCTGGGCGCGTTCAAATATTCAAACCAGACATCAAACCTAGAGGTTATGGTGGTGTTCCAATACGTCTGTTGGGGTATTTTTGGGGAACCATCAAGTTTAGTGACATGATTATTCCTGGAAAGATATATATTTCCATGAAGGGTGATTCATTAATAAGCTGGTTGCACCAGTGAGATCTTAATGTAATCTTAGCTCCGAATGCTGAATTCCCTGTATGCAGTAGGAAGAGTATCGATAGTTTGGTGTGTGTTGATTCTGTTAATGTGCAGGAGGAACATACACCAATTGTGGGGCAAGAAAGTAGTGTGAAATGGATGAAAGAGTTTCCAGAAGTATTTACCAAAAAGCTTGGATGTCTTAAGAACTATTTACACCTGATAAAACTGAAATCTAATGGTTGCCCAAAAGTAGCTAAGGTTAGAGGGGTACCGTTATCAGTATGAGACAGTATGAAAAAGGAATTGGATAGGTTGGTCAGTGAAGAAATTATACAGGAGGTAGAGGCTACAGAGTGGTTGTCTCCTGTAGTTATGGCTCGCAAGGTTAATGGGGAAGTGAGATTATGCATAGATTTGAGAGAGTTGAACAAAATGGTGGTAGTGGATCACTACCCTCTGCCCAATATATGTGAGTTGTTGTGCTTCTTAGATGGTGCCAAGCATTTTTCGTTACTAGATTTGGCCGATGCTTATCATCAAATAAGGTTGCATACAGACTGGCAAGAACTAACTGCTTTTATTCCACCGTTTGGTACGTTTAAATATACAAGAATTCCGTTTGGGTTTATTTCTGCTGCTGCAGTGTTTCAGAGAAGTATGGAACATATCCTGAGTCGTGTGGAAGGTGTGAGAGTATACCAGGATGATGTGCTGATTGTGGGTTCGTCTGGAAAGGAACATGATGTGCGGGTGTTAGAGGTATTGTCGAGACTGAGAGATGCGGGTTGGACCCTGGAGATAGCGAAATGTAAGTTTGATGTAGGAGAAATTGAATACTTGGGTCACGTCATAAGTAGCACTGGTATTAGACCCAAAGATGACTTAGTCAACACTATCAACAGTCTGACATCACCTCAAACTAAAGAGGAGGTGTTGAAGTTCTTGGGTATGACTGAGTTTTATAGTAAGTTTATTTCTAATATGGCTCAAAGAACTACATCCATAAGAGAACTGTTGGGAAAAGGGAAGGAATTCCTTTGGATAGAAAAATGTGAGGAAGAATGTTTTTTTTTTTTTAAACAATGTCTGAATTTGGATCCAAATCTGGGCAGCTTTGATAGTAGAGTTGAAACCTGGGTGGTGACTGATGCAGGTTCTAAAGGGTTGGGAGCAGTCCTAATGCAAAAGAAGAATGGAGCGGAACGGACAATTTTGTTTATTTTGCTTGCATTGAGAGGAGCAGAGTATAACTATTTAGTGGTAGAAAAGGAGGCGCTTGGCGTGTATTGGTCAGTACGCAAGCTGAGAAAGTTTTTGTGGGGAATGAAGTTTTTGGTTAAGACGGATCACAAACCACTGAAGGAAGTGTTTGGTAAGAAAGGGATTGATTTAGTGTCACACAGGATACGAAAATAGGTTGTGACATTGCAGTAATTTAGTTTTGAAGTAGCGTATATCCCTGGGGTAGATAATGTATTGACGCATTGCCTTTCAAGGATGGTGGAGGTTGAAAGCAAATTGGGTGAGGATGGTGAGGACTCTCAAGAAGAAATTAAAGTTTGTGAGATTTCAGAAGGAATTGTCTCTGAGGAACAGTGGAAGGATGAGTTGAAGAAGGATGAGGTTTTGATGAAAGTTATTCACAGTGTACGTAATGCTTGGTGTGAGAAGGATAAGTGTGAGGAATGTATGAGATGATTTTGGCAAGTCAGAAATGAATTATCAGTGATGGATGGACTACTGATGAGGGGCACATAGTTGATTCCACCTGTTGGTGTGAGGGATGTGTGGTGAAGCATGCTCATGCTAGTCATATGGGCATATCCAAAACTAAAGAAAGAGTGAGGGAAGGATATTGGTGGCCTGCCATGGACATAGAGATTGAAAGATTAGTTAGGAATTGTGTTGAGTGCTCTCGGAGAGATAAAGGTTTAAAGTGTAGGAAACAACCGATGGTCTTAAGAGAGCACGCTAGTGGTCTGTGGTCAGATATAGCAGTTGACATCTTGGGACCCATAAAAATTAACTCTTTTGACAGGTATGCGTTAGTATGCGTTGACATGTATTCACGTTGGCCAGAAGGGAAAATAGTGAATTCAGTGGAATCTAGAGTGGTCGTGTGAGTTTTGGAAAGTTTATTTGAGAAGGAAGGTTTTCCTGATTCAATTCTATCGGACAATGGTGTACAATTTACCTCGAGTGAGATGGAGACATTTCTTCAAGACAGAGGGATAAGACATAAAAGGGCTGCTCTATACCATCCTGAGAGTAATGGTGTTGTGGAAAGATTCATTAAGGTCTTGAAGGAAAGTATACAGTTAGCATTGTCTTCAGGTGGTAATTGGGAGGTTGCTATAAGTGAAAAGGTGAAAAAGTATCGCTTTACTCCACATTCTTCCACTGGGGTTTCTCCGTTTCAGTTGTTCAGAGGAAGGAGACCTAAAACTCACATTATGCACTCATGGGTTGCTGAGAAAAGGGTTTTGGTGGACAAGCAGGTTGATGATACTGGAGAGTGGAAAGAGAGAGAGAAGGAGAAGATGTTGTTTTATGAGAGAAGGGCGGTTAAAGAGACAGTGGTGAGAGTGGGAAACTTGGTGAAGATAAAGGTACCCAAGAAATTAGGTTCATCTAAATTTAGTCAACCTTTCAGGGTAATCAAAGTATTTAGGAATGCAGTGAAGCTGGATAATCATAGAGTGTGGAACTTGAACAGAGTGGCAAAGTTTATTCCAGTCAGTGAGAATGATTTGGAAGTGGGGATGTCAAGTAGTAACTCTTCAAGAAGCAACTCTGTGCTAGGATGCAGAGCTCAACGTGTTCGGAAAAGCCCTTCTTACATATAGGATTATGTCTTGTAAGGTGTTAATATTATATACATATGTTGTACATCTCTATACAAGATGTTTTCTTACTATTTATATTAATTTTACGACTTAAGGATGAAATTGTATTGTAAAAGAAAAAAAATGCAAATTAAGTTGTTTGATGGTGAAGTGAGGGAGGTGGTGGGGTGTCCTATGCTTGTTATGGAATCTGAGTAGATTCCATAAAGGAATGTTTGTGCGAGAGTGTGAAGATCGAGCGAGAGGGAGAGTGAAAAGTGTTGGTTGGGAGCACCGGTGGCTGGCGTCTTTTCCTGTACTATACCTAATAAACCTGCCTCTACAGACAAATTGGACAGAAGGATTTGTGATGCTTTCATGCCTATATTCTACAATGTGCCCTGGGGAGGTGGCAGTCCCTGAGGCTGCAGGGGACTTTGTGGCCCCTGCATGACAACAGAAGAAGTTTCCCCGGGCGGTGGCATACCCCTGGGCTGCGGGGGGCAACCAGCCTCCTGCATAGCAATAGAAGTTGTGCCCTGGGGAGGTGGCAGTCCCTCGGGCTACGGCGGGGGGCCAAGTGGCCCCATGCATTTAATTCAAATTGTGCCCCAGGGAGATGGCAGTCCCCAGGGCTGTGGGGGCACACAGCCCCCAGCATTCAATTTGTTTAAAGCCCTGGGGAGATGGCAGTCCCCAGGGCTGCAGTGGGGCTGGGTTGCCCCCACATTTATTTACAAAATCTGCCCAAGGGAGGTAGCGGTCCTGGGACTGTTGGGGGGTGAGGAGTCCTCCCTGGCATTCAATACACACAAAGACCCGGGGAGGTGGTAGTCTATTGTCATTAAAATGCCCTACGAGTGGGGCCCTGTGCGTCCCCCTCCTTATTTTTGACATGCCCCCTGGGTATGGCCCATCTAAAGGCTTCATAAAAATAAGCGTGGGAGCCTGCACTTGTTTTTTAAAAACATTTTTGCCACAAATTAGTTTTTTTGTTCTGCCGGGATTCCTCTGAGACCCCAGCACCAGAGTTAAGGGGACAAGATGACCCTATCCTGGTACCTTTTCCTTTTTTTTTTTTTTTTGTTGGTGGGACTCGGTTTGGCTGCAAACACTTTGAAGTAATGGCAGTCAATCAAAGCTCTGCAGCTCCATGCACGAGCTCCACATTATTCTCAAGGTCCTTGCAGCCAGAGATATACAAATTTATTTTTCCTTTAATTTCTCAAAAATTACTAAACAATCTGCGTGCCGATAGCTAGCTTTTTGTCAAATTTGGTGTAATATCCCCCAGTGGCTCAGGCTGTAGTCATGTTCAGAGCTCCTATGGGAATTAACCTGGGAAACACATGTTTTTGACCCCTCATTTTCTCAGCCCCCGCTTGATGGATTACCCCAAAACTCTCTGTGCACAACAAGAATCACTTGGCCATTTTTGGGGGAATATTCTGTGATTTTGTGAAGATTCGTCAAACAGTGGCAAAGATATAAATAAGTCAAAAACACTTTTTTTATGGAAACCTGGTCCTAACTATAACTACCTACTGGTGACCGCCAGTAAGTTTTATTTATATATATATATATATATATATATATATATATATATATATATATATATATATAGGCTTTAAGTCACATTGGTGAGTGCCAGCCTTTTCTGGAGATCGAGAAGTGAAAATTAATTGCAATCTGCCTGCCCCGCCTTGTCCATCCCTATGAAACTACGGGACTGGAGAGTCTTTGGACTGCATGAGAAGGATGGCAGCTCCCGTACTTAGAACTTTTGGGGAACCGAGTCAGAGGGCCTGTTTCTAATGAACAGACCACAGCAGTGAGTAACCGCTCCTTTTCTTGATGTTCCTGGTGGAGAAAACGTCTCAACAGAGCGAGGCAGTGGCAAAGAGAATATCTGACTGTTATGTGCGAGTTCCAGTATCGCGTTGTTGACACCATAATTTTGTTTTTGGATGCCGAACAGTTAGTGGCGGCAGCGGGTGTGTTTGGACAGACACCAAGAGGAGCTACAGGGGGAGTTGAAATCAGTGAAGTGAGTTCCACTACTGCCAGCACTTTAAGGGGACTATTCTATACTTTGGAGACAGTCTATGAAAAAGAGATCAAAGAGTGGTGGGAAGCCACCCTATTACAGAGATATCTGGAGGTTGAGAGAGTACCACAGAGAATATGTATATGTATATAGTGCCTTCGTATGAAAATCCAGATGCCCAATTGTTGCGGGAATGGGACAAATTCACTACAACCTCAGCATAGGGAATGGTCAAAATTCTAATTAAGTATGCCATCAGTGATATGGCCAAATTAGTGTAGGAACTTAAGAAATTGAAGGAAACAGTAGCCCGTGAACCAGACATGGCGCTGCAAGAGTAGTTAAAACAACAGATGAAAGTGTGTCTAATTGCTTATGAGAACAAGATAAAGAAGCGCAAACAGAGCAAATTCATAAGAGGTGAGCGCGATTACGAACAGGGCTAGGTCCTGACATTTGCAAGAAAATTTTATATTCTGAGGAAATAGTTGAATTGGAGAAGGAATCAAAAGGAAATACCTTGGAATCTGAGGTTGAAACAGACCAATCGAAAGATGAGAATGTAAGAGGAGTGGCTGTTCCCAACAAGGGTTTAGGGATAAATTGTCCCCAGGAGTGCCAACTCGTCAGGGAGGTGCACAGAAATATTCCTCAATGAGTACATTCATCTGATCACAGAAATAAAAGACCCTGCGAGGGACAAAGGGGAGCAAGAGATGCCAGGCTGCAAAGGGAGACCAGAAGCAAAGTTGGCTGGAGACGAAGATGAAAGAGGTTAATCTAACAGTGTTGAATTTAACAGATTGAGCACTTAAAGAAACTGAAATACAAACACTCTAGTTGGGTCTCACTTTCTGTCCCTTGAAGAATTTGGATTACACACAAACAAGTATTGACCTTTACTGCTTTGTACGGAAGTTGCAATTGATGAAGTTACACCAGTTACATCCTACCGGAAATAAAAGTCAAGATACTAATATTGTAGATTTGATTTACACGCATTACATTTATTGCAGAAATTAAAGTATCTGGCATCGACTAATGTTGGGACAACCATGAACAGTTCAGTAGAAATGCTGGAGAAGGTAGGCATTATGCAATGCAGTGGGAAGAGTCATTTTCAAATGAAATCGAGGTTTATTCCCAAAATGCCGCATGATGCAATTGATTGCTTCCAGGAGGCAATCATACAGGATCTAGAGTCCCTTATCACACATGATCTATGGAAGGAGATGAAAGGGAGTGATGGAAAGCTAGTCTATCACTCAATGATAATGCAATACTCATTAAGCCTTCAGATAAGGGCTGGAACATTGTGTTATTACCAAAGGAACAATTTCAATGAGAAGCCCTGAGCCGATTGGGGGATAGAGCATGTTATCTACCTATTACAAGGGAGCTGTATGTGGGCAGAGAACAGTCTTGCTATGAATTATTGGTTTTTTGGAGAAACAGGGGAATGTTATTGGATGAGGAATTTCAGTGTCTGAAGGTTGAACACCCTCGTATTCCCACTTTCTATCATATACCAAAGGTTCAGAAAAATGACAAAGTTCTACCAGGATGTCCCATAGTCTCCTCAAAAGGGACTCTACTAGAAAATGTCTCTGTTTTTGTGGACCATTTCCTTTAACCATTTGTGAAGGATCTCAGCTCCTATATTAGAGATTCTACATATTCTATGAGGATTATTGAAGGCATTGAGTGTGAAAAAGATTTTGTTCTCATTACTCTTGATATAAGAAGCCTATATGTGTGCATTTCACATGAATTTAAATTCTTTGAGCATAATTCTATGATTCTATAAATGTTATTGCTCTGTCTGCATAATAACATCTTTATATTTTTAGGACAATTGTATCAGCAAAAGCGGGGGACAATGATGGGCACGTTCTTCACCCCTTGCTATGCGAATCACTTTGTAGGCTGGTGGGAGAAGAACGTGGTCTGGGCTGAGGAGAATGACGTTGTATGAAACAGGTGGACGTATGGGCATGTTATATTGAAGACTTGTTTATAACATGGAGAGGATAAGTGAAGTCTGCTGAGGTGTATATTAAGATTCCTAATATGAAATCCCTGAATTTGAGATTTACATGTCAGATAAGTAAGCAAGAAGTCACATTTCTTGACCTCATAGTTTATGTACAGGACAATCGTCTGCATACTGTGCTCTACATAAAGCCTAAAGCCGGGAACTCTTTGTTACTTGCTAGAAGTTCCCATCTTGTTAATCTGATTAACAGCATACCATATGGCGAATTGTTGCGCTTCCAGCGTAACTCTTTATTTTCTATTAAATTTGAAGATGCAGAAAGGGATGCTTTGAAAAGGTTCTGGTCTAGAGGGTACCCTAATATAAGTCTCCAACAAGCTATCCACAAGGTACAGCAGGTGGTCAGGCAGAGTCATCTGACAGGTAAGCAGAGGAGGGTACCCCAGCCACAGGGGAAGGGAGAGGTTAAATTCATCATAAACTTCTCAAATGTATCACAATGCCTTCATCAGATATTGAGAAAAAATGGCAGATTTTGACAACAGAATAGGGTCCAAATTGCCTCCAGCACCATTGATTTCTTATAGAAAGAGCACTTCTTTACGTGACTGTGACAGGGTCAGACAATCGAGGCTGATAGGTGTTATAATGGTTTATAATTTATTACTTTCTTTTATAGGTATGTTACAGTCTTTGGTTATACAAGAGTCTCTTTTCCTTCCTCTTTGCTTTTCTTCTTTCTCTCTCTTTTCTCTTTCCTTCCCTTTCAACTCTTTTAATTTGTTCTGTCTTCTTTTCCAGGTGGATACTCGGGTGGCATATAGGAGGAGAAAAGAACATAGAAGGACTGTTTTAGGAGGTAGGTATTATTGGTGTTATTCTCTCTCTCTCTACTTTTCTCTCCCTCTGTCTTCTTTCCACATTTTTTCTTCTTTTGCTTTCTTTACTGAGGGCTGTCTTTTTCATCTCTGTTCTGTCTGTTCTTAGGTTGTAAATATTCTTCATTTCTATTTCTGTTCTTTCTCTATTTCTGTCTTTCCCTTTTATTGATAGGGACTGTCCTTTGTTTCTGACTCTCTTTTATAAAACTCCTCCGGTGCCCCTCCCCGTGAATCAGTGACTGTATACCAAAAAAAAAAACAATAAACAGATGCACATACGAATAAACCAAAGTGTGAATCTGCCCAGGTGACTCTAGTACCATTTCCCCACTACCCTCCTTCTGTTTTATGCAGTAAACTAAATTCCAGTGTTCCCCCTTCCTGCTTGGTCTTCCCTCCATACCTACAGAGGCCACGCTTTTCACAGCGCGTGGCCGGGCTGTTTGCTCCTTTTCTCCTCCTGGCAGTCTTCCTCCTACTGTGCTTGGGGGATACTCAGCGTCACTTCGGGACGTGGTCTTCTCCCAGGCGTTGGTTCTGAACTGCACTCCGTGGCTCAATCTTTCCCTTCAAGAGAGAACTCCTTCTTCCGGCTCACGGCCCCCATTGGGTTTTTAACCCTCTCCACTTCTGCGTTGTGTCTCCGGAGAGTGCTTGCAGCCGAGTGAACTCCTTCCGGGTCAGCTATAGCGGTCTCGACTGTGCCCCCGGAGTATGGTTGGTCCGCACCTGGGTTCCCCATATGCTCACAGTGACCTTCTGGTACACAGTCACTATACAAAAAGACCTGTGACTCAGACTAAAATCTCTGTGGCTTTTCCATGTGCAAAGTGTAAGGCCTGTTAGTATAGTTACAAGGTTAAATACTTCGAAGTTCCAGGTAGGAAACTAAGAATGGTGATTACTAAACATCTAAATTGTAATTCTGATTATTTGAATACTGCTTGACATGCCCTTGTAATTTGAAATATGTAGAAAGTACCATACATACCATACGTTCTGCGAACAATTTTAAATTTGCATAGATTAGGTGGTAGTATATGAAAATTAAGACAATTGGAGTCCCGATATAGCATAGAGCTACGCACACAAACACCATTAGGATTGAATTATGATGAAGAGTTATGACCTCATATTGATTGAGTGTAGCAGTAGTGGGCAGTTTAATTGTGCATGTAGCTCCCATCCAGGGCGTGATAGTGATTTATCACCATGTATAGTGACAAGGTTGGTGGTGACTGTCCAAGACATTGTGCAGGATGGATAGGAGTCTGTAGGTAATGAAAGTGATGTACTATATTTAATTTTACTCTATTGATTGATTAAGTCATTAAGAGTTTAGTTTCAGCTGTATACTTTTTTCATAAATGCTCATAAATATTTTATGGATATCATTTTTTAAATGTACCAAATTATGAGAGAAATTATTTGAATGTAGCAAGGGTTTGCAAGATTATTTTGCTCATATTGTTATAGCAAGATTGAACATCTAAGGCAATTGTAAGGTGGTAAAATGGCTGTTTTCTATCCCCCTAGCATTGAGAATGATTAGGTATACAGCAGCATTGTTGCATTATGAGTTGTTAATTATATATATATGTCTCCGGTTGCTATGAGGGTAGATGGGTAGATGCACACATACCATGAAGTTTCTGAATGTCAGTAAAAATAAAATGAAGAACTCATGTGGGAATGTTTGGACTAGATGTAACGTGATAAGTATGTTGTTAAGATGGCTGCCATATAACCCTGTTTGCTGAAACATTTACATTGCAGTCAGTGCTTTAAACAATGAGAGCAAGGTACACTGCACCAATAAATTGCATCTATTTAATGATGGTTGAAAGTGAGGCAGCAATGATACTAATGGAGACTTTTTAGCCAAAACGCATGTGTTTTGCTTTTTGGTGGTCAAATAAATAAACTACTGATTAGAATACTCTCTTTGAGTGTGCAACATTCTTGCTGGGACCTGGTGATGTTTGTAAGTATATATATGTTCACTGAAAAGAACAAACGTTACAGGGACATTATAGTTCTGAATTTACTTGTACAAAACCATGGAAATTTAGCAGTTATAGTTAGAGTTCTTTTAAGCAACTATAACTCGCGCCCTTGCCATGCACAGTTTTCTTATCAATAACAATTATCAATAATTTTATTGCAAATTTTGCAGTGGTTATATCAAAGATGCCATACAAGATTTCATCAATGATATAAAATGTGGAGTAATTAGCTGTGCATATGGAAGGCTCGAGTTATAGTTACCTTAGGGCACGAGTTATAGTTAGTTAAAATAACTCTAACTATAACTGCTGAATTTCTAAAGAGTCTGAGTGGGTGTGTGAGTGGCCTCATGAGTGCATGTATGAGTGCATGTATGAGTGAATGAATGAGTCTGTGGTTTTTCTTTCAAATTTTTCCATATTCACAAATAATTCACAAATATTCACAAGCGCTCATGAATATCTCGCATGGTGATGCAAAATTATTTTAAACCCATAATTTGCCCCTAAAACACACCTATATCACACCCCTGTAGTCAGAGTACCTTCACCCTGACCCCTTATGCCAATTTCAATTTGGATTTTCACCTTCAGGGGCCATGTCCAGTGAAATAAAATGGTGGTCACAACTTTCTAGTCAGGTTGTGGTCAGCCAATTGCAATGCTTCTTCCGCATGCGTATTCAGGAAAAATTCACAAATTTGGCAAATTATTCTCAAAAGATTTGCAAAGTCATCACGGGCAGAGATATCAAACTTTATTTTCCCTTTAATAGCTCAAAAAGCGACTAAACAGATTTACACCCAATAAGGGAATGCTTGATCAGCATACCAAAAGCTACATTTATATTGACTTAAAAAAACAAAGGTTACACGGACTTTATAGTTAGGCTTCCATTTTAAACATACAAAATCATAGAAATTGCAGTTTTTTTTCCACAAAATTTTTACTGCAACTATTACATTGATAATATCAATGATGTTATCAAAGATGTCATGAGTATTATAAATTTTGGGGTAATTAGCAGTGGATGGCAAGGGCATGAGTTATAGTTACCTTAGGGCATGAGTTATAGTTACGTTAGATAACTCTATCTATAACAGCTGAATTTCCATGGTTTTGTACGTTTAAAATGAAAGCCTAACTATAGCGTTCCATTAACCTTTGGTTTTTTTTAAGTGAATTTCTATTTTTTAAAAATTCTATCTCCTAACTATAACGTCCCTGTAACATTTGGTTTACTTCAGTGAATTTTTATGTTTTTTTAATGCATAGTAATTTTCATTACTATACGCAAATCCAACCACTGCGTGCATGGCCTTTGGCCCTGTGCAGATAGGGTTGGCTGGAGGGCCTGACCTTTGGCCAGTCCCAGCGGGCAACCCCTATAACCACCCAACCCCGCAATGTGCATGCCCTTAGGCCATGCGCAGTAGGGGCTGTCTACAGGGCCTTGCCCCCATGGCCTATCCAACCCCGTATGTTTGCCCCTTCTCAGGCTAATATCAGCCACAGGGACCCCATCCCCAGCGTACATTTTTTAAGTGGGGGCTGCATTCCTTCCGGGCCGATCTTGGCCCCAGGGATCGCATCCCCCAAGGCCTGGCCTAAACATTGACCTTTTATGGGGGGGGAAGAGGGCCATGTGGCCCCACTCCACAGGCAAATCTCAGTCCCGTGGACCCCATCCCCGGGGCCCAGCCTAATCTTTTATTTTTTATTTTGGAGAGGGGGGCTGTGTGGCCCACCCCTCAGGGCTGATCTCATCCCCGGTGACCCCATCCCCCGGTGCCCTTCCATGTGATCTTTTTTGCTCTGGCCCTTCTCTTTTTGTTACACATTTTTTGTAGGACTTGGCTGGCTTGAAGTGTTGGCAGATATTTAGAGCTGTGCATTTGCCGTGCACAAGCTCTTAATCTTCACAAAGTCATCACGACCTCAGCTATACAAGTTTGAATGGATTTACACCAATTAAACAAAAGCATAATCTGTGTACTAAAAGCTAGCTTTCTGCCAAATTTGGTGTCATTCCATCCAGTAGCTCAGTTTGTAGGCTTGTTCAGAGGTACTGTGGGAATTAGGATGGGGAACACAACTTTTATGACCCCTCTTTTCAGAGGCTCTTGATTGATGGATCACCCCAAAACTTTCCGTGTGCAACAAGAATCACGGGGAAACTTTTTTTTGGAAAATGTGGGGGAAGATTCAATAAATGGTGCCAAAGATATAGTAGGCAAGTCAAAAAACGCTATTTCTGTGGAAACGTGGTCCTAACGAAAACTACCTAGTGGCCTTATATATATATAAATATATATATATATATATATATACACACACACACACACACATACGCACACACACACACAAAGTGTAACACGTTTTATACAGCTGCTTATGTTGTAGTGGGAGTAGTAAATCTGACACCTCTACAGACTAATACTTACCCTACTGGTGTTCAGGCTGGAGTGGGAGGAGTGAGTTTGGCCCCCCCAAGACTCAATTTTGATCTGCTTTATTACACTATTTTAATGATATTGGTATGTTTTAATTTTACAACTTAGTTAAATGTAAATGATTATTATTATTTCCATTTGTAATATTTTATTTTTTATTTTAATTTCGTTTATTGCATTTTTTTATTTTTTATCTCTAGTGTTTGTAATTATAATGAAATATTAATATTTTTCATTAGTTATGTTTATTTTGTTTTAAATATTATGTTTATTATTTTCTGTAATAATTTAAAAGTATATATTATTATTTTATTTTTAAATGTTATACATTTTTATAAATGTGTATTACGTAAGTATAATATTATTTTTAATGATAACATATGTTTTAAAGTGAATAAAGTGTATAAAAGATAATAATTCAATATAATTACTAATTATATAATGATATTGTGGTTTTCTATATTTACATCAATTGCTTTTACTTACAGGAATGACATTTAAAATGTATGCATTCAACATTTTCCCACAATATTTTTGTTGCCAATATTTGTATCACTGATATTTTGTCATATAATCAGCAACTTTTGGTTTTGAATCCACTGTGGGCCATACCCTCGCAGTGCCATTAACAAAATTCAAAAACTTGTGATCTGCATTATCATGATCACTGTTACTGACATCAGTGTCAACAATGCAGCCTGGGAGCTGGCAAGATTATGGCCCTCGTTACAACCCTGACGGTAAATGCTGCTTACCGCCGTGCCGACAGCCGTCAAGATATTGTGACCACGGCGGTAATCCGCCACGGGTATTACGACCCACACCGAGAATACTGCCACAATACAGACACCCAAACAATTGCGCCACACCAAAGGTCAGTGATAAACTGGTGATAGCAAAACCCACATCTTCACGCCAACAGGAATACGCCCACAGTATTACGACCCAAGAATCAACAGGGCGATCTTTCATCCACGGTAAACCATTGGCGGTACACACCGCCACACTCAAAATGCACACACGCTTACAAAACCACACCACATTGGACAATTCAAAGTACACACACCTGACACACATACACACACCACACCCTCACACTCATACCACTATAAAACACACACCCACATTACCCACAACCCCTTACAACAACAAAAAAGAGACCAAGCACATAGAGACAAGCAAAGAGCACCCACTCAATCAGAGGCACAGAACACCATCACCCATACACCATCCACACACATCACAGTATACACCCCAACACATCACCCCACACATCACCAGAAACATCCACACACATATCACTCACACCACACCCATGGCACCCCAAAGACACCCCGGGTTTTCTGAGGAGGAGCTAAGGGACATGGTGGAGGAAATCATCCGGGTAGAGCCACAGCTATTTGTATCACAGGTGCAGCAGACAGCCATTGCAAGGAAGATGGAGCTATGGCGGAGAATCGTGGACAGGGTCAACGCTGTGGATCAGCACCCAGGAACCAGGGATGACATCAGGAAGAGGTGGAACGACCTACGGGGGAAGGTGCGTTCTGTGGTTTCAAGTCAACAGATTGCTGTACAGAGGACTGACGGTGGACCCCCACCTCCTCCCCCACAACTAAAAACATGGGTGGAGCAAGTCTTGGCGATCATGCATCCTGAAGGCCTCACAGGAGTAGCAGGAGGACTGGACTCTGGTAAGGCATACCTTTACCATTATATCCCCACCCTACCTGCATGCCATCACATACCCCCACCCTTTCCCTCGCTCCCATTACTCCACCAACTCACATATATTCCACCTTCACAACCCACCCATCCCAGTACCAAGCCCTGCATGCAACAACAATGCATGGGCACCGATCACAGACCTGCATGGACACCCATCACCACAGCATGCACACTAGAGAGACTCTCCCAGCCCACATAATCACCACTCACACAAGGCAAAGTCGACAGGGAAAGCACAATTATACATAGAAGAACACCCATTGCACAAGATGGCACTCACAGGTACAATAACAATGCATTTGCATCCCAACAGGACCCCTACCCAACGTCACTGGAGAGGAGGTGCCAGCTACATCCAGTGCCTGCCCCCCCACCAGAAGAGGCCCACATTGATGACGGGTGAGTAATTACATTTTCCCCCTGTCTTTTCCCTCTAGGTCAGCGCCCACCAGAAAAAAGGGTATTTGGCGTACCATTGCCAGGGAGGTGCGGACCCTGGGGCTCTATCACAGGCGGAGCACCCACTGCCACAAAAGATGGGAGGACCTGCGCCACTGGACCAAGAAGACGGCGGAGGCTCAGCTGAGGCTGGCCTCCCAACGTGGAAGGGGTGCCCGTCGCACCATGACCCCCCTGATGTACCGCAGCCTGGTGGTGGCCTATCCTGAGTTGGATGGGCCCTTGAGGGCATCACAGCAACCACAAGGGGGTGAGTACAAATTCCGAAATATGACTTTGCTCGCTTTAGGAGCTAGCTGGTTGGGGATGTGGGCTGTGGGTGCCCCAGGCCAGGGCAATCATGGCAGGGTAGGTCCCTTGTGTGCAGGATCTGAAACACTCCTACCCCAATGGTACAAGTGGCCTACTACTACTGGGCAGGGTCCTGTGGGTGTCAGGTGTGCAGATGCTGGAGTTAAGCATTATACCCTATGGGCTGGTGACTACCTTAGTGACTGGTTGGGCATGGCCTAGTGCATAGGGCAGCTCATTGTGTGTTGTGCATGCCAACGGTAGTGGTGTTGCTGGAATTGACCAAGTGTATCCTCTGTCTCTCCCCCCCTTTTGTTTTGTCACCCTTTCCTTGTGAGCATTAGCATCATCTGGTGGAGGAGCAGAGGCACCGGTGACGGAGGGACCTGCATCCCACATGGCCCATGAGGGCGAATCCACGGAGGGTGAAGGCACTAGTGGAACGGAGGGCGAGGAGAGCTCCACGACGGGGACAGGACAGCTTTCTAGTGACACCTCCTCTGATGGAAGCACCCTGGTGGTGGCAGACACCTATGTGCCCACCCCAACAACAGGTACAGCTGCCACCCCCCCTACCGCACCGCCCTTCCAGCAGCCCCTCAGCGTGTTTTGTGTGCCCGCTCACCCAGGAGAGTGGGCATCTCCTTTGCCCCAGGCACCTCAGACCCTGCCCCAGTCAGCCCTGCTGCCCTCAGTGAGGTGGCTATTGACCTCCTGACATCCCTCACTGTTGGGCAGTCAACCATTCTGAATGCCATCCAAGGTGTCGAGAGGCATTTGCAACAAACAAATGCATACCTGGAGGGCATTCATTCTGGAGTGGCGGCCCAACAAAAAGCATTTCAGGCTCTGGCCTCAGCACTGATGTCAGCCATTGTCCCTGTGTCCAGCGTCCCCCCTACAACTTCCACTACCCTGACCCAATCCCCTCTACCTCACCCTATCCCAAGCACTCCTTCAGACCAACATGCACACACATCAACACACAAAAGTGGCTCAGGAAAACATAAGCACCCCACATTATCACACAGGCACTCACACAAGCACCATACCCATACAAACATACCAACATCTACTTCCTCCACTGTGTCCCCCTCCTCCTCTTCGTCCACCTCCCTCCCAGTAGCGTCTCCACTCACACCTGCATGCACCACATCTTCACCCACTACCTCCATCACCAGCACGCCCATCACAACACACCCCTCATGAACAATCACTACCCACACAACCATGCACACGTCCCCTGTGTCCTCTCCCAGTATGTCTGTGAGCCCTCCTCCCAAAGTACACAAACGCAGGCACACACCCACTCAACAGCCATCCACCTCACAACAGCCTCCCGCCCATGCACCTTCACCCAAACTTAGCAGACGTACACCTCCTACAACCACTACCTCTTCTTCCACTCCCACACTCCCTCCATCTTCCCATCTCAATGTGTCTAAAAAACTTTTCCTGGCTAACATTGACCTCTTCCCTATGCCTCCCCCCTGTCCTTCCCCTAGGGCCAGGATGTCAAAATCCCAGGCCGGCACCTCAGCCACCAAGTCGGTGTCCGCTGTGGTCCCTGCAAGTCCGAGGGGATCGAAGGGGGCACCCGTCAGGTCTTGCAGTGTGCAACCTACCAATGCAAAAGACCAACCGATTCCGCCACCTGCCAAGGTTAAGAAGGGGCCAGCATGCAGCACGGACAAGACGCACAACCCACCCAGCAAGGCCTCATCCAAAAAACAAGAGGACAGTGCCAAGGTCCCAGCAGCGTCTATCAAGGTGGGGAAGGGAAAAGAAAGCAAAGGCAAGGCACTTCAGGGCTCGGAGCCTCCAGGTGAGGGACTCATGACCACCATTAGTCCTGACAGGCCAGCAACCTGTACCACAGTAAGCACCGCCGCAAGCACCACCACATGCACCGCCATCTGCACTGCCATCTGCACCGCCCCCCCCTGCACCGCCGCTGCCACAACGACAGACAGCAGCATCATCCCCAGTGGGCAGCCATCAGAGGCTGCTGGAGACGGCCTGGTGTCTCTCTCAACTACTACCAGCACCTGTACCACAGGCAGCACCGGCAGCATCTCCGCCGCAGACACCGCCTCAGGCACCGCCACCTGCACTGCCATATGCACTGCCACATGCCCAGCCCATGCCACTACATCAGACATCAGCAGCATCCACAGTGGGCAGCCGTCCAAGGCTGCAGGAGATGGCCTGGACCCTGCACCCACCACTTGAAGCAGCACCACCAGCACTGGCACTACCAGCAGTTTGCAGCCTAAGTCGCCGCAGGATGGAGTCTGGCTCTGCCACCATGGAGTATCATGCTACCTGTTCCCTGCACATCTCGTGCCTCAGACACCCAGATGAGGGAATGGGAACTGCCACACCCCAGGTGCAGCTTCACTGGGCACAAAGCCCCCTACAGAACCAGTGGAGAGATGCATCCACTCCCCCTATCATTGGCAGGATGAAGCAGACTGGGCACAAGGCCCCCTCCAGAACCAGTGGAACATGTCACCCACTTGAGAGACTGTGGCTTTGCACTCCCCAGGACAAAGCAGTGGGCAAACCACCCATTTGAGAGACCTGAGAGACTGTGGCTTTGCACTCCCTAGGACAAAGCAGTGGGCAAACCACCCACTTGAAAGACTTGAGAGACTGTGGCTTTGCACTCCCCAGGACCAAGCAGTGGGCAAACCACCCACTTGAAAGACTTGAGAGACTGTGGCTTTGCACTCCCCAGGACATCGCTGTGGGCATGTTGCCTCCTCTAGGTGCTGTGGTGTAGTACCATCTTCTGGCTGAGGTGCCCTTCCTCCCCTTGCCCCTGAGGTGTCTGTGTTTTTTCGAACTGATGCCCCTGCAGTGTTTTCTCCGTTTTGAGGCAGGAGTCAAGTGTGGGCTTCGCCCATGATTTTTTGGGCCACTGGTCCACGGACATTTGCAATGGACAGTGTACAACCCTCTGTACATATTGTAAATATTTGTATATAGTGTTATTTACAATTGTTAACTTTCTATGCATTTTCTAAATATCACAGATTTGAATCAATTATTTTTGTCATGGTGTTCTTCCAGGGGGTTATGAGGTGTAACTGTAATGTTGCTCCATGTGTTTGTGTGTATAGCGTTGGGGGTGAGGGTGGGGGTGAGGGTGTTGCGTGTTGCATGTGTGTGTCACTCTCTTTTTCCTCCCCTCTCCCCTGTGTGCTAGGTGCAGTACTCACACTGGTAGTCGCCACCGCCTTCTTTGAAATTCCTGGTGTACTAGCAGATGGGGAGGACCTGCAGTACGGGCTCCATGGCGTCCTGGTTCTTTGTTGAATGTCGAAAGGTGAGTGGTTCCCCTTCAGTGTACTGTTTCTGCCGTGCTTTTACTGTTGTTAGTACCACCCTGGAAAAGCTGGCGGATTGGTACCTTGTAATACGGTGGGCGGTACATTGTCTTCCGCCTGTCTGTTGGTTGTGACCGCTGCGGTGTTTGTTGCTACCGCCCTGGCGGTCGGTGTGTTAGAGTGTCTGTCTATGTTGGCGGTTTCTGCCGTGGTGGTGATCCCATTTTTTTGACCGCCGGCCCGTTGGCGGTATTACCGCCACCTTATCACCGACCGCCAGGGTTGTAATGAGGGCCTATGTGTTAAGCATGTCTTCTCTATGCCATAGCTACCACAGAGTTGTGTTCAGGTAATTTTGTGATTTTAAAGGTTCACCCTGACGAGCTGGCATTATTCCTTTAGAAGTACTGTTGTATTATTGCACTTCTGTAATCCTCATCCTCATCCTCTTCCTCCTCATCTTCACTGTCCACAGGGTCCACTGCTGCCACAAGCCCAAGTCCAGCCTCACGTTCCTGCAGAAAAGGCACCTGGCGATGTAAGGCTAGGTTGTGCAACATACAGCATGCCACGATGATCTGGCACACCTTCTTAGGTGAGTAGTACAGGGATCCACTTGTTAGATGGAGGCAATGAAACCTGGCCTTCAGGAGTCCGAATGTCCTTTCTATTATTCTTCTTGGTCACCCATGTGCCTCATTGTAACGTTCCTCTGCCCTTGTCCTGGGATTCCTCACAGGGGTCAGTAGCCATGAGAGGTTGGGGTAACCAGAGTCACCTGCAAATATCGAAGGACAACTGTTATATACACACTATCCCCTAGGGCCCACACCATACCCATACACCAACATCCCCTGGGGGGGAGCCAGGGCTCATCTATTAGCCACACCCGGTGCCTCTGGAGTTGAGCCATCACATATGGGATGCTGCTATTCCTCAGGATAAAGGCATCATGCACAGACCCAGGATACTTTGCATTGACATGGAAGATGTACTGGCCCACCAGGCACACTATCTGCACATTCATGGAGTGAAATCTCTTTCGATATCTGAACACCTGTTCATTTCTCTGGGGGGGGGGGACAAATGCAATATGTGTACCATCAATAGCCCCAGTTATATTGGGCATATGTCCCATTGCATAGGAATCAGCTTTCACTGTGGCCAAATCCTCCACCTGCGGAAAATGATGTAGCTGCGCATGTGTTTAATCAGGGCAGACAATACTCTGGTCAGCACTATTGAGAACATTGGCTGAGACATTCCTGCTGCCAAGCCCACTGTCACTTGGAAGGAGCCACTTGCTGGAAATGGAGCACAGATAGGACTTGAACAAGAGGGTGGATCCCGGTGGGCTGACGGATAGCAGATATCAGGTCAGGTTCCAATTGGGCACACAGCTCTGTGATTGTGGCTCTGTCCAGTCTATAGGTGAGGATAATGTGCCTGTCCTCCTTTGTTGCCAAGTCCACCAGGGGCCTGTACACGGGGGATGTCTCCATCTCCTATTCATCCACAGCGGTTGCAGTCTAGGGGGCAAACGGTGAGTAGCTGGTCAATATTTCATATTTCCAAACACTACACTGCATTGCATGTTGTGACTGTAACACAATATTGTTGTATAGTCCCAAACAGTGCCTATGTCTACTGTGACGCAGTTAGGTGCCATGGCCTGCCCCCTGCCCCCCGAAATAGCGTCTGCCTGTCCTGTATGGAGGGACAGGTGGAAATGAGGTAATTCCGCTGACGTTGTGCGGCGTTGCGGGAGGAGGTAAAAAACTGCCATGGAAATCCTCATTGGACACCATTTGGGCCCTAGGGTACAGTGGCCAATGGTGAAATACCCTGGCGTTGATGGTACACACTGCTGCGGACATGACCGCCATTTTCTATCTTTTCACCCATTTGCTACCTGACCTTCAACAGGAGAGGACCTACACTGGAAGTGCTGCTGTGACCTGTGTCTGGAACCGACCACAGCTCGTGTCACTGGGGAAAGGGCCCCTGCCTTCACCACTGCAGAGTTGGAGAGACTGGTGGATGGGGTCCTACCCCAGTACCGAATGAGTATGGGCCTCCAGACCAACAGGTGAGTACACTGTGAGCACAATGAATGTGGCATGAATGCATGGAGTGCTGTGTGTGAGGGCCTCATGTAAGGGGGGGTTGGGGTAAGGGCCCTGGGCAGCACGCTGCATGTATGGTGGGCAATGTCTGTGCGTAAGGGTATGTGAGGGCTATGGTGGGCCATGAGTGTAACAGGCAGGACAGTCTTACTGATAACTTTTCCTATGTGTATTTCTCTGCAGGTCAACACCCATCAAAAAAAGGGTATATGGCATGCCATCGCCAAGGACTTGCAGACCCTGGGGGTCTACGGCAGGCGGAGCACCCACTGTCGGAAATGGTGGGAAGACCTGAGACGCTGGGCGCGGAAGATGGCGGAGGCCCAGCTGGGGATGGCCTCCCAACGAGGAAGGGGCGCCCGTTGAACCCTGACCCACCTGATGGCTCGAATACTGGCGGTGGCCTATCCAGAGCTGGATGGGCGTTTGGGAGCATCACAGCAGCCACAAGGACGTGAGTACAGTGCCCCAATATACTACTTGCTTGGGGTGGGGTGGCATCCAGGTGGGGGATGTGGGCCTGTGGGTGCCCCTAGGCCAGGCCTGGCAGGTACAGGGTAGGGCCCATGTTGGTCAGAGTCTGATTTAAACCTCCTTCAAGCAAGCTAGTAGGCCTCAACTACTGGGCAGGGGTCTGTGGGTCTCAGGTATGCTTCATCTGGCCTTAGGCATCCCTGTCCATGGGCTGGTGACTAGCATTGTGACTGTTAGTGCATTACCTAGTGTGTAGGGCTGTTCCCTGTGTGTGTGTGTCGTGTACGCTAACGGTGGTGTTGGTGCCGCCATTGACCAAGGGTATCTTTTGTCTCGTCCCCCCTTTTTGTTTTGTCACCCTGTCCTTATGTGCATTAGCATCATCTAGTGGAGGAGCAGAGGCACCAGCGACGGGGAGAGCTGCATCCCACAGGGCCCAGGAGGCCGAGTCCACTGACGGTGAGGGCACCAGTGGGACGGAGGGGGATGGGAGCACCACGGCGGAGACTGAAAGGGACAGTTCTGACAGTGATACCTCCTCCGATGGAAGCTCCGTGGTGGGGGCGGACACCTCTTTGCCCAACTACAGGTACAGCCACCACCCCCATACTAGCACCGCCCTCCCAGCAGCCCCTCAGTGTGTTTCCCATGCCCACTCCCCCAGGAGGGTGGGCATCTCCTTCGCCCCAGGCACCTCACGCCCTGCCTCAATTAGCCCTGCTATGACCCCTTGTTTCTATATTCTGCCTAAGATCCACAAGAATGTAGAGAAACCCTCAGGTAGGCCGATTGTTTCAGCATGTGGCTCTATTTTGGAGCCCCTTGCCCAATTTGTTGACGTTTATTTAAAACCTTTTGTGACTAAGACGCCTGCTTATGTTCGGGATTCAATGGACATCATTAACAAGTTAGAAAACTTGCCTTTCGATGAGGAGAGACAATTTTTGGTTACTTTTGATATAGAATCCTTATACACAAATATCCCTCAAGATGAGGCAATAGGGATTGTCAAATAAATTTTGAATAACAATATTGAGTCAATAAATCCCCCTACAGATTTTTTGGTCTTGTTAGCTACGTTGTGCTTGAAAAAAAACTTTTTCAGATATAACGAAAAACTATACCGGTAAGTGAAAGGAGTAGCAATGGGTTGCAGCTTCGCTCCCGAACTTGCTAACCTGGTTATGGATTTCTTCGAACAAAAGTGGATTTACCCTCAATCCAACCCCTACAATACACATCACTAAATGGTATAGATATATCGATGACATTCTAATGATTTGGGAAGGGTCAGGAGAAGTGCTTAATCTGTTCTTCAATTGGCTGAACTGCTGTACAGTTGATTTTAAGTTTACCACGAATAAAGATAAAACAAAAATCAACTTTATTGACCTATGGATTTTGACTAGGAATGGAAAGCTAGAAGTAAGTCTATACAAAAAACCCACAGATCGGAACACATAACACATTGTTACATTTCTCCAGTGGTCATCCTAGGACACTCAAAAAGAATCTTCCGTATGGGCAGTTTTTGAGAATTAGGAGAAATTGCACTGACAAAGAAGACTACTTCTGTAACGCAGATGAACTTACAAAAAAATGAATTGACAGAGGGTATCCTAAAAAGTTGGTGAAAACAGCGGCCAAAAGAGCCTGGTTTACACCAAGAGAGACACTTCTTATTCCCAAAGTAAGAGCAAAAGAGAACCCTTTAACATGTGTGATCTCATACAGCCCAAAGGCCAATAAAATATGGGTCTATTATAGAAAAGAACTGGAAAATCATCAAAGATCTAAATATAGAAAAACCACTATTCTCATTCAAGAAAGCACGCAGCTTAAAAGATCAGTGGGTTTAGGCGGCCCAACCACAAATAGAAAGAAAAAATCTGAGATCAATGTTACAATTACCAGCAGTCCAGGGCCACTACAGGTGTTGTAATTGCATTGCATGTCAATATACGCAAGATTGTAAGGAAATAAAAATAAATGGTAAAATAAATGTACAAAATGATTTTTCAAACTGCAACACAAAAATGTTAATCTACTGTATTTTGTGTCCCTGTAACAAAGCCTACATTGGGCAAACCTCGCAACCAGTCAAAACTCGGATTCTGCAACACCGGTCAAGGATTAAATGCGCAATAAAGGGAGCACCACTAGTGGAACACTTCTTGGAGTGCAAATATAAAGTCGAAGATATTCGATGGACTGTATTGGCTGTGGTTCAGCCTAAACTTGATGGACCCTCAACAGCAACAAAACTGCTGACATTAGAAGCAAGGATGATAGAAAAATTCCAAACAGCCAAGACTGGACTGAATGATTGTGATGAAGTATGGTCACTAATCAGCTGGTGCCTAAAGAACATCTATTCAGCTGTATTTGAGATGCTATAAATAGGCATTATGACAGATGCAAATTTAGTATATTATGAATTCATCTAATCTGCAGATGACTGTGAAATCAACGTGGGAATTGATTATGAATGCCTCTGATAATTTGTCAAAATAGTGAAAGGTGCATTGTAATGGTAATAAGTATCTTGCTTTGTGTTAGGGCTTTATCAAATATGAAATGCTGTGCAATATATTCATCTACAATACAATAGTGTTAACTATTTAGGGATGCAGTTTCATTTTCCATTGCGTGTTCACCCACTACTGACCCATAATTGTGTCAGTGAGGCCTGATATTCCATTATTAAAATGGGAGGTGGGTTCCCCCAACATGCCTCTGGTAGAGGTGTAGAGTCAGCTGTACATACATTGATTCCTTATAAGAGAGAGTAATTCCATTCCGTCTCAATTTTACTCGGTAGCCTCGATGGTGCAGCAACAAGGTTCAGCCGCCCTCTACTGAGGCTTCCGGTATTGAGGGTTTGCGCTCCCCTACATAACAAAGTAAGGCTCTAGTCCAACTATTACTTAAAATTCACGTTGCAAACAGTTGTTCAAGATATCTGCTTGAATGCTCTTTGTTAAAACATATAAGTGAGCTATGTTTCCTTGGATTGGTTAGGTTTTGACATTGTAATAGATGAAGTGATTCTCAAGCAACATTATTACCAACAGAAAAAGGTATTACCTAGAATTCCTTGCCTTCGTTGATGCACTTTAAAAATGCATGCTCGTTAACAATATGGAGCACTTCAATTTCTTTTTATTTCTTTGACTTGATCTTCTGATGTCACCCTTTTGACACGGTGTCTGATTCACTTGTGTAGCAATTATAAATGACCCACAGGAAGTAACATTGCTGGGACAGAGATTTTTCTTGGGTGACACTGACGCACAGAGCTAATGCTCTCTTGTTGCTTGGATTCCTTAAGGATTTGTGTAGTCAATTGTGTGATTTTATTCTCTGTTTTAACTTTTGTAGAGGCGTCATTGCCCCCTGATAGTCCTGATGAGGCCCTGACTGAAGAGGCCGAAACGCGTTGACAAATGTTTCGCGAGATTGTGGTCTTTAAGTTAATTTACTCGGACAAGAAATTTAATATGCACTACAAAATACCTTTAAAAAATAAATAGGTATTTGGCAGTTGGTTGCATCTGAACCTTCAATCATCGCAATCGAGTGGATTACAATCACAAACTTGCAATAGGAACCACAATGGAAACATTTTTTTGCTGGGCATAGCCCTCCTCTGGCACTATACCAACGTTTAGATTTGTTTTTGTGATAACTGTTTGTGTATATGTAAGTAGGCTACTTTGATGTTATGTATTTATTTGTGTTGTATATAACTCACTGATGAGCCACTGCTGACCTTGTATAAAAGTAATCATAATAAATAAGGAAAAGTAATTAACCCATGAGGCCAGTATTGAGCACTTGCCTTTTAAAAGTAGTGTTTGAATTTTTCCCAACCTGCTGACCGTTTTTGTTTCTGCTTGTTGTAGTATCCAGGTCAGCTAAGGGTTACAGGGTTCCCCCTTTTTCTGTACAATCAATTAGCCCTGCTGCCCTGAGTGAGGAGGCTATTGACCTCCTGCGATCCATCTCTGTTGGGCAGTCAACCATTGTGAATGCCATCCAGGGGCTGGCAGCCCATTTGCAACAAACAAATGCATTCCTGGAGTGCATTCTCTCTGGCATGGTGGCCCAACAGAGATCAATCCAGGCTCTGGCCTCCTCCCTGATGGCAGCCATTGTCCCTGTTTCTAGCCTCCCCCTCCAACCTCCTCTGCCCAATACCATTCCCCTCAACCCCAACCTATCCCAAGCACACAGGCAGACCAGCATGCACCCAGGACAACACACAGGAGTGGTTCAGGCAAACACAACGAGCAGACATCATCCCACAGGCATTCACACAAACACTATCCAGATGCAGACACACCAACATCCACTGCCTCCACTGTGACCCGCTCGTCGTCCACCTCCCTCCCTGTAGCGTCTTCACTCACACCTGCATGAACTACATCCTCATCCACTACCACCATCATGCCTATCACTACACGCCCCTCACTGTCAGCCACCACCCCTACATCCATGCATATGTTCCCTGTGTCCTCTCCCACTGTGTGTGTGCCCCCTCCTCCCAAAGTACACAAACGCAAGCACTCAGACACCCAACAGCCATCCACCTCACAACAGCATCCACCTGCACCCAAACACAGCAGACAGACACCTCCTGCAACCACTTCCTCTTCCTCCACTCCCAAACCTTCACTCTCTTCCCATCCCAATGTCCCTAAGAAGCTTTTCCTCTCCACCATTGACCTCTTCCCTACTTCTCCTCCCCCCGTCCTTCACGTCTGGCCAGGGTGAAGAAAACCCAGGCAAGCACCTCAGCCATTCAGTCCAGGTGCACTGTAGTGCAAACAGCTACTGCAGGTGGGAGAGGATCCCGGGCACCAGGCAGCAACACTGACAGGGTGCCTGCACAGGTGCATCAAGGAAGGGCAAGGAGGCATCACCAGCTGCGACTACGAAGGGCAAGGAGGCACCACCAGGTGCATCTAGGAAGGGCAAGGAGGCACCACTAGCTGCAGGTGTGAAGGGCAAGGGGCAATCCCCGGCTGCTGACAGGAATGGTGGTTCAGCCATCTGAGGCAGCAGAGGATGGGATGGAGCCTCCCCCCCCCCACTGCTAGCACTGCCACCAGCACCACCACCAGCACCACTCCCAGCAGCAGCAGCAGCCCCAGTGGGCAACTGTCCAAGGCTGCAGCGGATAGGCTGGAGCCTCCCCCCACCACTTCCAGCACCACCACCAGCACCACTGCCAGCAGCAGCAACTCCAGTGGGCAGCCGTCCGAGGTTGCAGGGCATGGGCTGGAGCCTCCCACCACTGTCAGTACTGCCACCAGCACCACCGCCAGCAGCAGCAGCCCCAGTGGGCAGCAGTCCGTGGCTGCATGGGATGGGCTGGAGCCTCCCCTCACCACTGCCAGCCCCGCCACCAGCACCACTGTCAGCAGCGGTAGCCCCAGTGGGCAGTCGTCCGAGGCAGCAGGGGATGGGCTGCGGTCTCCACCCACCACTGCCAGCACCAGCACCGCCAACAATGGCAGCAGCAGCAGCCCCAGTGGGCAGCCGTCCGAGGCTGCAGGGGATGTGCTGGAGCCTCCCCCCACCACTGCCAGTACTGCCACCAGCACAGCTACCAGCACCGCCACCAGCACCGCCACCAGCACCGCTGCCAGCAGCAGCAGCCCCAGTGGGCAGCCATCTGAGGTTGCAGGGGATGAGCTAGAGCCTCCCCCCACCACTGCCAGCCCCAGCCCCAACATCAGCCCTGCCACTGCCACCACTAAGCAGCCGTCAGCGCCAGCAGACAGTGTGTAGTCCAGCCTCCATGGACTTTTGTGCATCCTGGCCCCTGCAAATCCAGTGGGTCTGACACCCAGGTGAGAGACTGTGACCTTGCACTCCACAAGATCTGCATCACAGGGCACAATGCCCCCTCCAGAACCAGTGGAAGAAGCCATCCACTCACCCCATCCTTCCCAGGATGAAGCACACTGGGCACAAGGCCCCCTCCAGAACCAGTGGAGAAGCCATCCACTAGAGAGATTGTGGCCTTGATCACCCCAGGGCCAAGCAGTAGGCAAACCACCTACTTGAGACTGAGGCCTTGCACTCCCCAGGACCAAGTAGTGGGCAAACCACCTACTTGAGAGACTGTGGCCTTGCACTCCCCAGGACCAAGCAGTGGACAAACCACCCACTTGAGAGACTGTGGCCTTTCACTCCCCGGGACATCGCACAGGGCATGTAGCCTCCTCCAGGACCAGTGGTGTTGTACCATCTTCTGGCTGAGGTGCCCCCCCATTCCCCGTCCCCCTGAGGTGCCTGTGTATTTTCAACCTGATGCCCCTGCAGTGTTCTCTCCGTGTTGTTATAGGAGGCCTGGGCCTATGTATTGTGGCCTTGTGGCCCACGGACTTTGAAGACTGGTCAGTACCCGTCCATTTGTAAATATGTATATACGTTTGTAATTTCATGCACTTCTTCATGTTCTTTAATCGTATTACACTCACTTTCTTCAAATCATTTTGTCCTTGCATTATTCCTGAGGGGTACGGGGTGGATATGTAATGTTACTGCATCTGGTTGTGTCTATGGTGTTGGGGGTCAAGGGTGTTACATGTTGCATGTGTGTGTCACTCTCTTTTCCCTCCCCCCTCCCTTGTGTGCTAGGCGGTAGTACTCACCGTGGTCGTCTTTGCCGGTGTTGGTGTTCGTAATGCAAGAAGAGGTAAACAATCATGGAAAATATGTACAACTCGGGCTCCATGGTATCGTGGATATTCCCAGAGTCTCCAGAGGTGAGTCCTTTCACTTCTGTGTTATGTTTCCTCCATGCTTTTGATGTCATTGGTACTGCCCCGGAAAAGGTGGCGGATATGCTGGTCATAATACAGTGGGCGGTACATTGTCTTTAGCCTGGCTGTTGGCAGTTACCACTGCGGTGCTTGCTGTTACCACTGTAGTGGTCGATGTGTTAAAGTGGCTATCTGTCTGAGCGGTTTCCGCCGTGGTCATAATTCCATTTTTGTTATCCCCGGCCTGTTGGCGGTATTACCGCCGCTTTATCACCGACCGCCAGGGATGCAATGAGGGCCATAATCTCTCATTGTAGCCTGGGTAGTACTCATTATTTTTGTCATCACCTTCGACCTGAAAAATGGGTTGCCCATTTTTCATCCTTGTATGCCTTGGCTGATAGAGATGAGTTGCTCTTGTGTCCTAGCTCCGGAACCTCCACCGCATTTCCTCTCAACGTAAATGCACCAGAGTCTAGCACAATCTCTTTTAGTATATTGCATACCTCTGCCGCTATCAGCCGCTTCAAATTAGCTAAGTTACTTGGTCCGGAAATGATCCCTGGAGACTTGTACAAATCTGAGCCCCGAGTCTGGTCCTCCTATGTTAACCTTTAAGGAATGCCATTGCGGCTGGTGGTGAAATCTCAGATCCCCTTAGGGGTGCAGAAATAATTTCCATTTACAAGAAGGGAGATGCTGGTAATCCCTCAAACTATAGGCCAATTAGTCAAATAGGAAAATTGCAGAAGGTTTGTGCTAGGCAGGTACTTGACAGGCTGGTAATTTGGATAGATGAGCACCATGTGCTGTCCCAAGTCCAAGCTGGTTTTGGTGCAAAAACAACAATTGATCAAGTGGTCAGATTTAGAATATTGTATTGGAAGTACGTGTTGCTCAATAAGCAAAATTTGTATGTAGCCGTTGTTGATCTACACCCTGCATTTGATGTTGACCCGCAAGTGAAACTGTGGAGCATTCTAGGGGAAATGGGTGCCCCTGCGAACCTGATTAATTTAATTGCGAGCATGCACAAAGATAATTATGCACAAGTTCATTGGGTAAACAAGGGAGAACTCACTGACCGCAACTCTGTAAAATGAGGTGTGCATCAAGGATGTTTTAAGCACCCACTTTATTCGCACTCTACATACATGATCATGTAAAATATTTACTGACCTGCCTGAGTGATACACCAACCTTAAATAGCATTAAGATGTCCAGCTAACCTTTTGCTGATGATTCTTTACTCATTTCAAAGACTCCTATGGGTCTTCAAAAAAATCTAGTTGACAAATTAACTAAGTTTTGTGCCCTAAAAGGTCTCAAATTGAATGCTTCAAATATAAAGTTTATGGTGTTTGTGACAATATCAACCAGAAACCGCGTTATGAAGGTGGAAGCTGAGGTGCTGGAAAGGGTCCATAGTTTTGATTATCTGGGGGTTAAATTGTCTGAGAAGTTTGAGTGGGCCCCGCAATTCAACAAGAGTCTTCTACTCATCCAACACAGGTCTAACGCATTTGTGCAAATGCATAATCACACTAGCTCTCGATCCATTTCTCCTGCCCTGGAGGATTATCGTGCCAAGGTGCCGAATTCTGCTCTGTATAGAGCTGAACTGTGGGGGTATGAAGACATGTAAAAGATAACTATAGCTAAAAACAAATTCATAAGAGCCCTTATTTCAGTTCCCACTAGTAGTCCCCTTGCTCCTCTTTTTTTTTATACTGGTCTCAAAAGAATTCATGATGTGATGAAATTGAAGCCTTTGCTACACTGGGCTTGCTTATGGACATTTCCTGAGCTCCTCGACTTTAGGCCTTTCCTCAAGAAACTGTTGAGCATGTTGAATGCAATGAAAGTCCCATGGTTAAAGTTTGTACTGTGTCGATTTTCAAAGCTGGGTTTAACCAAGCTGTGGGAAAACCCAGGAAGAATGTGTAAGGCTGAGGCTGTGGCCCTAAAAAACGTTACTGGACGTTTGTCCATGAACAATGCATACTGAATACCAACAATGGACATTTAACTAATCAGTTCCTTCAGGCTAAGATTACTCCATATTTTGTACCATTTCTAGACTCCATTGAAATTCCCCTTGCTAAAAACCGGTATGTTTGTTTTAGATTGGGTAACTTACCACATAAATCACAAGTAGGTGATCCAATGGGAAGATTTCCAGCATGTGCCCTACTTGTGGCATAGTTTTTGAAACAGAGGATCATATTCAGTTATTTTGCCTGGCTTACCTTGGTATATGCCCCAAGTGGGTACACCTGGTGTGCTGGAACTTGGAGACCACTTACTACCTTGTAGCTTATAGGATATTAAAGACAGACACTTCAGGCTACGTAGCATTTGTTGTGAGCTGTTTCCTTTGAAATGTCTGGTTCAAGCGGAATAAGTTCCTGTTTCAGTGATCACCTCATTAACCATGGAACTGAGATATTCTGGTACTTTTGTCAAGTCAATATCTCACTATATTGCACTCTAACATGCTTCGGCACTTTATGAAACATTTATGAAACATTTTACTAGCTTGTTAAGGCATTATGCTTAGTCATTGATGTACCTTTGTGTTATATTGTGCTTGTCTGAGCAACTTATCTGTTATTTTATTTCAAATGTTGCTTGTTAAGCAATCATTTTACCAATTATATCAGCCAATATAATTGAAATTTTGGTCTCAACCCACTGTGAAAGATTTGTGTTTGTAATTTGTGTACACTATTTGCCTATTATCCTGGAGTCATTTTGCACACCACTTGTGTAAGTTGTTCCTTGGTTTTATCTCAATCCTGTCATGATCATGATTGGACAGTAAATTGTTCTATGTTTATGTATTGATTTATTTGTGCTATTGTGCTTTTAAAAGTTGGTTGTGTGAGCACTTTGATGGTTATGATGACTGGGTACAATGTTTTTTACTGACTGACATTGATCTGGCTGGTCATGCACTACTTATTGCAGATGCTGGCTGCAGGAGGAAGAATCAGTAATGGATACCGCAATAAGGATCTAAAGGAAGTGGGTGTGGTGCTACATGGCCGAGGTGGCTCATGAGGACTAGACAGTTTCACAGATGAAACATCATTGGGCACATGTAATATCCCCTGAGGCTGATGTGCTGATCCTGCTAGGTTTGGAGATTTGAGACCCCCGTAGGTATGTATTGATATACCATCAGTTGTAATGTAGAAAACCTAGTTAAGGGACATATCAATATCAAAATCTATTTGCAATGTGTGGATTCTTGTGACAAACAAGGCAAGAGAAAGTGATTTCAGGTGGTAGTTGCACCAAACTGTCAAACAAAGCAGTGCACCTGGTATAAATGCTATGTTGCATTACAGGGCGCAAGCACTCTTGACGCTGAGAAACACAAAGCAGACCTTTGCTCAAATGAGGATTACTATTTAGCAATGTGTAGCACTGAAGAAGGCTTGGTTTATTGCTGTTTTCCCTTACTTGTGTGCTACACACACTGCACAATATATGGGTAAATCAGCCCCAGTAGCTAGATTCACAATACATATCAGTCTCTACACTGCATAAGGCATATGTATGTCTGTGTGGCAAGGCTAGGATACATTTACCAAGAAGTATATTTATAAATATTTCATGCAGCACAGCAAGTTACCTTGCTGTGCTGTGCAAAAGTGAAAGGGCAGGAGTATGTCATATTAAACATGTTACTATGCATTTCTGCCATTTCCTAGTGCTGACACACTTTGGGCTACCTAGTGCCAATGCTTGCACCCCTGTGGCACTTTGCAAGGGGGTCTGTGATGAAGCTGGGCAGCAGTTCTTTCAACGTCACATGCACTGGGCAGGATTCTGGGACATGATGTAAGGCATCTTTGACCTTTCACCTCCAGGCACGTCAGCCCTGCGAGGTGACTAGCCGTATTCCATGGTCTAAAAATGTATACACATTTGTGTAAGGGTGTCTAAATGCGCCATTACACTGGTATCTCATAGTGCTTAGTTTAGATTTGGAAGTGTGTAGTTGCTCTATTTTTAATGCAATTTCTCCATTTTTGTTTTGCAGGTGGACATTGCCCCTTCAAACAAGCTGAAATTGACAGCTTCAGGGATCCTAATGCACACAGTAAGTGTCATTACTACATGGTTGTAGCTCTGTGACAACTGTGTGTGATCCATGATAGTTGTAACAGTATGATGTGTATGGACAGGTATTTATCACCCGCCAACAAATTACTTAGAGTCATTGAGCAAACACAGCATCTCATGCGTCAACAGATTTTCAAATAAACAAGGAGACATTCATGACAGTGTCACCAGGTAAAACATCACATTGTAATCATTGCACAACAGATAGATGCTATAAATGTGCCAGTTACATCCCAAATGTAGGTGTTTCTTGGAAACACCGAAGAAAATGTACTACTGATATCTCAACATATGTTTCCCCAGGGGTGTGAGTAATTTGAATGTAATCAAAACATTCAGTCAGTATTATCACCTACCTCAGGTATGGTTATTTTAATCCTGTCTAAGGAGATGACTTAGCCTGCATCAGAGGTTTCCATGTCAGACCTCTGTAAAACGAATTGATACTAGGCCCATTACACTGATGTCATGGAGGCTGCGTGGATGTAGACCAGCTAATTTATCAATTCAAGGTTTGCTTCAAAAAAATAGCTCTCAGCCTGTCTAGTGCACATTGTGAGGGTAGATGTCTACATGGCAGGGAACTTATGTTGTGGCCTAACAGTTGTACTGTGCATGGCAGCCTGCACATCTCAGTCAAATATGTATCTGCAGAACACAAAGCAGCATTTTATGTTAGTATTTATAGTGATTAGTTCTAGTTAGTGTTTAGTGTAGGTTAAGGAATAATTTAGGTTAGTTTCAGTTAAGTAAGAAGTTTTTATGTAGTACATTTTTAATTGTGGTAGGATTTTAATTGGGTGGGAGGTTAATGTGTTGTGTTAAAAAAAAAAAAATAATCCCAAAATATATATATATCTTTGTTTAGGCTCCTCTATGTAGGTAGTATATGTTTATGATGTAGCAGATATTTGTATTGTACTAACCAATGCGTTTTAAGGGTGGGTGGGGCATTGATGTTTAACTTGTCAAGTGCCAAAAGTGGTTAAGATAGGCTAAGTGTTAGCTAAGGTAGTATAGGCTAGTGTTAATGATAGTGCAAGCTAGTTAGGGTTATGTATTGTCTTTAGATATTATGTTTTCCATTTCAATAAATCCTAAAAATAATAATATTTGCTTTCTACTTGGATATTACTTTTTTGTCATGAGTTGGCACTACTGTCTTAGGTGAGTAGATGATGTTCATTTAGTACTGATTACATTGTAGTAAACTGCTGGATGGTCTGACTCCTCTGGACAACTGTAGGGTTTCCTCACATTTGAGTTATGTATGGAACCATTGGTTGGGCTCAGTATTTGATTTTAAACACTGCACAACACAGAAAGCTTTCTTATTGTAGCACCCTGTGTGAAACAGAGAGGGCAGGTAAGTGTTGGATTTGACATGATACTACAGATTGCTGACCCCTGCCTGCGCTGGAACACAAACTGTTGGCTAACACTAAAACAGGCCCCCTTGCACCATAGTGCAAAAGGGGTCTGAGTTTTTGGATGGTTTATTTTTGTGCAGGAATTTACACTTGCCTGGAAACAAACCAACAATCATTGGCATTTACCTCTTGCTAAGTGTGCCACATCATACAGCTCACTAAGAAAGAGGGCAGTACAAGGTGTTTTGTCCATTAATCTCCTGATTTGACCTTCCCTGTGGGAGGTGAATCATGGTTGCATGTTCTCTTCTATGACACTTATGCAAAAAAGAATGTGCAATGATTTATTTACTCACTTAACACATTTGATGCCTCTCTTGGGCAGAGTGACATAAGTCAGCTATTGCAGCCTGTGTTGCATTACTCCACATTTATCAGAATCCACATGGTCAGGCAAGGTGCTTTTGCATGTCTGGCCTACTGTCATTCAATCTATTAGGTTGCCCTTGTGCATCCCTGTGTGACACAAGTATAATTCACATCCATTTGGAATATGGGCATGAGCATCTGTCTAGTATTGGTACAACCATCCAGAGTCATGTATTGATGCTAAACATTTGTATGGGCCATGAGGTATTCACATTAGGTAATGATGTTGTCATATTTGCTTTTTAATATTTATGTGGATCAGTGGAACAGTATTTTTGGCTCATGTATCTCACATATCACATTTTGGGTGGTAAGGATTTATGTACTTTGCAAAAATCTCACCATGTTTCCATTAAGAAAATGTGGCTTATCGATGCACTCTGTCATTAAAATGTGCATTGCTCATTATACAACTGCAATTGATGTCATTATTGTAGATGCACACACAAAGATAGCATGTGCAATTAACTTCAGGTAACTCTTCTCCAGCTTCATCAAGGTGTTTTTGTAGACTTTTACAAATCAACCATACATATCTCATAATGGTATTTTAATCATTTTTTATTAGAATACAGGTTCAAATCCTCACATTACACTATGTGAGTAGTATATTATGTACATTCAACACACAGGTGTATATTTATACTTGGCTTGCGGCGTTTTTGAAAATATTTTATGCTAATATGACGCATAGCTAATCCATATTTATATTTTGACGCTAGGCCCATCTAGCATCAAAATATTGGAGTTAGCACCATGTTTAGGATGCGCGAAACCACCTTGCATCAATGAGATGCAAGGTAGGTGTTCTCATCCTAAACCTTCCGCTAACTCCCTAGTGCCATATTTATCCACCGACGCAAAAACAATGCTAACGAAGGAAGCAGACTTAAATAATGGTGCAAAGTCTGACTAGCGCCAAACATTAACCCATGGTCAGACCCAGGTGTTAAAAAGAGACTCACACACCACCACTCAAAGAAAAAAAAAACAGAGGGAGTCTTGGAAACTGCCAGGACAACTTGGAAGTGCTAATACTCCAGCTTGGCACACGCCGCAGACATCTGCGAAGACAGCAGATCCAACTACCACCACTGCAGCAACCTCAAACCCCACCACAGCAGCCACAAAGGGAGCGCAGAAGGAGGAGAGAATCTTTAGACAGCGAATCACCATCTTAGGAATGAGGAAACAAGATGTGATCCAGATGTACAGACTCAACCGGGAGTCCATCGTAAGCTTGCTGCACCTGATAGCACCACACATCACAGCTACAAACTTCTCATAACATTCTACCCCTGACAAAACTCCTCGCTGTCCTCCACATGATGGCGCCTGGATCATTCCAAATAATGGTTGTTGTAGTGGCTGGAATCTCCAAATCATCCTTTTCTGTCTGCCTACTGAAGGTCCTGGAAGCAATCCTACGCCTCACGCCACAACACACCTGCTTCCCAAACACCCAGCAGCTGCAGCAGGAGACCAAACAAGGTTTCTATCAGATTGCTGGGTTTCAACATTTGCTTGGTGCAGTGGACTGTAACCATGTCCCACTGGTGCCACCTGCAGCAACAGAACACCTCTACAAGAACCACAAGCACACACATTCCATCAATGTGCAGGCCATTGTGGACCAACCTGGGCTCTTCACAAACATCCTGGTGAAATTTCCCGGCAGTGTCCATGACGCATGCATCTTTTGCCATTGCACCATCAACTAGAGGTTTTAGGATGGCGAATATGGTAATGGGCTACTCATAGGTAAGTCAGCATACCAATCATACCACACAACACACCAAGCATCAAGGACAAACAGGACAAATACAATAATAAATACACATGGGCAGTTCCACAGAGATGTACAGGCAACAACACATAAGCCACATGCCACACTACTCTGCACACATGTCATGTTACAAACACATAACCCAAATCTACATAACACAGGAACACCCTGACCAGCAAACCACGTGTGGACAGGTAGAGCCAAGTCTCCTTTGCCTGCAGAAGCTGCTTACAAACCATTACAAGTGTCCACAGGTTGACAACTAAATACAGATCACACACACACACATTACACCAAACAAAGAAGCACGCAGGCATGTCAATGGCATAGGCAATGGTCATGTTGAGGCAGTCACACAAGGGCACATTCCCACGTAAACCATGGTATGCAAGTCTCGGGAAGAAACTAAATCCAATGCCACCGAAGTGGTGGCATAACCAAGTATACATCAGCTACACATACCTGACATTCCTGTAGTGTTCAAATACACCTGTCTGCTGCATTGTGTCCCACACATGCATATAAAAAAATATTTGACATTGAAGACCATGGGGTTGAATCATGAGAAATGGGGCAGCACCTCTTCCAGTGCCACCTCACGTGTCCTTAGTACCTACTAAGAACACCATGCCTGTTCCAACTACCAGAAATGGTCCACCATGACGTTGTGTCTATGAAAAAACACTAACATTCATGGATGACATAGTTGGATGTGATAGGTGTATAGGTGAGATACCTGACCTGATATGCACTGTACTAAGGGGCCCATGTGAAAAATAGCTGTGGCCCCTCTCAAAGCCTGCACTGTGCATGTGTTGAAAGTGTCTGTCAGAAAGCATGTAATAGAAGGTAGGAGATACTTCTGCAACAAATTACATCATCACACATGGGACACACACTCCCGTACACTTCATGGCTGGTACAACCATCATCTGCCTCAAAGTGTCACTAGGGCCTATAATTAACCCCGTGGGTGCCCAGGACGAGCTGGTCTCGCTCTCGGCAACGGCGAGACCAGCTTGTCCTGCTATGGTCCCGATGGCAAAGCACACCACCCCTGGGCAGGGATGGAAGAGGAATCACTTCCCCTTCCACCCCCGCCCCCCCCAGACCCCCTGTGGCGTCTGCTGACATCAGCACGCTAACGCACGCTGACCTCATCAGAGGCCTTCCCCTCCGCGCTGGAAGCTCAGCTTCCAGCACCAATTGGAGTGGCAGAGAGGCATGAAAGGATAGGAAAGGCTTTTCCTCTCCTTTCATGCCTCTCTTAGCATTTCGGCTGCCCGAACGCAATGCAATCGGGCAGTAGAAATGCCCACTAGATACCAGGGATTTTTTATTTTTTTGTATTTCAAGAAGGGGAGCGGCCCCCTGGGCAAGGGCTGCTCCCCGGGGGGGCAAATTATTTCTAGGCCATTGGCAGATCTAGGCCATTGGCAGATCGGCCTAATATTGGGGGGGGGGGGGCAGATCAAAAACCACTAGACACTAGGGATATATATATTTTTTGTTTTATGTTTGGGAGCGACCCTTAGGCAAATTATTATTAGGCCATTTCTGCCCCCCTGTGGGCAGATCGGCCTTGCGATCATCCCCCGGGGGGCAGAAAGCAGTAGACACCAGGGATTATTTATTTTATTCATACGTGTGCATAAGGGGAGCCACCCCTTGGGCAAGGGCCGCTCCCCAGGGGGGCAAATGATTTTTAGGCCATTTCTGGAGCAGAAAACCACTAGACACCAGGGATACATTTTTTTTTGTTTGTTTTTATTTTTTTATGTTTGAGGAGCAACCCCTTAGGCAAGGGTTGCTCCTGGGGGGCCAAAATATTCCTAGGCCATTTCTGCCTCCCCTGGGGGCAGATCGGCCTAATACCCCCAGGGGGGGCAGGAACCACTAGACACCAGGGATTATTTATTCTATTCATACTTGCGCATAAGGGGAGCGGCCTCTTGAGCAAGGGCCGCTCCCCATGGGGGCAAATTATTTTTAGGCCATTTCTGCCCCCAGTGAGGGCCAGAAAACAAGCGGCCTCTTGAGCAAGGGCCACTCCCCAGGGGGGCAAATGATTTTTAGGCCATTTCTGCCCCCAGTGAGGGCCAGAAAACCACTAGACACCAGGGCTAATTTTTTCTGTTAATTTTGTTTTATGTTTGGGGAGCGACCCTTTAGGCAAGGGTCGCTCCCGGGGGGCAAAATTATTTTTAGGCCATTTCTGCCCCCCTGGGGGCAGAAACCACTAGACACCAGGGAATATTTATTTTATTCATACTTGCGCATAAGGGGAGCAGCCCCTTGGGCAAAGGCCGCTCCCCAGGGGGTCAAATTATTTTAGGCCATTTATACCCCCCAGGGGCAGATCGGCCTAATATAATTAGACCGATCTGCCCTCAGGGGGATAATTTTTTTGTTTGTTTATTTTTATTTTTTTATGTATGGGTAGTGACCCCTTAGGCAAGGTTCGCTCCCAGGGGGCCAAATTATTTTTAGGCCATTTCTGCTCCCAGGGGAGGCAGAAACCACAAGACACCAGGGACTTTTTATTTTTTTTATACTAACGCAAAAGGGGAGCGTTCCCTTTGGCAAGGGCCACTCCCCGGGGGGGGGAAATATTTTTAGGCCTGTTCTGCCCCCCCGGAGGCAGATTGGCATAATATGATTAGGTGTATCTGCCCCTGGGGGCAGAAACCTCTAGACACCTGGGATATGTATATATTTTTGTTTACTTTATGTTTTTATGTTTTTATGTATGGCGAGCAACCCCTTAGACAAGGGTCGCTCCCCTCGGGGGCAAATTGTATTTAGGCCATTTCTGCCCCCTTTGGGGGCACTTCGGCCTATTTTTGTTGGGTGCCAATCTGCTTCCAAAGGGGGCAGAAACCTCTGGGCACCATGGATTGGTGTGTGTGTATGTGTGTGTTTTGTTTGGAGGGGGCACATTACTGTTGGCCATAACTGCCCCCCTTGGGGGCAGATTGGCCTATTTTTAGAAGGCCCATCTGTCCCCAAGCAGGACAGAAAGCCCACCAGAGATCAGGGAAGATTTTTTTTCAAAACAAGAGGTTGGGGGTATAGCCATACCCCCACCCCAAATAAATGGGGCCAAAGTTGTTCTGCCTACCAGTGGGCAGATTGGGCAATTACCCCCGATCCACACCCCAGGGGGGCACAAAGTCTACTAGATGCCAGGGAATAAAAAAAATAAAAGAAAATAGTGGGGTGGTGGCTACCAACCAGTATGGGCCTGCTTATGTCCCCACCCGAACTGAAGGGGCTAACAGTGTTTCAACTCTCCCCTGCACACTAAAACATCTTATCCCATGACAAGCAAGAGGACATTTGATTATTTTTGAGTTTTGTTTTACATTTGGGCCATGAGAGCTTGGTAACTCTCAAAATCGTCCCACTTGGAATGGTGAGGGCTGTGCTTTTTTTTACTTTGGGATGCTGCCATGTTGAAAAATCCACAAGACCTAGACACATCTGAAAACTAAACATCTAGTTGATTCCAGGGTGGTGTGCTTCACATGCACCCCTCACCATTTCCTTACCCACAATGCCCTGCAAACCTGCAACTTTGTTGGAAAGCACACATTTTTCCCACATTGATGGAATCTGCTGGAATCTGCAGGAATCCACAAAATTCCTACCACCCAGCATTGTCTCATCTATTCCGATAACATTTCTGCTGCACTTGTCAGCCTAAAAATGTTTTTTTCAAACTGTCCTTTTGGACCCACTTTGGTTCCCCCTCAATTTCAACATGTTTTTGGCTCTTCCCTGCCACAAGCACTTGGCCCACCTACACAAGTGAGGTATCATTTTTACCGGGAGACTGAGGGGAATGTTGGGTGGTAGGAGGTATGTCCTGGTGCAGTGATCCCACACAGAAATGTGGGAAAAATTTGATGTTTTAGCTAAATTTGAGGTTTGCTGAGGGTTCTGGGTAAGAAAACATTGGGGGATCCACGCAAGTCACACCTTCCTGGACTCCCTCAGGTGTCTAGTTTTCAGAAATGTCTGGGTTTGGTAGGTTTCCCTAGATGGGTGCTGTTTTCGGATATTTCCTGTTGCGAGCACAAGGCCTACTCACAAAAGTGAGGTCCCATTTTTATCGGGACACTTGGGGAAACGCTGGGTGGAAGGAAAATTGTGGCCCCCCCCTCAGATTCCAGAACTTTCTGTCACTGAAATGTGAGGAAAAAGTGTTTTTTTAGCCAAATTTGGAGGTTTGCAAAGGACTCTGGTTAACAGAACCTGGTGAGAGCCCCACAAGTCACCCCATCTTGGATTCCGCTAGGTCTCTAGTTTTAAAAAATGCACAGATTTGGTAGGTTTCCCTAGATGCTGGCTGAGCTAGAGGCCAAAATCCACAGGTAGGCACTTTGCAAAAAACACCTCTGTTTTCTTTGGAAAAATGTGATGTGTCCACGTTGTGTTTTGGGGCATTTCCTGTCGCGGGCACCAGGCCTACCCACACAAGTGAGGTATAATTGTTATTGGGAGACTTGGGGGAACGCTAGGTGGAAGGAAATTTGCGGCTTCTCTCAGATTCCAGAACTTTCTGTCACCGAAATCTGAGGAAAAAGTGTTTATTTTGCCAACTTTTGAGGTTTGTAAAAGATTCTGGGTAACAGATCCTGGTGAGAGCCCCACAAGTCACCCCATCTTGGATTCCCCCAGGTCTCTAGTTTTTAAAAATGCACAGGTTGGGTAGGTTTCCCTAGGTGCCGGCTGAGCTAGAGGCCAAAATCCACAGGTAGGCACTTTGCAAAAAACACCTATTTTTTCTGTGGAAAAATGTGATGTGTCCATGTTGTGTTTTAGGGCATTTCCTGTCACGGGCACCAGGCCTACCCACACAAGTGAGGTACCATTTTTATCAGGAGACTTGGGGAAACGCTGGGTGGAAGGAAATTTGTGGCTCCTCTCAGATACCAGAACTTTCTGTCTCCGAAATTTGAGGAAAAAGTGTTTTTTTAGCCAAATATTGAGGTTTGCAAAGGATTCTGGGTAACAGAACCTGGTGAGAGCCCCACAAGTCACCCCATCTTGGATTCCCCTAGGCCTCTAGTTTTCACAAATGCATTGGTTGGTAGGTTTACCTAGGTGCCGGCTGAGCTAGAGGCCAAAATCCACAGGTAGGCACCTTGCAAAAAACACCTCTGTTTTCTTCAGGAAAATGTGATGTGTCCATGTTGTGTTTTGGTGTGGGGTACCTCTAGAATACCTAGGATGTTGGAAAAAAAGGATGCAAATTTAGCGTGGGTAGCTTATGTGGACACAAAGTTATGAGGTCTGAAGCGCACCCTGCCCCAAATAGCCAAAAAAAGGCCTGGCAGCAAAGGGGTTAAAAGAAAATAACAGAGTGCGACGCTGCACCAAAATAGGGTGGGCTCATTTACATTTACACAATACAGGGATGCGCCTAAACTAATTGAATACAGGACACCACTGTGTTGTCCCGAGTGCTTGGGCATAAATTAGCTACCAGCACCAAGGCAGGCATCCTTGCACCATCATGAAAGGATGTCTGCGTTGAGGGCCGTGATTGTTTATGTGCGGGAAGGAACACCATCCCACACATAAACTACCATGTTTGGCATTTTGCTCCTTGTATGCATGCAGCAGTATGCAGCACATATCAAAATAGCAAAAAATAAGGAGGAATAAAAGTATTCCTCCTCGTTGCGCCTTGCTAATGGCACCCCTGGGTGGGGGTTAGGTATTGGTGCTGCCTCAGGTTTACAAAAACGCATAAATCTGAGGCAGCAAGAAAATGCTATGGGCATTGCTGTTGCACGGCCGCAGCAATACCCATTGCAAGCCCCTTCCATGCAAAGGGCTGCGTGTGAAGGGGCCGTGGTTACAAGGTGATTTCAAGTTACAAAAATTGGCATAACTCCACCTTTAAAATACTGGGCAGGGCATAGAGCCACCATTGCTTCAATAAAACTGCCGCTCTGGTGGCGCTAGGGGCTACTAAATATGCCCCTAAGTGTCACACTGCATGCGTAGTGCAACATGGTAAAATGGACGGCACAATCTGGCTTTGTAGGGCAACTATGCTGTATCAACATCTGCCACCATTGTGCTGCTAGGAGGTGGTATGTGCCATGTAAGAATACACTGAGTACACTACTCCAAATATGGACTACACAACACATGAGCCCAAATCATGACCATCACTTCTGGAAACAACATAAAAACTTCCCAGACCCTTGAGCGACTACCCAAGTTTGTCATATCCATCAACACAGTTCAAATAAACCATTTCACATGCACAGGAACATACAATACACCACAAGCAAGTGTGTGTCACAACTCCAACTAAAAAGTACAACTGCCATTGGATGTTCCAAACCACTATCAAAACTTACCAACACATCTCTTCACTATCCTTTGCAGCTGACCAACGGTATGGCATCCAGGCGTGTGTGATGACCCCTTCTGCCAGTCCCACAATTGCGGAAAAATATCCCCTAGGATGAAAAGGATGATGTTCAAAGGGAGGACGAGGATGACGATGGAGCAGATCATGTGGAGGGGGAACAAATTAACACTGCTGCAAGAGTTTGTGGGAAACTCCACATTGTGGAGAACTTCTACACATAACCGCAATACTTTAAACATCACCTTGTAAATAGCACTAATAAATCACTTTGCACCTGAATCTCTTTGGTCTACTCATTCTCCACTACAGACACCATTGGAATGTGACTCTAACCACAGTGAGCAGGTAGGTAATACAAAGGTGACCAGTATGGTAGCAACAACGTTTGTAACAGGAGTGGGTCTACTGCTACCATCTCAAATATCAGTGACATGCAGTTTGCAGGCATGTGAATCCTGAAGGCCACAGGGCAGCTGTACATGTACATAGCATGCCTGTCGACAACCACGTTGTCACAGCACTATTGTCAGCACTGTGTGCCACACATAACATACACTTATTGACATGATGGTATAGATGTAGTTCTATCTGCAGAAGTCCCAGGGGGGATTAAGTAAGAAACACACACACTACAGGTGCCACAGTATCCTTCAGATATAATGATTTTGTAGGACAGCAAGGAGCCATGATGTGCTGCACAACAGTCAGCAGTGTACACAATTTGTGGACAACTCCACTCCAGATGGTTGTGGGAAAAGTCTATGATTCTTCCACACCAGGGGGGCATATTAATGAGCCCCTAGCGTCACTTTATGTGAGGCTCCAGTGGTGCTAGCCTCTGCTTCATATTTACAAGGCAGTGTAATGGCACTTTTTGTGGCGTTACGCCTCCTTGTAAATATGGGCCCCTCCGATGCAGTTTTCTGCTCCAGAGGTGCGTGCAATGGGTGTCGCTGTGGGCATGCCACAGCAACACCCATTGCATTGTGATGCTGCCTCAGATTTACGAGATTTCATAAACCTGAGGCAGCGCCAAAATCTCGTAGCAAGGCGCTACGAGGAGGAATACTCTAATCCTCCTAGTTTTTTGCTTTTTCTATGCGTGCTTCATTCTGCAGCACGCATAGAAAGAGCAAAATTGCCAGAAATTATAGTTTATGCGCGGGAAGGTGTCCCTTCCTGCACATTAACAATCATTTGGATAAGACGCTTTGGCATTTCTGTGTGTGCTGCATTCTGCAGCACAAACAGAAGTGCCAAAGTGAAATTATTGATTGTTTATGTGACACCTTCCTGCATATAAACAATCACACCCATCAATGCAGACATCTTTGTATGATGGTGCAAGGATGCCTACGTTGGTGCTGGCAGCTCAATTTAGCACCAACACAGGGGACAACACAGGTGTGCGCCGTATTCAACTAAATACGGCGCATCCCTACGTTGTGTAAATGACGGAGTGCAACGCTGGCAATTTTGGCGCAACATCGCACTCCGTCATTTTCCCATTAATATGGGCCGAGATGTCTGCAGTTTTCACAACACGGCCCTGCCACCAAGATAATTATGACTGCTGTAGGTCACATCACATATGCATATGTGTGTGTAGCTGGTACCTTGATGATGGATAACATGCATGTGCTAATGATGTAACACGTTTCAGGATACAGTTGCAGCACCCAATGCAGTGCCAATGTCACTGTGGGCTTAAGGACATCCATACAGCCACCTTGTGCATGCTGTTTTACACATGTAGGACTAAATAGAACAGCATAGGGGTCTTCAATTCTGTTATGTGTTGACAACTGTGATGTGCAGCTCAGGCTTTGCCCAACCATTCTTCTGTCAACATTGCATCAGTTGTACATGTGGGCACATAATGGGAAATGGCGAGGCCCCTTACAACACATCCTTGAGGTGGACGTGGGATACCGCAAGATGGCCAGGCGTTTCAGGCATGAGAAAGCTTTGGGGGAATGGTGTGCCTTTGCACATGGTGGTCAAACAAAGCAGGCACGAAGGGACACAGGAGCTAGCTCTTCAGGGATGCAGGGGATCACAGCTGGACCTACGCCCTCAACATCTGCCCCACCTATCACAACACAGCCATAGGTAATGCCACCAGCTGCCGGTGTACCATCTTGATATGAGCTGCAACTCAGGAGGGACTTGAATGCAATCCTCAAGCGACTGGACAAATTGGAGGAGGAATCGGCTGACAACCGGAGGTAGATAAAGAAAAAAAGCATTAAAAAAAAAAAACTTTTGGACTTGAGGACTACCTCTGTGTTCCTTCCCCTTCCAATTTACGTTTTGTTAGTTTTGGGGGTGGGTATATATCATTATGTTTTTATTGGTGGGGGTTGAGTGAGGGGTTCATGTTGGGGTAAATGTGTTTATGTGTTAAAAAAATGAAAAATATACATATATAAATAAATTACAAAAATATATATATTTGCTTAGGCCATAGGATAAGCTAGTAAATGTGTAGTTATAGTAATTGTTGGCCTACTTGTGTCTTGTTTCTTAAGGAGGGTGGGGACCAATTGTAGGAAGCTGGCCTTGTGGGTACCTAAGGTACTTACACCTTATACCAAGTCCAGGTATCCCTTATTAGTGAAGTGTAGGCAGTGTCTAGAAGCCAGGCTCTCTAGAGGTAGCTGTGGATGAGCAGCCAATGTTTATTTAGAAGACATGCAAAGCTCATGAATACCACTGTAATCATACAGCCCTTACACACATAAAAGAATGCACTCAGTGTTACAAAAATAAATGTACTTTATTATGGTAACACAACACCAAAATACTATAGAGGCAATACTCCCTTACGAGGTAAGTAATGCACAGGATATATACACTAGTTGTCAGAAACAGGCATAAGAATAGTTAGAAAACAGTGCAAATGGTGTAAAACACAATAGAGAATAGTGGACCTAGGGGGAGCACAAACAATATACAAAAAAAATGAAATGCGAGAGCGTCAGCCCCACCCAGGTAAATGGAGTGTTGTAGAGGGTCACTGGGGGTACCAGAAAAGTGCAAAGGTAAGTACCACAACACCCCCCAGCAACCAGGAAAGCAGGAGTAAATTACTAGAATTTCCTTAGAACACCCACTTAGAAGAAAACAATTTCAAAACCCAGAGATGACTGCAAGAAGCCAACAGTGAATTCCTGAAGAGAAAGACCTATGGAAAGAGGGGACCAAGTCCAGAAGACACATTAGAGTCCAGTGGGGGCAGGAGCCCCTACCTACCAGGCTGAGGATAGCAGGAGTTGGTCAACAGTGAGCATGGAAAGTCAGCGCTGCAGCTCTGGAGTCAGAGTCGAGTTCCTGGAGGATGCAGATGATGTCCCATGCCAAAAGGAGATTGCAGTCGGGTTTGCATGTCCGGATTCCACCAACAAGCCTTGGCACAGGCAAAACTTACGGTTGGCGGAAAGTGGTGCTGCTGGGGGCGAGCGAGGCCCAGGAGAACTCAACCCAGGAGGAGGAGCCAGAGGGGTCCCTCAGCATCGCAGAAAGCCCACAGAAGCACAGGCAGCACACACAGGAGTCCCACAGGATGGGGACACAGATGGTGCAAATGGAGTCCATGCAGCACTACAAAAAGGAGTCCCATGCTGCAGAAGAGTCACTCAGGGAGCGGTGAGTCGATGGAAGGAGTGCTGGGGCTGGAGCTACACGAAGACCGAAGACCCCTTAGAAGAAGTGCCAACAAGCCTTGGCAGCTGCAAAGGATGCAGTGCACAGGGTAAAACCCTGCGTGGGAAGGTAAGGGCTTGCCTCCATCCAAGTTGGACAGCTGGTAGGGAGGACCGCCTGGACCACTTCTGACCACCACCTGTGTTGCAGGATCCACGCAGCTCAGCAGGAGAGGGAACCCATGCAGCCAGTCATTGTTGTTATTGGTGCCTGCAGATGCAAGGGAGTGACTCCTTCACTCCAAGGGAGATTACTTCTTCTTTCCTGTGCAGACCGAAGATGGGTTGTCCTCAGAGGATGCACGACTGGGGAAATGTTTCAAAAAGCTGGAGGGAGCTGGAGATACAATGTTGTAGGCAAAGTCTTTGTTTTTGTTGCAGATTTTTGGGTCCTGAAGAGTCCAGATGCAATTTCTTTGGTCAGAAGTCAAAGTAAAGGATACAGAGGAATCCTGCTGGAATCTTGCAAGCAAATCTGAGGAACCGCCCAGGAGAGAGACCCTAAATAGCCCTTAAAGGGGGATTGGTCACCCAGCTGGGTGACCACCTATCAGGAGGCGGCTTTGACATCACCTGCCTGGCCTGGCCACTCAGATGCTCCCAAAGTTTCCTGCCAACCTTGGATTCAAGATGGCGGAACCCAGGGACCCTCTGTTAGAGCTCTGGGCACCACCCCACAGGGAAGTGGTCACTCCCGTTTTCCATTGTCCAGTTTCATGTCAGAGCAGGGACTGGAGGTCTCTGAACCGGTGTAGACTGATTTATGCATGGAGGCCACCAAATGTGTCCTTCAAAGCATACTAGTGGCTTGGTGAGGCTACCCCTCCAAAGCCATGTAACACCTATTTCCAAGGGGAGAGGGTGTAACACCCCTCTCCCAAAGGAATTCCTTTGTTCTGCCTTCCCAGGCTTGAGCTGCTGAAGCAGCAGGAGGGCAGAAACCTATCTGTGAGATGGCAGAAGCTTGGGCAGCCTGGAAAACCTCAGAAGGCTGTAGGGGCATTGCTGAGTGTCCTCCAAGGAGGCCCCAGAGTGCATGGAATCATACATCCAATAATTGCAAAAGTATTGGGGTATGAGTCCAACATGATTGATACCAAACATGCCTAGGTTTGGAGTTACCATTATGTAGCTGGACATAAGTAGTGAACTAAGTCCAGTACACACGTAAAATGGCATCCCCGTACTCACAAAGTCCAGAAATGCGGGTCTAGAGTTTGTAGGGGCACATTTGCTAATGCAACGTTGCCCTTACACACAGATATCTGCACCCTGCCCTCTGGGTTGAGAGGGCCTACCATAGGGGTGACTTATAGTGACCTGGTGTAGTGACCTATAGTGAAAACGGGTGCATGCACCCGGTTCACACAGGCTGCAATGGGAGTCCTGCAGAACCCTTTGTGTGGGCCCCCTATGGGTGGCAGAATAACTGCTGCAAACCATAGGGATCCCCTGGAACCCCAATGCCCTAGGTACCTGGCTACCATATACTAGGGGCTTACATGGGGCACCAGTATGCCAATTGTGGGAGGAAATACAGAGTTTTGGGAGAGAGAGCATAATCACTGGGGTCCTGGTTATCAAGATCCCAGTGAACACAGTCAAACACACCAACATCAGGCAGAAAAGGGGGTAACCATGCCAAGAAAGAGGGTACTTTCCTACACCAATTTTTAGAGAGTGGTGTTCCATGTGTAAAATAAGTTTAGATTAGGTTAGATAGATGTAGTTGTTTGATGAGTATAGTTAGTATAGGTTAGTTTAGCATAGGGTAGGTTTTAGTTAATAAAGAGTTTGAATGTTTTTATAATAAATCCTCTTTATTATAGCATACATTTTGTGTAAGTTTCCTGAGTATCTGGGTCTTCTCGTGAGTGCATTGAGAAATTGGGGGAATGGCCTATGGAATCCTTACTGTCTTGATATCCCTGATTTACCATGTGCTTCCCCTATTGACGAAGGAGCATTCACATTCACTACAACATCATGTTTACTGGTCCATGCATTTGCCATCCAGTGTACTCACCATTCATAATTTCTATGTGTACTTTGTCTTGGACAGGGAACCCTGGTACTTCAGCTGTCATTGGTGGGGTACTGTAGTTTCAATATTGGGAACTGTGACACATCTGGTAAATAGCTCAATTGGAACTGTATACGGAAACACTGACAGGTGCCCATCACTGATGAGGTTAGCTACCTCTGTACCTCACAAATTAGTTGATCTGGGACTCCCAGCTGTCTATATTGCCATTGACTTGGTTCTCAGCCATACCTGCCGTATATCAGTAGTAAATTATATATGCAAACATTTTTGTTTTTATACTCAGTGAATTGTTTGTATCAGACAACACCATCATATACCTTCCTCGTTTGAGTATCCTTGTGTGTAGTTTGGTGTCCCACAGTCCTGCAATCATGTACTGTTGTACAGTAATCATTGACTTGAATTCACACAATTCAATGATTTAGCTGAATAGATGGATCACAGAAAACGTAGACATGCTAAATGTGTACAAGGTGTCTATACACAGGTGGAAGTGTGAAATTGAATTATTTACAATGTCCATGTCTGAGATCCAATTAATGAAAGTCATGGATATGCGACACAATCAGAGCCCACGGTTGAGTAACGTCACAACACATGTTTAGGAGTAGTGTCCATTAGTGAGGAGAAACAAAATGTGCCAATTGGTATGTCAGAGACAATGACAGTACATAGCAGACAAATCAACAGTGGGTGGGTGAAGAGGTAACTTTTCCTACTGTCACAACACTGGAATGATCTTAAGGCCAGAACTAAGGAGAATTGTCCATGTGGCACAGACTGGTGCTACCGGGTACTCTTCATACTGAAAGTAATTTGTTCCACATCTTCATCCTCTGATGTGTGTGGTGCCTCTTGTGCTATTTGGTGCTGCTGTTGTAGAGATATAGGGGGCAACACACTTCAGGGGATAAAGATGTGGAGTCCAAATTCCCAGCAGCTGCCATTTATGGTGAGACATGAGGCATCACTGCAGCAAGGAGGAACTGCTGATTTTTCAATATAGCTGCAACATCGTGGTGGTAGACAGCAGTGTCTTCCCTGAGGGAGACCACTTCCCGCTGAATGGACTCCAGCCTGTTGTCTGCTATGCTGCTGCTAGTTTGGGAGGGGAATTGTTGTGGCCTCTCCCTCATGGCAGCAGCTATGTCCGCCAGAGACTGCTGAAGTCCATGCAATGGGGAGTGTGTGCCTTGGAGTGTCATGTAAAGGGATGCTCCGGTGGCTCTATGGGCTGCGTCGTATTTACTTGGTGGCAATAAGCCACTTATTGTGCCTTGATGCCACCTTGTAAATACAGCCCCTTCCCATGCAGCATTTTGCATGGAAGGGGTGTGCAGTGGCTGTTGCTGTGGGCCGGCCACGCTAACACCCATTGCATTTTGACGCTGCACAGATTTATGTGTTTTTGTAGACCTGAGGCTGCGCCAATATCTAACACCACCCCAGGGGTGACATTAGCAGGATGCATCATTGACATATACTTTAATTCCTCCTCATGTTTCACTTTGTCTATGTGTGCTGCATTATACTGCACACATGGATCAAGCAGATTGCCATATCAGTTTCTTGTTGTGCAGGAAGGTGCTCATTCCTACACAACAATATTATCCTCCTCAATGCAGCCATCCTAGCACTATGGTGCAAGGAATGCGGTGTTGGGGCTGGATTACTAATTTACCACTGGCCCAGGGGTGGACACAGGGATGGCCCATGTGCTTTTGATTTTTGGTCAAGACTGCGTTTACTAAATGGCAGTGCGTGATCCAGCCTATTTTGCATACAGGCACCCACCTTCATTTCCAGCTTGATCAGGGCCTCTATCTTGTTTGATAGTGGAATTACAGCTACTTGTACTACTGCACACATGGGCCCTCATGACAAATCTGGCGGATGCATGACTGCCAAACCTGCAGTGGCACTCGGACCACCGCCAGCAGCCGTGGTCCAACTGGCACAATGGGACCACGGTGTAGGCGCCACCGTCCAAAGGCCTGCCACTGCTGGGTTACCTCCAGCCTATGGGCTGGTGGTGCCACCGGTCTTGATCTTCCAGGCCGGCACTGCTATCAGCGCTGCCCTCCAGATTACCATCCTACTTTCCCATCAGCCTTTGCATGCAGTCCCTCCACAATGAAAAGGCTGGTGGTAATGGTGTGTGGGGTGCCCCTGATCTGCCCATGCACTTGGCATGGGCAGTGCATGGACCCCCATGGGCAACCCCTTTGCACTTTCCACTGCCCAATTTACAGGCTGTGATAAGCACACCCCAATATTGATGCTTGCTACATTATAAGCCAACGTCCATGTTGTGGTAACTTTCCCATAGAGCTGGCAGCCCGAGACACAGTTTCCACCCACCGTCCCAGCCAGAATCTCGTAATTACTACAGCGGAGGGGAGACCGCACTGCCAGTCTTTCAAACACAGGACTTTGGCGGGCAGCCTCCACCGGCTGCCAGTGTCGTAATGGGCACCATAATGTTCACAGACATGCACCATGTATAGTATTTGTTCTATTGTCTGGCCATTCCCATGTGGGTAATATGGTCGTGTTTGAGTTGTTGTGGATTCACCCTGTATGTGTTGTGCTACACAGGTTGCTCGCTTTGGTGCAGATTTTTCTCTTGTGGAGCAGTTCAGGTCAGCAGCAATATGTGTAGTTCAACACTGCACCAGGTTAGTTATGCAGGGAAGTGACATGTTTACTGGGATAGGGGACAGCCCTGCAATTCCCCCTGCAGATGCACTGATTTGTTCTCCCTGCACCGAAATAGCCATTGTTGCAGCTTGATGTAGGAGTGGCTGCCTTGAGGGGTTGAATTGTTTACGTGCAGGGTAGTGTCCCTTCCTGGACATGTACAAGTCATGTTAACTAAGGGTGCATTTCAATGTGTGCAACAAGATGAAACACACGTGTAATGGCAATACAATAAGGAGGTAGGGGAGCATTTTTATGAGATACACCACCCTGACTCCACACAATGATATTGACTTCTGTCCTAGTCTCAGATGTCTAAGTTGTGTGAGTACAGATAGTTTGACAATATACAAGGGGTGTTGTAATGGCACAGCCACAGACACAGTTCCAATGTGCTGCATATTTACGTGGTGGAGCATAGCCCTGGTGATGGGCGTATATGTCGGGGGGCATGACACAACCAAGGCCTGTGTACATGTGTTGCTTGTATGGGGATGGGGCATCTGAAATCATGGAGCATGTGTCCCCATGCACTCCTTTAGCATGCATTGGGTGTGTCCTACCTACTTACCCCTTCTGGCATTTGTAAGATTCCAGTTAATTCCCCCATGCAACTTACCCTGCATTTGTGGTGGTGGTTGGTAGTCTGAGCTGTCCTGTCCTTGGATTCCTGTGACTAGCTTTTCCGGGATGACCGCTGCAACCATCTCCTCCAGCTCAATCCAGGTCCTCCTTTGGTGCAGGACTTCCACCTCCAGTCTGCAGTGTTGCCTTTCTGTTCTTAGTCAATTTCTCCTTAGTTCTGCACTTGCAATCATGCCAGCGCTTCTTGCACTCAGTGACAGTTCTCTTCACCTCAGCGACACTGTTGATTTTGTCCACTATTTGCTGGCATATAGCCTCTCTCTTACCAATTGGAAATTTGGAGGTGACAAAGAGCAGGTGTTGGTGCTCCGTCACCTCTCTGACAAGGATGTTGTGCTCCTCCTCACTAAAACGACACTTGCGCTTTTTCTTGTCTTTCTCCAGGGACGTCGGGGGATCCTCCTGGCTGGTGCTTGGGTGATTGGGGTCTCCCTAGGGTCTCTTCTGGCCTGATTCTCCCATTTTCAGTTGCAATTGCACTCTTTCCTGCTTATGCGTTTATATTTGGCGCTAACAGGGGTTAAAAATGGTGGTAACCCTTTTGCGACATGTTTATGTGCCACAAAACGTTTTTTCGCCACTTTTGCAGCATTGACGTCATTTTTCAATACAACAGGGCACAATGGTTAATGTCATTTGTTTTTACGCTTACCATTTCTTAGTCCCGGCTTGCACCATTCCATTAATATGGCACACTGGCTTTCTCTCAGGAATGGCGCTAGCAGATGCTAAGATGTTTGACGCAAAACTGCGTTAGCACAGTTGTGCGTCAAACGGTATACATATGCCCCATTGCGCCAACTAAAAACTGTTTTATGCTTCCAAATACATTTGGATAAAAATGTGACTGCACATTTACATGTGTGTTTTTAAGTCAGTGTGGGTGAACAAATTGCCATTAGCAGCGCTTTAAATGGAAAAATAGAAGTGCAGGTACTCTTTATCAGAGTACCTGCTTGTTTCTGAGAAGTGCCGGTACTCTCCAATTAAAAGTATTACGTTTTTCTTGAGATATGCCGGTACTGTCCCTCTCAAAATAAAAAAGTGCCGGTACTCAGTACCGGAGAGTACCGGCCCATTTAAAGCACTGGCCATTAGCAAATGAAGCAGATTTTTTTGGAGCACAGATGAACAAGATAAACTACTGCACAAGCAAATAATTCTGTACTAGGTTACAAAAGAGCAGGCATGATGTCCTACACAGGACAGATAGAAAAAATGACCAGGGGGCATTTACAAATGTTCTTCTTTTGAAACTGGGGAACTGTACATCCTCCTCCTCTGATGAGTGTACTGCCTCCCCTGGAGGTTGTGGTGTTGGAAGAGGCGGAAAATGTAAATCCCATGTTCCCAATTACATTTATGAATGCCAGTAAGGCAGCATGGTAGTACTTGGCAAGGGTTTTCTGGTTGCCCAATAAAGCAATGATCTTGTGTTTGAGGGAGTCAATCTTGGCCTTCAGAGACTGGATGGATGTATTGATGGCTTCCAGCTGCCTGACAGCATCACTGGTGTCAAATGTTGAAGGCTGGTGTTGTTTTTCCTTCTGCATCATGACACCAGCAATGTCAGCCTGGGAGTCATCAACCCCATGGAGCCAAGAGAAGGTGCCTGTGATTACCTTTGTCAACCCCATATTGGGGCTAAGACACCTACAGACTTCATTGTGAGTGCCCGCTATGGTCTCTATCTCCAACTGAACTTCATCAACCTTTCTCTTCTGGACACCTACCACTCACCAATGAAATGTAACTTGGGGGTCCTCAGAGTAATCAGCTGTTATGTGTATGGTTGATGGGCCATATCCAGTCTGTGTTGGTTCATCTGGAGACCCAAAAAAGTTGTCTTCCCTTGCCAATACCAGAGGAGTGTCCAGGAGCTGTTGGAAGGTGTCTTCATCCAGGGGTGTGGGGGTAGGATGGTGTCATCAACAGGTTGGACATCAAAAATAGCCTGATGTTTTTCCCTCTGGAAAGAAATAGAAATATGTTACAAAGATTACATTATTTAATATGACATAAGCCATTTCTGTTACATTTGAACAGTATCTTTCTTTACTTTTCAAGTACACAGGGATATGTGGAACATATGTGTCTACAAGTGAATATGTCCATTTTGTACTATTGTTGCTTTTCACATGGTAATAAATGTACATTGATCACTAGGGACCCTATTTGTATAGATTCCACACAATGCAATGCAGCTAGGCAGCTTGCTGCCCTGTCTGAAAGAGTGAGTGCAGGAATGGGCCACATGGTGCATTCCTGCTCTCTGCCTACACTGATGTAAAATATGCACCTAGCACAGCTGCAGGGACCATTGCACTGTGCCTGCCATCAGTTCATGTCCCAGTACTAGCCAAAATATGTTAAGCACCATATATTGTTATATCTCACCCATTCCTGCACTCTACCTTTCGTACAGCACAACACACCAAGCTGCCCTGCTGTACTGTTTTGCATATAATTTGTGCATTATTGTGGCCTAGTGGCCAGATTTAAAAAATGTGCACACAACACCACTGCATGAAAGGGGCAGGGCATGTATATGCCATATGTCAATTTCTCAGGGGAATCCTGTAGTTTCCTAGTACACACACAGTCATCTTCAGAATCCATAATACAAGAAAGTAAGGACCATCTCTGTACCGGAGAGCCTCCTTCATAATTTGAAGTATGTAACAGCTCAAACTCACTCAATTTACTCAGAACCCAATGAGCCCATCTGCAGAGTCCTGCAAGGCTCTTCACTCAGACCCACTCTGTTCAATGTATACTTGACTCCTCTACCTAGCATCATTCAGAGCCAGGGACTCCACATCATCTCTTACACTGATGACACCCATATCATCAGTGTAGGAAAGTACCCTCTTGCTTGGTATTGTTACCCCTTTTCCTGCCTGATGTCAGTGTGTTTGACTGTGTTCACTGGGATCCTGCTAACCAGGACCCCAGTGATTATGCTCTCTCCCAAAAACTCTGTATTTCATCCCACAATTGGCACACTGACACCCCACTATAAGTCCCTAGTATATGGTAACCAGGTACCCAGGGCATTGGGATCCCTATGGGCTTCAGCATATATTTTGCCACCCATAGGGAGCCCAACCAAAGGGGTCTGCAGGACTGCCATTGCAGGCTGTGTGAAAAGGTGCAAGCATTCTTTCACTGCCACTTTTCACTGCACCAGGTCACTTATGTCACCCCTATGGCAGGCCTTCTAGCCCAGAGGGCAGGGTGCAAAGTACCTGTGTGTGAGGGCACCCCTGCACTAGCAGAGGTGCCCCCATGAACTCCAAGCCCATTTTCCCAGACTTCATGAGTATGGGAACTCCATTTTACCGTGTACTGGACATAGGTCAATACCTATGTCCAGCTACATAATTGTAACTCTGAACATAGGCATGTTTGGTATCAAACATGTTGGAATCCTACCTCAATGCTTTTGCAAGCATTGGTTGTATGATCCCATGCACTCTGGGGGCTCCTTAGAGGACCCCCTGTATTGCATTACAGCCTTCTGAGGTTTTCCAGGCAGCCCAAGCTGCTGGCACCTCACAGACAGGTTTCTGCCCTCCTGTTGCTTTGGAAATAGGTGTCACAGGCTTTGGAGGGGTAGCCTCCGCAAGCCACTGGTATGCTTTGAAGGGCACATTTTGTGCCCTCAATGCATAAACCAATCTACACCGGTTCAGGGACCCCCAGTCCCTGCTCTGGCATGAAACTGGACAAAGGAAAGGGGAGTGACCACCCCCCTGTTCATCACCACCCTAGGGGTGGTGCTCAGAGCTCCTCCAGAGGGTCCCTGGGTTTTACCATCTTGGATTCAAGGTTGGCAGAGAACTCTGGGAGCATCTGAGTGGCCAGTGCCAACAGGTGACATCAAAGCCCCAATTCTGAAAAGTGGTCACCTAGCTAGATGACCAATCCCCATTTTAGGGCTATCTAGGGACTCTCTCTTGGGTGGTTCCTCAAATTTGGTTTGCAAGATTCCAGCAGGATTCCTCTGCAACCTCACTTCGACCTCTGACAGAAGAAATTGCATCTGGATGCTCCAGGACCCGACAAGCTGCAACAAAGAAGCAAGATGCCTCCTGCAACATTTTATCCACAGCTCCTTCCAGCAACTGCAACATTTCTCTGGGTGTGCATCCTCTGAGGACAGCTTGTCTTCAGCCTGCACCAGAAAGAAGAAGGAATCTCCCTTGAGGTGAAGGAATCACTCCCCTGCATCAGCAGGCACCAACTGCAGTGATGACCGGCTGTGTGGATCCCCTCTCCTGCTGAGCTGCGTGGATCCTGTATACGGGTGGTAGACTGAAGCAGTCCTGATGGTCCTCTCTTCCAGCTGTCCAACTTGGGTGGAGGTAAGACCTTGCCTGCCCACGCAGGACAGTACCCTCAAGCACCTCATCATTTGCAGCTGCCAAGGTTTGTTGCCATTTTTTCCAATGGATCTTTAAGCATCTTGAAGCTCCAGCCGCCAGCACTCCATCCTGCGATGCGCAGCCCCCTGAGTGGTTCTCAGTTACCCTTTCCGTACTGCTTCATGGGCTCCTTCTTCAACGTTAGTGTCCCTGTGCTTCCTGTGGGACTCCTGCGGGTGCTGCCTGTGCTTCTGTGGGCTCTCTGTGTTGCAGAGGGTCCCCTCTGACTTCCCCTCCTGGATAGAGTCCACCTGCTTCCAGGCAGCTCCTCTTTCCGCTAACTGCGAGTTTTGTGTGTGCCAAGAACCCAAAGACGCGAACCCGACTGTAATCCTCCTTCCAGTGTGGGACATTACCTGCATCCTCCAGGAACTCTACGTCGTCTTCTTGGGTGCAGTGCTGACTCTCCTTCATCACCGTTGACTCATCTCTTGCACCTTCAGTCTGGTAGGTAGGGGCCCCTGCCCTTCCTGGACTCTGATGTGCTTCTTGGACTTGGCCCCCTTCTTCCACAGGTCCTCTTGTCCAGGAATCCACTGTTGATGTCTTGGAGTCTCTTCTGGGTTTTGCATTCTTCTTTTTCTCTTCTCAGTGGGTGTTCTGGGGAATGTACAGTGATTTACTCCTGCTGACCTGGTTCCTGGGGGGGGTTGTGGTACTTACCTTTGGGCTTTCATAGTACTCTCAGATCCCCTTTACACACTCCACCTACCTAGGTGGGGGACCGACTCTTGCATTCCATTTTTTTAGTATATGGTTTGTGCTCCCCCAGGGCTATTTCTCTCTATTGTGGTTTTCAATAATTGCACTGTTTTCTAAGTGTTTTTATACCTATTTTTGCACACTAGTGTATATAGTTTGTGTATTACTTACATCCTAAGGGAGTATAGCCTTTGTGGTATTTTTAGTATTTGTGTCACCAAAATAAAGTACCTTTATTTTTGTAACACTGAGTGCTTTCTTTAATGTGTGTAAGTACTAAGGCCCTCATTACAACCCTGGCAGTCGGTGCTAAAGCGGCGGTAATACCACCAACAGGCCGGCGGTAAAAAAAAGGAAATTATGACCACAACGGAAACCGCCAACACAGACAGCCACTTAAACACACCGACCGCCACGGTGGTAGCAACAAGCACATTGGCGGTAACCACCAACAGCCAGATGGAAGACAAGGCTCCACCCACTGCATTATGAGACACCAATCCGCCACCTTTTCCGGGGTAGTACCAATGCCATCAAATGCAATGTGGAAACAGTACACAGAAGGCAAAGGACTCACCTCTGGAGACTCAAGGAAGAACCACAATGCCATGGAGCCCGAACTGCAGGTGTTCCCCATGCTTGTCTACCTCCTCCTACACCAGGAATACCAACGCCGGATACGATGACCACTGTTAGTACTGCCACCTAGCACACAGGGGAGGGGAGGGGGGAGGAAAAAGGGGATGACACACGCACGCAACACGCAACACCCCCACCCCAATAACATACACACAAGCAGATGCAATAACATTACATATTCACCCCCAGCCCTCAGGAATAATGATTTTAAGAAAGTGAGTGTAATAATATAAAATACTAGAAATACGTCCTCAAAAATCAAAACAGTATTTACAGATTTATAGATGAAGGGACACTGCCCAGTTCATAATGTCCGTGGGCCACAGGGCCATCTCACATAGGCCAAGGCCCCACTTGACTCCTGCCTCAATACAGAGAGAACACTGCTGGGGCATAAGGTCAAAAATACACAGGCACCTCAGGGGAAAGGGGAAGAGGGGCACCTCAGCCGGAAGATGGTACAACGCCACTGCTCCTGGAGGGGACTACATGCCCTCTGTGATGGCCTGGGGAGTGAAAAGTGACAGTCTCTCAAGTGGGTGGTTTGCCCACTGCTTGGTCCTGGGGAGTGCAAGGGCACAGCCTCTCAAGTGGGTGGTTTGCCCACTGCTTGGTTCTGGGGAGTGCAAGGCCACAGTCTCTCTAGTGGATGGCTTCTCCACTGGTTCTGGAAGGGGCCTTGTGCCCAGTGTGCTTCATCCTGGCAAGGAGAAGGTGAGTGGATGCCTTCTTCCACTGGTTCTGGAGGGGGCTTTGTGCCCAGTGTGCTTCATCCTGGCAAGGAGGGGGTGAGTGGATGCCTTCTTCCACTGGTTCTGGAAGGGGCTTTGTGCCCAGGGTGCTTCATCCTGGCAAGGAGGGGGTGAGTGGATGCTTTCTTCCACTGGTTCTGGATGGGCCTTGTGCCCAGTGTGCTTCATCCTGGCAAGGTGGGGTGAGTGGATGCCTTCTTCCACTGGTTCTGGAGGGGGCCTTGTGCCCAGTGTGCTTCATCCTGGCAAGGAGGGGGTGAGTGGATGTCTTCTTCCACTGGTTCTGGAGGGGGCCTTGTGCTCTGTGATGCAGCACATGGGGAGTGCAAGGTCACAGCATCTCACCTTTGTGTCAGATCCATTAGATTTGCAGTGGGCAGGATTCATGACACTCCATGGAGGCAGGACTACAGTCCATCTGCCGGCAGTGACGGCTGTGCAGTGGTGGCAGTGCTGGTGTCAGTGCTGCCTGTGGTGGGGGGAGGCTCCAGCCCTTCCTCTGCAGCCTCGGACGGCTACCTACTAGGGCTGCTGCTGCTGCCAGTGGTGCTGGTGGCGGTGCTGGTGTCGGTGCTGCCAGTGGTGGTGGGAGGCTCCAGACCTTCCCCTGCAGCCTTGGACGGCTGAAGCTGCATGTTTGGTGGTGGGGGCTCAGAACCTGTCACTGCACCAGGCCTCCTGTCCCTTCTGCCTGCAGGGGTAGGCCCTTTGCCCTTGCCCTTGGAAGCTGGTGGTGCCTCTTTGCCCCTGGCAGCTGATGGGGCATCCTTGGCAGCTGGTGGTGCATCCTTGGCCTTGGCAGCTGGTGGTGCCTTCTTGCCCATGGCAGCTGGTGGTGCCTCCTTGCCCTTGGCAGCTGGTGGTGCATCCTTGGCCTTTGCAGCTGGTGTTGCCTCCTTGGTCTTGGCAGCTGGTGGTCCCTTCTTGTCCTTGGCAGCTGGTGGTTGTTCCTTGGCCTTGCCCTTGGTAGCTGGTGCAGGCACACTGCCAGTGCTGATGGGTGGTCCTTGGAGCCGCTTACACCTGTAGTAGCTGCCAAAACTACAGTGGCCATGGACTGTGTGGCTGAGATGCCTGCCTGGGTTCTGCCCACCCTCGCCTGAAGTGAAGGACATGGGAGGGGCAGGAAAGAGGTCAAGGGTGGACAGGAAAAGCTTTTTAGGGTCACTGGGACGGGAAGAGGGTGAAGGTTTGTGAGTGGAGGAAGAAGGAGTGGTGGTTGGAGGTGTCTGCTGTGTTTGGGTGCAGGTACATGGGCTGGATGCTGTAGTGAGGTGGATGGCTGGTGGGTGTCTGAGTGGTTGCGTTTGTGCACTTTGGGAGAAGGGGGCACAGACACATTGGGAGAGGACACAGGGGACGTGTGCATGGATGTAGGGGGTGGTGACTGCCAGTGTGGGGTGTGTCCTGATAGGAGTGATGGTGATGGAGGTAGTGGATGAGGATGTAGTGCATGCAGGTGTGAATGAAGACGCAACTGGGAGGGAGGTGGACGATGAGGAGGAGGGGGACACAGTGGAGGCAGTGGATGTTGGCATGTCTGATTCTGGATGGTGTTTGTGTGAGTGCCTGTGTGATGATGTGTGGTGCTTGTGTTTGCCTGAGCCACTCCTTTGTGTTGTCTTGGGTGCATGCTGGTCTGAATGTATGCTTGGGATAGGCTGGGGTTGAGGGGAATGGGACTGGGTAGAGGAAGTTGGAGGGGGGAGGCTATAGACAGGGACAATGGCTGCCATCAGGGAGGAGGCCAGAGCCTGGAATGATCTCTGTTGGGCCCCCACGCCAGAGTGAATGCCCTCCAGGAATGCATTTGTTTGTTGCAAATGCCCTGCCAGCCCGTGGATGGCATTCACTATGGTTGACTGCCCAATAGAGATGGATTGCAGGAGGTCAATAGACTCCTCACTCAGGGCAGCAGGGCTGACTGGGGCAGGGCCCGAGGTGCCTGGGGCGAAAGAGATGCTCACCCTCCTGGGTGAGCAGGTACGGGAAACACGCTGAGGGGCTCCTGGGAGGGTAGTGCTGGTATGGAGGTGGCGGCTGTACCTGTAGTTGGGGTGGGCACAGAGGTGTCCGTCCCCACCAGGGAGCTTCCATCGGAGGATGTATCACTGTCAGAACTGTCCCCTCCAGACTCCGCCATGGTGCTCCTCTCACCCTCCATCCCACTGGTGACCTCACCGTTGGTGGATTCGGCCTCATGGACCCTGTGGGATACAGCTCTCTCAGTCGTCTGTGTCTCTGCTCCTCCACCAGATGATGCTAATGCACATAAGGACAGGATGACAAAAAAAAAGGGGGGGAGACAGAGGATACACTTGGACAATGCCAATAACAGCACCAGCGTTCGCGTATACAACACACAGAGAAGAGCCCTAAGCACTAGGCGATGCACTACCAGTCACAATGCTAGTCACCAGGCCATGGAGAATAATGTCTAACGCCAATAGCAGCATACCTGAGACCCACAGAACCCTGCCCAGTAGTAGATGCCCACTAGCATGTTTGGGGGTGGAGTGCAACAGACCCTGCCCAACATGGAACCTACCCTGCAATGTTTGACCTGACCTAGGGGCACCCACAGGCCCACATCCCCCACCCAGATAACACCCCACCACGTGCAATTTGCAGATTTGGTAAATTGTACTCCCACCCTTGTGGCTGCTGTGATGCCCTCAAGCGCCCATCCAGCTCCGGATAGGCCACCGCCAGTATGCAGAACATCACGGGGGTCAGGATTAGATGGGCACCCCTCCCTCGTTGGGTGGCCATGCCCAGCTGGGCCTCCACCGTCTTCCTTGCCCAGCATCTCATGTCCTCCCACCGTTTGTGACAGTGGGTGCTCAGCCTGTCGTAGACCCCCCGGGGTCTTCACTTCCTTGGTGATGACACATCATATACCCCTTTTTCTGATGGGCGCTGACCTGTAGACAAATAAACATAGAAAAAAGGTATCAGTCATACCGTCCGGCCTGCTACACCCATGGCCCACCATATCCCTCTTATCCCCTTACGCACATACATTGACCACCATACATGCAGCACTCTGCCCAGGACCCGTCAACCAGCCCCCCTTTACACAAGGCCTTCACACACAGCACTCCATGCATTCATGCCCCATGCATCGTGCACACAATGTACTCACCTGTTGGTCTGGAGGCCCATAAAGCAATCCGTACTGGGGTAGGACCCTATCCACCAGTCTCTCCAACTCCTTCGAAGTGAAGGCTTGGGCCCTTTCCCCAGAGATTTGAGCCATGGTCGCTTCCAGACACAGGTCACAGCAGCACTTGCAGTGTAGGTCCTCTCCTGTTGAAGGTCAGGTAGCAAGTGCGTAAACAGATAGAAAATGGCAGTCATGTCCGTGGCGGTGCGTACCGTCACTGCCGGCATACATCACCTTTGGCTACTGGACCCCATAGGGCCCAATGATAACCAATGAGGAGTTGCACAGCGGTTCTCGACTGCCTCCCGCAACGGCAAACAACGTCAGCGGTCTTACATCATTTCCACCTGTCCCTCCACACAGGACAGGCATCCGCCATTTCAGGGGGAGGGCAGGCCATGGCACATGACTGCATCACAGCAGACATAAGCACATTTAGGGACTACACGTAAACATACTGTTTCTGTCACAACATGCAATGCTTTTTACTCTGAGGATCTGTTTGAAAATGACCAGCTGCTCACCGTTTTGCCTTCCAGATTACAACTGCTGTGGATGGTTAGGAGATGGAGACATCCCCCTTGTACAGGCCCCTGGTGGACTTGGCAACAATGGAGGACAGGCACATTATCCTCACCTACAGACTTGATAGTGCCACAATCCAAAAGCTGTGTGCCCAACTGGAGCCAGACCTGATCTCAGCTATCTGTCAGCCCACTGGTATACCCCTCTTGTGCAAGTCCTATCAGTGCTACATTTCTTGGCAAGTGGCTTCTTCCAAGTGACAGTGGCCATGGCAGCAGGGATGTCACAGACAATGTTCTCAATAGTGCTGACCAAAGTGTTTTCTGCCCTGATGAAACACATGCGCAGCTACATCGTTTTCCCCCAGGTGGAGGATTTGGCCACAGTGAAGGCTGGCTTCTATGCAATGGGACATATCCCCAACATCATTGGAGCAATTGATGGTACACATATTGGCTTTGTCCCCACCCCCCGGAGAAATGAACAGGTGTTCAGAAATCAAAAGAGCTTTCACTTCATGAATGTGCAGATAGTGTGCCTTGCGGACCAGTACATCTCCCATGTACATCTCCCATGTGGATGCAAAGTATCCTGGGTCTGTGCATGATGCCTTTATTCTGAGGAATATCAGCATCCCATATGTGATGGCTCAACTCCAGAGGCACAGGGTGTGGCTGATAGGTTAACCCATGGTCCCCACCCAGTGTCTGTTGGTATATGGGTGTGGGGTTGGCCCTAAGGGTGAGTGTGTGGCTAACAGGTATCCCTCGATATTTGCAGGTGACTCTGGTTACCCCAACCTCTCATGGCTACTGACCTCAGTGAGGAATGCTACGACAAGGGTGGAGGAACGTTACAATGAGGCACATGGGCGTACAAGAATATTGAGTGCACCTTTGGCCTCCTGAAGGCAAGGTTCAGGTGCCTCCATCTGACAGGTGGATCCCTGTGCCACTCAGCAAAGAAGGAGTGCCAGATCATTGTGGCATGTTGCATGTTGCACAAGCTTGCCTTGAGACTCCAGGTGCCTTTTCCGCAGGATGATGGGGCTGGAGATGGGCATGTGGCAGCTGTGGAGCCTGTGGACAGTGACGAAGAGGAGGCAGAGGATGAGGATGTGGACAACAGAGTAACTATCATACGACTACTTCCAGTGACACACAGGTAAGACGCTGTAACTTCACCTTCCATTGCAGTTTTGTGTAGTGATTTTTCTTTGGCAGGCTGCTGTTCCCACTACTGTGGCCACTTACTGTACCCTTTGAAATGTCTATTCACAGATCTTTTTGCCCTACTCTGGCTCCTGGTGTACTGACTGCAGCACATTACAGGTCATACCTATGTATACATAACTGTACAGTCTAATTGCAATGTCTACAGATTCGTAAACAAATACATCCTTAAATAATTTGATAAACTCCATACTTGTATTTTTTAAGAGGGTGTTCATTTCGGTGCTGAGATGTAAATGGGGATGTGCAATGGGCTGGGGTGATGATGGAGGAAAGTCAAGGATAGAGTTCAGTCTATTTGTATCACAGGTTCATTGTCCAATGGGCCATAGGAAGGGGAGCAATGGAAATTCAAGGTGGACAGGGTAACAGAGTGGGACACAAGGGTGACAATCAGGAGAGTCTTATTTCCTGGCGGGGGTCTTGGCAATGTTCTCTGGCTTCTGCCTGGATCGCAGGGACTGTTTGTGTGGTGGTTCTCCTTCTGCAGGGGGTAGGGTGCTGGTGGCCTGTTATTCCTGTGGCGGGTCCTCCTGTCCACTAGCGTTGGCAGAGGTGGAGGGCTGTTCATAGGTGTGACTAGTGTCAGGGGCCCGTTGGTGTGCCACTGCCTCCCTCATGGTGTTAGCCATGTCAGCCAGCACCCCTGCAATGGTGACCAGGGTGGTGTGGATGTCCCTCAGGTATTGTCCCTCCTACAGCCGCTGGGTCTCCTGCAACTTGGCCAGTATCTAGCCCATGGTCTCCTGGGAATGGTGGTATGCTCCCAGGATGTTGGTGAGTCCTCCCCCTGTTGCACAGCAGTCCTCCCAGCTTCCCTGTTGTCCTGTGCCTCTGTCCCCTGAACCGTGTGCCCACTGCCACTGACCCCAGGTCCCTGATTGTCCTGTGTTTGTGGGGTGTCCTGGGGTCCTTGTAGTGGTGGACACACTGTTGATTGATGTGTCCTGGGGACAGAGGTATAGGCCTGCTGGGTGGGTGCTGTGCTGGTGTTTCCTGAGGCGGGAACTCTGTGGTCGTATGGGACTGTGGCTGGGTAACCGACTGTCGGGAGGTCCCTGATGGGCCAGGTTGGTCATCTTGCTCCAGACTTGCAGAGCTGCTGTCATAACTGTGGGCCTCTTCTGTGAGGAGACTGGAGTATTGTCAAGACTTGCTCCTCCCATGTTGTTAGTTGTGGGGAAGGAGGTGGGGGCCCACCACCAGTCCTCTGTACAGGTATCTGGTTTCTTGCAACCACAGCATGCACCTTCCCCCGTAGGTCGTTCCACCTCTTCCTGATGTCATCCCTTTTTCTTGGGTGCTGTCCCACGCCGTTGACCCTGTCCTCGATTCTCTGCCATCGCTCCATCTTCCTAGCAATGGATGTCTGCTGCACCTGTGATCCGAACAGGTGTGGCTCTACCAGGATGATTTCCTCCACCATGACCCTTAGCTCCTCCTCAGAGAACCTGGGGTGTCATTGTGGTGCCATGGGTGTAGTGTGAGTGGTGTGCGTGAGGGTGTGTGGGGTGATGTTTTGGGGTGTGTGCTGTGAGGTGCATGGATGGTGTATGGGTGATGGTGTTCTATGGCTCTTGTTCTGTGGGTGCTCTTGGTGTCTCTCTCTCTCAGTTGTGAATTTTTTGGGAGTCGTAAAGGGTTGTGGGTAGTGTGTGTGTATGTTTTATATTGGTGTGGGTGTGGTGTGTGTATGTGTGTCAGGTATGTGTAGTTTGAATTATACAATGTGGTGTTGTTTTGTGTGTGTGTGTATTTTGAGTGCGGAGATATGTACCGCCAATGGTTTACTGCAGTTGAATGTCCGCCGCAGTGAATTGTGAGTCAAAATGCTATGGGCGTAGTTCTGTTGGCGTAACGGTGTGGGTTTTGGTACCGCCATTTTATCACTGACCTTTGGGCTAGCGGACTAGTGTGTGTGTCTGTATAGTGACAGATTTCTATGTGGGGTCATAATATGGGTAGCAGTACACCGCCGCAGTCCTAGTTTGTTGGAGGTTGCAGTAAGCAGGACATACCGTCAATGTCATAATGAGGGCCTAAGTGTGACTACAGTGGTACTGCATGAGCTTTGCATATCTCCTAGCTAAGCCTTGGCTGCTCATCCATAGCTTCCCCTAGAGAGCCTGTCTTCTACACACTGACTACACTAGACCAATAAGGGATACCTGGACCATAGGTACCCACCACACACCAGGCCAGCCTCCTACAATCCACACACTATCAAGAGTTCATACAATATTCCCTTGACCAACATGTCTAACTCTATGTGAGGTAAGTAGCTCATACTCAACCTGAAAAGATAGAAGTGGTGATATTCTGCATCTTGTGCTCACCCTGGTTGCTCACATATCTAGGCCCAAAACTCCCACCCACCAACCACCACAGAAACCTGTCCATCATTATGAACATTAACCTCACCATAAGACATCAAACTGCTACTATCACCTCCACCTACTTTCACATATTTTGCAAGGTCAGAAGTTATTGAAAGGCTCTCTCCTCACACCTGTAGGACCATCACCCAGGCCCTCATCTCATGTAGAATGTACTACACCAATGCCCTCTACTACAGCATCTCTGCAAACCTACTACACAAGAGGCAAACTATCCAACACACCACTGCCTGATTATTACTTAACTTACCTTGTGGCGTGCACATCACACCTTACCTCAGACAAAGACTCTTGATCCCCATTCAGACACACTGCCACACTGCCAACTCTTTTGGAATGAGTGAAGCCATCTTTTCCTCCAGTCAACCCAATTTCTCCTGGACATCAGGTTCACCTGAGGTCTGCATGGCAGACTTAAGGTTCCTGGCCAATTTTTCTTTCTTTGGTCCTGAATTTGTAGTAATGCCACCACTTCTGACTCTCTAGGATAGCCCTTTTTGTTTGTCCATCACAGCTTATCTTGTCCATTATGGATTGACAAATGGCATCCTGCCTTGCTATTGGCAATTTTGAGGTGGCAAATAAGAGGTGGTCATTCTTTGCTACTTCACTGATTAGTGTCTGATTCTCCTCCTCACTGAAGTTGCATTTCCTCTTCCCTTTCCTCTGGGATGATGACAGGTCTTCAGGGTTAGTATTGTTGTCATCCTGGCTTCCTGAGGCTCTTTCCACGCTTCTCTGTATTGAGAAGTATTGGTGAGAAGCAACATTGCGTTGCTTTTTCAGAAATTAATTTGTGACGCAAAGCCCTCCTGCGTGATGCAGTGCTGATTTGCGGCACATAAAGGTGCTTTATGACACTCAAATCAACTTTGTGTCATGTAGCTAGTACTTGAATTGTTGAAATATTGCACTATTTTAAAGACTATTGCGTCAACATTTGTGACACATCTTAGACCCTTGCGCCATGGTGCACCGTCTCACAAATAAAGTGTGTCCATGGCAAAGGGAATTGCTCCAACACAGATTTTTCTGGTGTAGCACTGCACCATGCAGTGGAGCATTAGTGATGATTACTATCCCTCCATGGTGTTCTTCAGGCAACCTTAGCATCACATAGAGGTTTGTGAGCTACGATCAGGCTACACAACCTATGGCATGTACACTTGGGGCTTTTCAAGGCTATGTGAAAATAACATAAATATGCAATCATTAAAAAAAGAGAAACACATATTTAGAACCAAATCGCATATAAAAGAACCAACACATTGGGAAAACATCATGGAAATGACAGACAGACAAAGGCAAAAAAGAAACACAATAAAACAACACAAATCAATATGTGTCATTTATGAAGTCATAGTAAACAATAATACTGTACTATGCTATGTATTCACTGCAAAAGTGTCAGGAACTGTGGGATCCGTCAAGCTTGTGAACAGTCATGATTAGATCTAAATTCTAAATGGGCAGTGCTAGCACATGTGTAGATTGAAAAAAGTAAAACTATAGATTACATCGATTTTGGAAATTCCCTACTCCTGGATCTTATAGCAAGTCATTGGTAGAACCACAAGTTACTACTTAGAAGCAGTCTGTCTTCTAGTCATAATGTTAACAAACCGAGGTAAAGAATAATTTATCTACCCATAGTGAGGTACACAAATAAAGGGGTCAATAAGAGAGAGTGAGGGTTAGAGGAGCATCATAATTACTGGACGGACTATTTTCAATGTGTAATAAGGCCCTAAGTGATGAGCAAAAATGAATATCCAAGTCAGGGGACCAAGTCAAGAATCATCAGAAAGCATGAGACAAATTGTGATTCCAAATTACTGTGTTAAGGGCAATTTTGTTGCTAAGGAGTCACAAGCGAATTAAGGCCTTTAGAGCCTCATTTAAAGTTTAAAGTTACTCCTTCACAAACATGACAGATATCACATCCGCTGTATTATGATCCCCATAGGCTATAATCGGATCATAATATGGAGGATGGGATAGGCTATATTGGGATCATAGTACGGCAGACAGGATTTCATCACATTTATGATGGAGTAACCCCCTTCATCAAACTCTAAAATAGGCCCTAAAGTCAAATAGACGAAAGGAAGTAATGACAATAGAGGGTGGTTCCTACCAATTCACCACTTTTGAAACTAACAATTATTCTGGAGTCCCTAAAATGGTCTCAGGGAATTGATCTATAGAAAGAGCGTAAAATATTAGGACATGATGGATAGAAGTTAATTTAAAAAGCAATGAATGATGAACAAATAGTTTCTTTCCTCCAATGTTAGAGACATTTTGGGTCTGATTTAGATCTTGATGATGTTACAGGCAAGCCACGTCGGTGGTGGACCTAAAAAGACCGCCAACAGTGTTCTGTCCACCGTATTTAAATGTTTTGCGGTTGAACCCAGACCGCCACTCTGCAGCTGACGTGGCAGACTCCCATGCTGATGATGAGCACACCATCGGCGTCTTGGCAGTGGGATCCCGCTGAGCCTATTTAGATAACATAATCGTGCTGGAGGTGTACCAGGGGTGGTCCGCGATGGTGGGAGTCCATTGAGGACTTGTTCAATATAGTGCTATGGCTGTGGCTATTGGTTGGCGGCTAGCAGCAGCGCACACCTGTTGCATATTGGTCAATTGTGAACACCTGCAAAACACTCTTCATTTCAGATCTTAAGCCTTTTCTACCACACTCAAGCAGACCATTTTCCAGCAGGAACTGCAACAGAGGAGCTAGGTTTTTGTCTGTGTTTCCCTCCCCCTTGTTAATAGTATCTTTTTTTATCATCCTTCATCGTTTGGAACACTGGGTTTTATTCACAATTAATCACAATGGCAGGGAGAAGAAGTCCACATTTCACAGAGGGAGAGTTGTCTTTCATGGTGGATGAATTCACTAGAGTAGAGCCACAATTGTTTGGAGCACAAGTACAAACTACAACCATATCTCAGAAGAGGCAAATATGGTCCAGAATGGTGTAGCGAGTGATATGCACACTCAGAAGAAAACTAGGAAGAGGTGGAATGACTTGTGGGGGGGTGTAAGAGTGCACTTACTGGCCTCCAAGCATCACCTGGAGGCCGAGAGGACTGTTGGTTCTCCCAACCCCTCCTTACAACTCTTTCCCTGGGAGACAGTCTTGGAGATCCTACATCCTGAAGACTTGACTGGTATCCCTGGTGGAGATGAGAGTGGTAAGTTGAAATTAGCAATGTCTCACTAATTACAAATAGAGTGTTTGCCCTTCAGTTAGCTGTTCAGAATTCTGACCCTTATCTAAACCTATGTATCTAAACTTGATTCACCAATATAGCTTGTTATACCCAAATTACCAGCATCATCTTTTAATCACGCTATGCTCAAAATGTCTTATCAGAATGTGTGTTGTTCTCCGTGGATCATCCCTTGAATTTGCCTAGCCCCTTGCTTTATTTCAATATATGTTGTTGTACTAAAAAAAGCAGATTCCAAATTCCAGCTCTTTACACATGAATGAATAGTGCTTGCAAGATTTTTTGTCACCTATGTACGTCATTCACATATGTGTGTACATTTTGTAAATGTGTGGTCATTTTCACTGGGGATATTTGAATAGGTCTGTTTAGCTCACATTTTATCAAGTATTGTATGGTGTTTAGAAATGACTATAACTACCACAGTGTCCTGTTGTTGTCTTTGGAAAACAATAGTGCAATGTGATCTTGCTCAACCTCCCTTTTCTTCCATGTATGCACATCTGTAAACGTCTTATACATTTGTCATTCACTATTTCATGCTATGTATCAAAATGTCATTTGTTGTGGTAATATAGTATGTTGTCACCTTCTTTTTACTCCATTGATTTGATCTATTTGCCTACATAATGTTCAATCAAATAGTTCCAAGTGTGTTCTGTGGAATGCTGAATATAATTTGTATTGATACCCAATTTACTTTGCAGTGTTCGTACGATGACCAATGCCAGTTATGCTGTTAAGTTGAACTACAGTTTGTCTAATGTTTTTTAGCCCGCTAGACCGTGGAATGATCTAGTACTCTAATCTACTCACCACTACGTTGGGTTGAATGCCTAGTACATGTAATATACACTTCATAAAAAACATTTTGCCCTTCAGGTCATCTCTACAACATCTACACTGGAGTTTGCATCTATATAAATCAGCCTGCATTTATAAAACAATGAAAATCATACAAAGGCTTAATCAGTCCATCAGTCTGATTTTACTTCTTCAGGTTACTCCATTTGTAGCTAAAGAGACATATGAGATACAAACCAGATTTTAATATAAAATTGTCCGCATTCTTCTCAGGCCCAACACCCTGGGCCAGTGGACCACTGTCTGCTAATCAAGACACCTTCACTCTAGACCAGGATCAACTCTTTAGTGAAGACTCCACTCCTGCAAGTCCAGATGATAGGGAGCAGCCTGGGCCGTCTGGCCTGTCTGGGCAGACAGCTCCAATGAGTCATACACAGCCCACAACTACACCTCCCATACAAGCTGCAACCACATCTCAGTCCATGAAGCCCCTCCAGTCCTGGCTGCTGTTGAGACAAAACCAATACAGCCTGCAGTTGTGCCAGGACCCAGTGGGATGTGGCACACTGCCTCCAGGGTACAGGGTAGTGTGGTAGGCATTGTGGGAGAGAATCTATGGGCCAGCAAAGGGAGGCCAATGGCATAATTGTCACCCAGACCACCATTGACCAAGTCTTGGGAACAGTACAAGAGTCCCAAGATATGGTGAACCGAGTTTTAACTGAGCTTCAGGAGATCAAGGTGGTGCAGAGGGAGCTCTTGTTGAAAAACACAACCATAATGACAAAATGAGCTTGCTGACTGGGGTGCTTTTCGATATCTATCACGACATGTGCAGGGCCTTTCCCATACCATCTGCCCCTGTCTATGGTCCATCTACATCTGGACCAAGTAGAACAATACCAGCCACAGACAGGGATGCCCTGCCACATGAGGATCCTGCTCCTCTTCCAACACCAATCCCTACACCTGTGCCCCCAGGAGAGAATGGCAAGGCCTCCACCACCACCTCCAACAGATGCAAATCCTAATTTCCTCCAGTGTGTGTCTACCATTCACTCTGTGGACTATTTCAGGGACACATTTACCTTTTTTGAAGACAGTTGTATTTTGTAATGTGTACTTCCAACAATTTTGCCTCTACTACTATACTTTCAGCCACCATTTTAGACTCTTTTTTACCATGGTTTTAATGTTTGTAACACTTTTCAGTCCCTTTCTGTCATGGGAATTAATGATAGGGACACAAACTCCAAGACTGTTGTTGCATTTATTGTGGCATTTGTTCATGTCTGTCTTTTACCATTATTTTGTCAAATCCATTGAACAATTATTTGCAAAGGAAAATCATATATGACAAAGAGGTAATCTGTTACCCATTCCATTACAACAAAATAAAACAAAATCCAAAGGTACTTGTGTCATACATATCAAGGTAACAAGTCTTAGACAAAATCAGTGCTGAGTTTCACAAACCATGCATAACCCCAATAGTCTGTGCCATTTAGAGGGAACACTCCACAACCTTGACAAACTGGAAAAAAGGGACTACTACATGGGATCAAATTAAATAGGTACACTATCATTGATGCATGACCTCAGCTGGAGCCATACATTCTGTCCTCAAAATAAGAACCCTACCTCCATAACACCAATAGTCTACATCATGGCAGTAACACATTTTGAGGCCACATGACCATTACAGGACACTGTGGCAGTATCAGGTGCAATGTCACACCCACCATTCAATAGTGTGCTAAAAAAAAAGTTCTATCAACTATGATGAGACACATTAACAGCTACCTCCACTGAACACAAATTGAAAATTTAGCTTATGTGAAAGAAGAACAGTATGCCATGACTTGGCATACACATCTGGTTTGAGCAAGTTAAGTCGCACATATTGACTTGATGGCAAAATCCCATAGAAAACAGGTCTGATACAATCTCAAGAACTTCTATTCAGTTCTGTCACAGGGCGATGTTGTGGAGCATGCAACAGGTAATGGTGATTTGGCACACCTTATCAGGTGAGTAGAAGAAGGCTCCACTGGTCTTGTCCAGGTCCCTAAACAAGGCCTTGAGGACCCCAAAAGCCCATTCCATTGGCCTCAAGGTTTTTATGGGCCTCATTGAAGCAGACTTCCCCTGGCGTTGTTGGATTCCTCAGCAGTGCTAACAACCATGGTCTGTTAGGGTAAGTTGAATCTCCTACATGGCAACAACATATTAATAGATTAATATCATATAAATCCATTGTACCTTCCTAAACTAGGATTAACGCAAATGATCTTCAAGTTATATTGTACTTATCAACAAGCCAGGCACTCTTAGGTCCAAGTTGTAAAATTTGCAGGTGTATGGGGCCGTTCCATAGAACAAATGAATTGTGTTGACCGTAGAAACCAGGCACACACTTACATATCTGCTAAGCAGACAACTTGCACATTGATGGAATGGAAGTTCTTCTGATCACGGTAGACCTGTTACCTTGCGTGTGGTGACACCAAGGCAATATGCGTGCCATGCATTGCTTCAACCACGTGTGGTAGTCCACCCAAAGCAAAAAAGTCTCCCTTTACAGTAGCCAAATACTGTTGTCATCGGAACTGGATGTAGTTGTTGATATGTCTCAACATTGAGCAAAGGACTTCTTATAGCACAACACTGAAGGTTGGTTGGGACATGTCCCCAGAGACTGCCACAGTGTATTGAAAAGAGCCAGTGGCCACAAGATGAAGTACTGCCATGAGTTTCACTATTGGTGCTATTGCTGTTGTATTCCTATTGTGAGGCAGGAGATTAAGCTTCAGTTGGTGACACAAATCCAGGATAGTTTGCCTGTTTGACTGAAACTTCTTAAAAACATCCCTTTCCTCCATGGTGGCAAGGTCTGTAAATGCCTGAAGACCTGAGGCTATCGCCTCGTACCGATGCCTGGGTTCAAATGTCTGCATGTATAGAAAACAAAATATCAGATTAAATGGTCACAACATACTTTGATATTCAACACGCATCTTAGTCTTGTTAATATTAGGAGTCTCATTGTCTCATACTTTTTTATATGTTTATTTTTTTAATTATGTGCAAATAATAAATTTGAAATGTATTAGTTACACTAATTTGTTTTAATTTGGTTTTTTTTAAAAACCATCAACAAAGGTATTATTTCCCCTGCAGCACTATTGATGTCAAACACAGTCATGGTTTTCTTTTTTATGTATCATATCTTGCCAAATACAGTTTCATTCATATCTGACAGTTGTATAGACCTTAGCCTCCCTTTTGAGTGCTGGTGACACACTAATAATTTGAAAAGACACAGCTTCGCAATTTAAAATGGCAGCTGCCTGACCTTCCCATGAGGACATTGGCTACCGGACAGCCGTTGGCAGAAATTGACAGCATGGTAGGTGGACAAGTCCGCAACGAACCCTGTCATAGGCTGTGTGTGACTGCTACGCACAAAAGCCAATGGCTGTGTCCCTCTCCATCACGCCACAGAATGTGTCTGCTGTGTACTTGTATGCAGAGTATTGAAAAAAATCTAACTTGCCTCGTAACACTGCAGCCAACAGGACCTCCTCGTTTTTTGCTGCTGTTACTGGCCTCTGAGAGCCAGGATGATGGGTAAAGCAGGTGACAGGGTCCTTATCTTCTCCCCTGAGGAAGGGAGGTCCTGTCCCTGTACAGCCAGCTGTATGGGACCCCAGAGGAACAGGTAGATGTTTGAGTGGGAAATGTTTACCAAAGTAACCTGTTCCCTCCTTGCCCGCAGGCTGTTTGGTCCCTTTTCGTTCATGACTGATGAGTTGTGATTGGAGGATAATGAACTGAATGGTTTAGCTGGCTACAGGGAGTTGTTTTTGCAGATGTTAGAAATGTCTGTGCATTGAAATTAAAAGTTACCTGTGAGAATTAGCTGAGTTTTCATTTCATGTTGATCACAAGTTCAGGTTTAATGAGACAAAATGCAGGCTCCTTACTTCTAATCGATAGTAGGCTCTGTACCACTACTGTAAGTGGAAACATAGAGCCTAGGTTGAAATGATATAAAATCTAAATTTCAAGTAGAATTGTCAGAGTTATGGAGATGTCTGATGCTGTTCTGTCAAGTGAATGTACAGGCCATAACTGGGAACTGGAGTAACCTTTTCTTTTGAACGTGACATGGTACCACATGTGGGAAAATGTATTGCCTGTGCTGCCAGTCTAAATGGGGCAGGATCATAATCAGCCATACAAGTGTGTCCCATTTCTACATATACTTGTTCATACATCAGCTAAAACCATGCTCTCACTGACAAATGGCAGCCCTCCCGAATTGCCCTTAGTCACTGTTAGTCACTGTATGTGGTGAAAAACATGGTATATAACCCTTAGAAGGTTAGGCATTAAGCCAATGCAGCTGTGTGTGTGGTTATGTGCACATAATGTACAGGTTGCTTAGCCTTTAGTAGCTCACAATGAATCTGGAGTGGGTATGACTACATGACAGGTTTCCTATCATTGGCTTAGATGGTGTTAGTCCCCTGTATTGGAAACATGAGATAAAAAAAAATGTTGAGGCTACTCCACAGATCACTGAAAATTAGTGTACGTGAGGAAATTTGAAATGATTGTAGATGTTTTTAGATAATCTGTACTGCCTGTTCTGGGAATAATTGTGAAATCTGTTTCTAAATTGTGTGACTGCACTACAGATAGCCAAAATCACTCAAAACATCTTTTGTTGTCATTTGTTCTTATCCATACAAGTCAACTCCCATCAGATGTGTGATTTATGGTAGGCCAGTTCGGCCAGGACTCCCAACGTCGCAAGTGCATGTGTCGTAGGCTGACCCCCTCTAATGGCCTGTATGCTTGTGGGCAGTTTAGGGACCCTTATCATGGGGGGAGTTATTGTATATAGCTAATCTTTTTGTTTAACCCTTATAATGTATAACAATGTAGTTTGTCATCAACATGATGGTTGACACACGTTCAACATAGACAAGGATTTTTAGAGGTGTACGTTTTTCAGATGGTGTCTGATGCTATTTTTGGAATGTATTTTTGTATCAAGGTTTGTCACAAGATTCCTCATCACAAGCCAAGTACTGTTTAGCACAGATACATGGCAGCATGCGATAAAAGAGGTACCTGCATTTTCTCCACGTTATGAGGAATATTTGTACCAAACATGCCACTTTGAGGATTGGGCCAGGTGCGATGCACCATCACAGATGTGATTAGGTAATGTAGGCCCTATTGCTGGTGACATGGCTTAGTAAGCACGTGTGAGACAGTTGCAGTTTCAGACTTTACATCAGTAAGTTGGTACAATAAAAATATGATCATGAGCATCTGCACCAAAAGGACTGGAAACATGCGTACGATAACATCCTTCCATATCTGAAATCTGTTTGAGAAATGTTTCAACAGGCAAAATACAGTTCATTTCATGTAAGCTGTAGCAGGTTATCATGAAGCCTCAGTCCTTCCCAAATATGCATTTGAGCCAATATTACTTTTCATGCCAGAATGTATTGATTGAAACAGACAGGAATGTGTACACATTGGCGACAGAGTTACACGTAGGACATATGTGTTCTTAGTTATGTCGGGATGGGAAAGCAATGATGGTGATCAAAGTGATACTTGAAATGACAATTGCAGATGGAAGATTCCACAACATAGGTGTTGGATTATCCCATCTTGATGAGTCAATATCAGGCCCAAAACATGGCTTTTTAGGATATGTTGAAAAGTTTTGGCTCTGACCTGCAGTGGTTTAGGAATGTATCCAGGGCTATGTATTTACTAATGCTGTCAAAGCCGTTTGTCATGCAGAGAAATAATACATACATTGGACAGGAGCTAAAATGGGGAATTTCTAGACTGTGAGCAAATGGTTTATGGAATTCTTCCCACATGCATGAGATACTGATGATAAAGAAGGCAAGTTTGAGTGCCTTGAAACTGATGTAATCTGTAGACTTTGACTACTGTTTTCTGAGCAAAGTTCATGTTAACCCCAATTTACACCGATACCCACAAACTGTTGTATTTTTTTTACAGCATCATAAGGGGAAGGTAACTGTGGCCACGTCGGCATGAAAAGAGCCACGAAGGATGAGGGGACTGGCACGGAGGTCATGGGTGACTCATCATCTACTGCTGCGGTCAGTAGTGGTGGTAGACACTAGTGCGACTACTCCATCTGCATTGTCATCTGCCACCCACGCTCCACTTTCCACCCTCCCTCTTGCTCCCCCCCCACGTTGGCCATAGCCGCTCCACTGAAAGGGGTGGCATCACCTTTGCTCCAGGCACCTCCCCTCCTGCCCCGATTTCCCAGGCTGCACTTAATCAGGAGGCTGTTGATGTTTTGAGGACTATCATTGTAGGCCAGACAGCACTATTGGATGCCATCAAGGGAATTGCTGGTCTGAATACCCAGATGCTTATTTACCTGGATGGCATTCACTGTGCCCTATCTGGCCTACAGGGGTCAGTACAGGGACGGGACTCCTCATTGACCACAGCCTCCCACCCACCTCAACCTTGTGCCCCCACTCCCACCCCATATCATCCCAAATCCCTCTTCCCAGCCCTATCCAGAGTACACACCCAACTTTACATGCACCCACCCCAACACACACAAGCAGCACATCCTCACAACAACACAACTGGACACACAGACACACACATGCAGACACCACACACCACAAACATACCCACAGACACCACACCCACCATGACAGAAAACATCCACATTCACCACCAGCATACCTGCAGACGCCATACCCACCACAACACAGACATCTGCGATCACCACCAGCACACTGACAGATACCACACTCACCACCACACAAACACCCACACACATCACACACACCATGCAGTCACCACACCCATCACGACACACACACACGCAGCTACACACCCACAGACACAACCACACACACCACCTCCCCAACACACACATCCATACACACACACATACTGAACATGAATGTCCACACCCACCCGTACAACCGACACCCAGTAAACAACACAAAGCAAATCATATACCACATACACCAAACTCTCAGACACCCACATCAACAGGCACATGAACCACAGCCACTTACACTCCCTCTACCTTCCAATCCCAAATCCCTCCTAGTCAACCTACCTTTTTCTAAGAGGAGGACCTCACGTTTGCCCTGTCCCTGATACCTTCTTCCTCCCAGACCACCCCTCCCAAACCTCAGACCAGCACTCACCCAAACGTCTTCATTCTCCTTCCACAGCCCAACCCATCCCTTTCAAATCCCAAACAACCCCTTCCAAATCCCACGCCAACCCTTCCAAATTCCAATCCACCCCTTCCAAATCCCAACCCATCTCTTCCAAACCCACGCCCTTCAACCCCAAACTACCCCTCTTGGACCCAAAACCACCCCTCCCAATCTCAAATCCTCCCTTTCCAAACCCAAGGACACCCAGTAGGATCTTTGAAGTGCCTGCTCTAACCCATAGATGCCCCTTCCAAAGGAGGTTTATTCTGGTACTGCAATTAGGAGGCAGGTTATGGGCATGCGACCCACACTATGTACTCATGGATTATTACCTTTTTATTCTTTAAACAAACATATGTTAAATGTTATGAGAGAGTTAACTTATTTACAGGGAGTGCAGAATTATTAGGCAAATGAGTATTTTGACCACATCATCCTCTTTATGCATGTTGTCTTACTCCAAGCTGTATAGGCTCGAAAGCCTACTACCAATTAAGCATATTAGGTGATGTGCATCTCTGTAATGAGAAGGGGTGTGGTCTAATGACATCAACACCCTATATCAGGTGTGCATAATTATTAGGCAACTTCCTTTCCTTTGGCAAAATGGGTCAAAAGAAGGACTTGACAGGCTCAGAAAAGTCAAAAATAGTGAGATATCTTGCAGAGGGATGCAGCACTCTTAAAATTGCAAAGCTTCTGAAGCGTGATCATCGAACAATCAAGCGTTTCATTCAAAATAGTCAACAGGGTCGCAAGAAGCGTGTGGAAAAACCAAGGCGCAAAATAACTGCCCATGAACTGAGAAAAGTCAAGCGTGCAGCTGCCACAATGCCACTTGCCACCAGTTTGGCCATATTTCAGAGCTGCAACATCACTGGAGTGCCCAAAAGCACAAGGTGTGCAATACTCAGAGACATGGCCAAGGTAAGAAAGGCTGAAAGACGACCACCACTGAACAAGACACACAAGCTGAAACGTCAAGACTGGGCCAAGAAATATCTCAAGACTGATTTTTCTAAGGTTTTATGGACTGATGAAATGAGAGTAAGTCTTGATGGGCCAGATGGATGGGCCCGTGGCTGGATTGGTAAAGGGCAGAGAGCTCCAGTCCGACTCAGACGCCAGCAAGGTGGAGGTGGAGTACTGGTTTGGGCTGGTATCATCAAAGATGAGCTTGTGGGGCCTTTTCGGGTTGAGGATGGAGTCAAGCTCAACTCCCAGTCCTACTGCCAGTTCCTGGAAGACACCTTCTTCAAGCAGTGGTACAGGAAGAAGTCTGCATCCTTCAAGAAAAACATGATTTTCATGCAGGACAATGCTCCATCACACGCGTCCAAGTACTCCACAGCGTGGCTGGCAAGAAAGGGTATAAAAGAAGGAAATCTAATGACATGGCCTCCTTGTTCACCTGATCTGAACCCCATTGAGAACCTGTGGTCCATCATCAAATGTGAGATTTACAAGGAGGGAAAACAGTACACCTCTCTGAACAGTGTCTGGGAGGCTGTGGTTGCTGCTGCACGCAATGTTGATGGTGAACAGATCAAAACACTGACAGAATCCATGGATGGCAGGATTTTGAGTGTCCTTGCAAAGAAAGGTGGCTATATTGGTCACTGATTTGTTTTTGTTTTGTTTTTGAATGTCAGAAATGTATATTTGTGAATGTTGAGATGTTATATTGGTTTCACTGGTAATAATAAATAATTGAAATGGGTATATTTTTTTTTTTGTTAAGTTGCCTAATAATTATGCACAGTGATAGTCACCTGCACACACAGATATCCCCCTAACATAGCTAAAACTAAAAACAAACTAAAAACTACTTCCAAAAATATTCAGCTTTGATATTAATGAGTTTTTTGGGTTCATTGAGAACATGGTTGTTGTTCAATAATAAAATTAATCCTCAAAAATACAACTTGCCTAATAATTCTGCACTCCCTGTATATAAAATATTTTTATTTTGAGAATACCTTAGTTCTGGACTTAATTTTGGATTGTTACTAATTGGTTGCTGATGATGTTATGTCTCCTAATGTGTGTGCCATGCACTTACTCTCATTTGTGACAGTGCCAAACACAGGTTCTACATTTTAGTTATTTTTTAAATGAGTACATCAGTGTTGTACATTTGTGATGGAGATATTACTTTTGGTGCAAGCATTCATCATGTTACGGGACACTTACACCAAAATTATATGTGTTTCTGTTATTGTGACTGGAGAATGCATGTTTGTTTATCTCGACATGATGAGTCAATAATAAGCACTTATCCATTACACAGGGAAAATAACACTTTACAGTTAAATGGCATCTCATAAATTTAAAAAAACAGGGGGATATGTGACCTTCATAGATCTCTGAGATGTTTGAGGTAAGATTAGTTGTACATTCTGTGTACACCCACTTGTAGCATTTTATAGTGCAACTGCTAAGTATAATGGATATGAGTAGTTCCTATTGGGGATACTGCTAATGTATCTGATATGGTAGTTTAGGGGACATTATTGCACGACCCTGTATGAACACATTCTCATTTGTGATTGCTGTGACTTTTGGTATAGGTGTCCATTGCCATGAAGACAGTTAGTACTGGATTGGTAAGTGTTACAAAATTCTCGGGGTGTGTTTATAGACTTTTTTTATAAGTACGACACTACAGACATATGAATTGCACATCATTGCACTAATGTTTGCAAATCTTTGTTAAGCAAGCTCAAGTCCAGCGCTACTGTACAGCAATAATTCCAAGGATGACAGGTAAAACAGTGACTTACCTTCTGTTCAGTTGACAACAAGGTTGATTTTAGTCTGAGTCCAAGAGCAGCAGCAGTTGCAGGACTTGTATGAACGGGTTAATGGAGGCAGCAAATGGGAACAATGGAAAAAAATGAGTTTCATCCCTTTATCCCTCCCAATCTTCTAACTTAGGTATGAAAGTTTAACTGCCACAGTTGTGTTGGCCGGAATGCTCATCGTGATTGGCTCGGAGGCAAAAGGGGCTGGAGTTTATGTTTGTGTCTTTCTGCTCCTTTCTGCCCTCTTTTTCTGCCTTTCTGTTTGCTTCTTGCCCTCTGTTTCTGCCTCCCTGCTTGTTTCTTGCCCTCTATTTCTGCCTTTCTAGCAGTTTTCTGCTCATTTCTTCTCCCCTGTTTGTGCCTTTCTGTCCATTTTCTTGCCCTCTGTGCCTTTTTGTAATTTTTCCTGTCCTCTGTTTGAACCTATCAGGGCCGGCTTCACAGCAGTGCGAGTGGTGCGGCTGTACTGGGCACTGACCTGGGGAGGGGCACTAACACCAGGGGGGGCTCTATTTTTGCAATAACTCACAGTTCTAAAAACACCTGCTGCAGTGTTCCTTGTTGTTCAGCTTTCAGGTAGGAATAGAAATGTCAGGATAACTCTTGAGAATAATGGCCCAGATTTAAGAGGGCCTTACACCATCTAACGGCACATTAGTGTCATTTTTTTAAAGTTAATGTGGCATTAGATGGCCAAAAACACCATGCCATATGCATGCGTTGCGCCACTTTGTAACCCCTTTGCCTGCACCAGACATAATGCATGCATGGGGGACATTCCCCCGTTGGGGGGCGCATTGCATGATTTTTCTGGCATTTTTACGCCAGTTCAGAGCAGGTTTTAAAAAGGAGCATGCCATTGTTTTTAATGGGCCCCTATATACTGTTCAGGGTTAGTGGCAAAATTTTGGAGCTAACCCTGAACAGTAAATCAATAGCATTAGAAATTCTGACGCTATTGGCCCGCGCCATGGTGAGCCATATTTAAAATTCGACACACACATAGGGGGTCATTCTGACCCCGACGGCCAGGGTCGGCGGGAGCACCGCCGACAGACCGGCGGTGCCCCGCAGGGCATTCTGACCGCGGCGGTTCGGCCGCGGTCAGACTAGGAAAACCGGCGGTCTCCCGCCGGTTTTCCGCTGCCCTACAGAATCCTCCATGGCGGCGGAGCGCGCTCCGCCGCCATGGGGATTCTGACACCCCCTACCGCCATCCTGTCCAGGAACAGGATGGCGGTAGGGGGTGCCGCGGCACCCGTCGCACCTTCCCACTACGACGCCGGCTCAATTCTGAGCCGGCGTCCTCGTGGGAAGGTTGATTTGCCCTGGGCTGGCGGGCGGCCTTTTGGCGGTCGCCCGCCAGCCCAGGGCAAATCCCAAAATACCCTCAGCGGTCTTTCGACCGCAGAGCGGTATTTTGGTGGGGGAAGTCTGGCGGGCGGCCTCCACCGCCCGCCGGACTTAGAATCACCCCCATAGTGGCTGTAAGGGGGAGCAAGGGGCCACAAGAAAAGTGGCACTACATATAATGTAGCCCCACTTTTCTTAAATCTGCCCCAATGTTTCTGCTGGAGAGACAGATGGAGTTTTGTCTAGTGGCAGTTTTGACTCACCAGAAAATTGTGCAGCGGGTTAATATGCCTGCTGCAAATAACGCCTAACGTGCAGTTCACAAATATGTATTTTATGTGGATAGATTAGTAGAATACTGCTTTTACCACAGATATCCTTTTGTTACTGCAATTCATAAGATACAACCTTAATACAGAACAGTGACTATTGAACTGTCTTCAAGAGCTGCATGTAAACTGCTTAAAATAGGTTAGGATGTTATGTTTTGTTTCTGACAGAGGGATGTGTTTGAAAGGTCCCACTGTCACGAAGCAGACATTGTTTGGTTTTGCTTGGGAGTGGTCAGCAAAGGTTGCAGGGGTTACAATGACGTTATAGTTAACATCCCTGTAACAAAGGTTACAGGGATGTTATAGTTAGGAAATGGAATTAAAAAAACCTTAACACTTCACTAAAACACCAAAGGTTATGGGTTCAGATTTTACACGCACAAAACCATAGAAATTCAGCTGTCATAGTTAGAGTTAATTCAAGTAACTATAACTTGTGCCCTAAGGTAGGTATAACTTGCGCTTTCTGCAGTGCATGGCGCTGCATAGTGCATAGTGACCTTAGGGCTCGAGTTATAGTTACTCTGACAGGTACAGACCTCTCCACACTTACCCTTCATTTTCAATGCTTTGCTGAGACTTTGAAATGTTTTCTGACCCAAGAAGAAGACACTTGACCAAGCTTCTGAAATGCTGATGCCTTCCCTTTTGATCTACTTTTTTGCCAACCTTGGTTGGCCACATTTAGGTCGTTTTTCCAAAATCATTTTGTCGTTTAATTTTTTGTGTACCTTTTGTCCTCATGTGTGCTAGCTCAGCATATGTTAACTTGAACTGGCCAAGATTGTATTTGCCAATCTGTAGGGTTTCCTCTTTGTCCTACCTAGCTAACTTAGATGAATCTCAAATTGCTTCATACTTAAAAGAACTGACAGAGCTTGTTTTCATATATATAGATGGCTCTGTTGATGTTTTGTATTGCTATTGTTGAATGCTCAGACCTTTTGATCTTAGTTCAGCTGAACTTCTTTGCCTTGGTCAACCCATGGTGATTCTGTATCTTCATAGCTTTGTTTTTGAAAATCATTTACATTCATTTGATCATGAGCCTGTAATAAAATCCTTAGCCTTATCCCTATACTGTCATTTTAAATTGTTGTTTGAGTTTTGATTCATAAGCTTTCCTCCTCTTTATGCTGAGTGAAAAGATTTGTTGACCTTGTTAAAAGCATACCTGGAAAATGCTTTATCACCTGTATGGGAAAATCATGAGAAAACACTTTTCTCTCAAACATGAATCATGAAATCGCAGCAGAAGGTGTTTTTAGAGGGTAAAATCACCTTATAATACATCACAATTACTAAAATAAGTATGGTACCATCAACAACCGATTTATATTGTAACTAAAATCTATTATCACCCTTTATATGTTCAATTTCTTGTGACCCTCAAAACCTGGCATTAACTACAACACATTTCAATGGGGTCCATGTCCGAGAGTCCTGTAATGGCTACCACAGCATGTTGTCTGATATCTAAGCTACATTTTTTGACTTGCCTACACCTTTAGCACCGTTTGAAGGATCTTCCCAAAATGTTCCAAAAAAAAGTGCCCTCTAGGGTCTTCTTGTGCATGGAAAGTTTTGAGATGATCCATCAAGCAGGAGCCGAGAAAAAGAGAGGAGGGGTCAAAAAACGTGTGTTTCCCATGCTATTTTCTATAGACTCTTTAAACACGCCTGCAGCCCGAACCGCTGGACGGAATGACACCAAATTTGGCAGAAGGTAACTTTTTATCCACAGATGAACCTTTTTTTATTCGGTGTAAATCTGTTCAATAGTTTTTGAGCTATTAAAGAAAAAACAAATTTTATATATCTGGGTGGAGCCCAGATCTCATGGTGAGATCTGTTTGGCTGTCACCACTTTAACCAGAAAGTGATGGCAGCCATCTTTGGAGCAATGTACATGACAGCACATATAGTAATGAGGAGGTGGGAGCCAGGTGAAAAAGCTTCTTTGTTTATCTAAAGTTCCTCACAAAATGCTGTATAATGGTTCCAATGTTTGCCTGCTTCCCTCAACATTCTAAAGCCATGTGTGTGTTTGCCATGCACACACACACAAGGGAGGATGGGGAGGAAAAGAAGGAGCAATGCAAGAGACAATTGACACCATAAAATGTAATGCACAGTGAATTATATTTACATTACTCACCCAATTGAAATGCATTGTAGTGAATGACAGGTTTTGAGTGTCACAAAAAGGAGAACGTACAAAGAGTGAAACAAAATTTCAGTTACAAGATAGACCATTTGTTGATGGTACCATACTATTTTTAGAAATTGTGGATTGTTGTAAGCGGATTTTACCCTGCTGGGATTTCATGAATCATGTATGAGAGAAAACTGTTTTCTAATGCTTTTCCCATAGAGGTTATGTAAGTTGCTCTAGAAGCTAAAATGAGAGCATATTTTCTGTAAATTCACACTATCTTTCTCAGCATTATGAGAATGAAGTCTGACATTCTCAGTAAAAAATTATTTCCAAAAGGAGCCACTTGTCAGTGAGTCCCGTGTTCTGCTGCAGCCTTCCAGAGTGTTGTAAAGGACAACTAGAATGCTAACAGTCTTACTTATCACTATAGAGTGCCACACCTGAAGCTATCTTGATTGAATTAAACTGGTAAAACTTAAAACATTTAATTTAGAAAGGAACAAATTGAGGGGGGTAATCCTGTCATAGAAACTATAGATAGTGCTGTAGAAAGGAAAATTAGGACACATTTTAAGTGAGTTCTAAAATACCTTCCTGTTGATCTTCCAACAGAAGCAGTCTGTCTGATGTTTCCCTTGAGTTCTACTGCAACCTCCCAGAGTAATCTAAAGAACAACTAGAGTGCTAACAGTCTTATTGATGACAAAAGTGTGACACACCTGAAGCCATCTTGATTTAATCAAACTGGTAAAACGTAAAACATTTACTTTAGAAAGAGCAAATTTCATTGAAATTATGGTTAGTGCTGGAGAAATAAAAATTAGCCTATTTTAAATGAGTTCTCAAACATCTTTCTCATCCATTTCATTAAAACATTCTGACATGCAAATTGAAACATGCACTTTCAACACTAGCAGCAGCCTACCAGTTAACTCCCTGACAATCAGCAGCTTACAGTGTTTTAATGAGCAACTAGAATGCTAACATTTTGATTCATGGCAAAAGTGTGGCACATATGAATGTCATCTTGATGAAATTGAAGTAGAAAACTTAAAAGCATTTTCTACGGAGGATACTGTTGTAAATAAGGAAATTAGGAATTTAGGGAGCCAAGCCCTGTTTCCAACCCCACTGTGCATTGCAATGGGCATCTTACTTACCATTGCAAAACCCTAGAAATTCAAATAAAAAAAGGATTGGAAATTCACTAAAAAACAAAGGTTACGGGACATTATAGTTAGGTTCAGATTTGACATGCACAGACCATAGATATTCAGCTGTTATAGTCAGAGTTATTTCAAGTGACTATAACTCGGACCCTAAGCTAACTATAACTTGCGCCCTTGCCGTGCACTGCTTATTACCAGAGATATTACATCACTCATGATATCTTCTTTGACATCATTAATAATATCACTGTAACAACTGCAGTAAAATTATTGTTGAAAAAACTGTGCATGTGTGGTAATGGCATACATGCATACATGGTTCTGTAAATTTGCAGTGAAAGTATTGATGAGAAACTGTGCATGTGTGGTAATGGCATATATGGTTCTGTCATGCAAGCGTTATATGGTATTGTGAAGTAGATACTATAGGAATGGAGATATACTTGTGCTGAGGCAAATAACTGTAGACTATTACTAGTGAATATTAAAAGATCAGGTGACAGTTGCTATGTGAAGCCAGACCCTAAATAAATGTAGGTTAATGATTGTCCTGCTTCCATTTGTGCTGCTGCCACAGAAAAAGACCATAATATATCTAGTTGTCTAAGACACTTCAATAGCAGTACAATTTCATGGTGTGCCAGTAAATGATCAATAAACAAAACAATCACAGCTATATAGAGCAGAGATTCCCAACCTGTGGTTTGCGGATCCCCAGGGGTCCATGACACATTCCAACGGCGTCCGCAGGCTTGGGCCAGGAGGAAGGCAATTCTCCAGCTGGGGCCTCTGACATATTTATTACTTCCTTTGTGTAGCAGTTTTAAATGCACTGCAAAATTCCTTGTACATCCAGCAGCTTTCGGGCAAAAATTATATGGCAAGATAAATCTAGTAATTCATGTACGTGCTGGAGAGTGTTGGGAGTTTTGTCTAGTGGCAGTTTTGACTGAAAAGTAGTGCAGATGGTTCATATGCCTGCTGCAAAGAACATGTATCATGCAAAGAACAGTATTTTATGTGCATAGCACAGTGAGTACTGCTTTTGTCACAGAGATTCTTTTGTTACTGTGCAGTTCATAACTTACAACTGTAATCTAGCACAGTGAGCTATGAACTGCCTTCAAAGAGCTGCATGCAAACTGCATGGCATGAATTAGAAAGTTATTTTTTCCCCCATTCTTTCATTTTCCTTATGCTGCTAAAAAGGTTTGTTTGCGTAGAAATGCATTCTTATTATTAAAGTCAACACTAACCACTGTGTTGTGTTCTTAATCCTGAGTTTGTGCTTCTCCATTCCAAGCACTCTTAGAAAATGTCTACCAGTGTTGATGACATGTGAATTTTACAGTGTGTAGTCCTATGTGTGTTTGACACCCTACACTGGTATGAGAGGTGCTATAAAACAAATGAATTACATGTGACAGAGAGGCTGTGGAGAGATGAGAGGCCCTTATGGTTTTACTTCCTTTCCCCACCACAGATCACTTTTGTGAAAAAGCTTTCTCAGATCTTATGTACCTTAAAAATAAAAACAGAAATCGCTTGGGAAATGTTGAATCTGACCCGAGAATTCAGCTTTTCTAAATAAAACGAAACATTGAATAGTCAATCGCCAAAAGTCAGTGCCAACATCCCCATTACAATGTTCCAATGTCTGCATATTTTTTCAATATAAAATAATTATATCTTTAGTAATTCGGGGTATTTGTGTGGTGTGTATTTGTTTGTGTATTGTTTGCGAATTACTGTTTTAACGTTTGAAATTTAAATCGTACAAATTACTTGGGCGTCCCTTGCTTCCAATAATGACTCAATGGGGCTCCACAGGAGTCAAAAGGTTGGGAACCACTGATGTAGAGGGCAAGGACTTTTTTCTGAAAACACACAATTTCAACCCGTCGAAACATATCCTCCCAACTCCCAACATTTGGACAGAGCCAAAGCCCCACCCCTGGTGATCCTCACATTATTGTCTGGTGGCAGCTGTTCTGTAGGTTAGACCATGAAATCTCAGTTCTCTCTGCCAAACCTGAATTATTAACAGTGATTTACAGTAAGGATTCTAGACTGTGTCTTTCTTTGTTGATGCCTGGGTAAATTTTGGCTCTCTTGTGGCATCATGTACAAGGTAATCCCATATTGTCTGTCTTACATGTTGTTAATGGTTTGGCTTGTCTTCATCTGGCATTTAATTCTTCAGTGCCATCAAGAGTCATGAACCCCCCACGTTAACAACTTGAGCTGGCTGGGTGCCATTGATCAATTCTCATTAATATAAACTTTTGCATTTTTGTTGACAGGTCCTTTGACTTTCCTTCAGAGGCTGCTAGTCTCTAAACAAAGGCTCATTAATGAGATTTCACTATTGAAAATGAGATTTGCTCAAACAGAAATTCTGACACTATTGTGTAATGGAGGTTCGGGGGCAGGAGACAAGGAAGTTATACCCCTGTGCTGTTTGGTGAGGTGGCACAAGAGGACTGTACTCACCTACCTTTGGCTCTACCTGGTAGGGAGGGGTGGTTCAGCAGCATTTTAGGGAATAGGTTGAGCTACCAGCCACCATTTTGCCTTGAGGTGGTTTGTTGTCCGGTAACTCAGTCAGGGGTCCAGGTCTTTTTTGTATTGGTGAGGTTCCTTTGTGATTGTCAGCGTTAGCATCAATGTACCAAGGTTGGTTGAGACACTCTTACTGCTCTGAGAAGCAGGCCAGACAGACCTCATTGTTTCCAGCATGGAGGAGGGCGAGCTCAGCCAGGGCAGGGTGCAGCCTGCACACCATCCATCGGCTGATAAATGACCGAAGAAGTATAGCTTTGATGACATGTTTTCCATAATGGAGACATTGACCTTATGGGGTGACGCTTTGGCCAACAAGAGAGTACTATTTAATGTGGATAAGACGGCAGTGGTCTACACAGTCAACAAACAGTCAGCCAGACATACACAGGTGTTAAAACTGTTGAGGGTCTTTTTTACTAGGTTCCTTGAAAAGAAACATTGTGTTCAAAGCGAGCCCTGTTCCAAGCATTGATAATAACATTGTGGATGCTTTGTCTTGTTTCCAGACAACAGAGGTTCCATGCCTAGCTTCAAGCACAGTTGAGATAGAAACAAAGATGCCGGCAGAGCTGTGACAAAAGATGCTGTGATTAGTAGTGGGCTCCCTAGAATAGGACAGCATTAGAGACAGAGGTTTGGCTACGACGTGAGGATGTGGATAACTTCTTAATCTGCAAGATTGGGAAAGGATGGTCAAAGGTGACAACTGCAGGGAAATTGGCAGGTATTGATTTCATCAGTAAGTAGTTGGGGTATGCCCTCCGGCAGAAGAACTACGTCGAAGAATTTTAGAAGGATGGGCATGGGAGAAAGGCAATTTGGGGTGGAAAGGGGGCCATTGTTGAGGTCAGTATTGCAGAGAGTGATGGGGACATTGAGGGCTGTTTGCAATAGCGAATAAGAGGTGGTGCTATTTTCAGCAGTGATGAGTGTCATGTTTTTTGGGACATTTCAGGTCTCGGAGGGGGAAAAAATTTAGGAGACAGGTATTCAAAGCATTTAATAATCATAAAACAGTTAATAAGTAAAACCATTTTTATAAATAGGGGTTGGAGTTTTTATTGTGTTTTACTTATTAACTGTTTTATGATTATTAAATGCTTTGAATACCTGTCTCCTAAATTAAGCCTAACTGCTTGTTGCCAAGCTACCAATGGTTGAGCTGGGATTAATTTATTGAGACCCTGCATGGATCTTTTGGGGGTTTGTGGCCTATTGCTAATCACCCCACTATCCAAATCAGCCCCCTTTCTAACTTCTTTCTTTCTCACAGGCTATTAAACCACTCCACATTTCTGTTACAGGCACTCCCCATCCAATCTCACCAACCCAACTGCTGCTCACTCTGTCACCACCATGGTTCCTTTCTCATATCTTGACCTCTCTTTTGTTTTATATAACCTAGTATCGCATCAGGAGTACCATGCATCCTGTAGCATGCATTCACCTGCAACCAGCAATGTAAAAAAAATTGGCAAAACCAATAAATCAGTCTTTTAGAGCTGAGACCAGTAGGCTTTGCCACTGCTTGTTTTCTTTTTGTTCATTGGGGAAACTGCCTTTCTGGAGAAGACCCTACTCCTGCACTCCCAAGATGTTTGCGGGTGTCCCATTCCCATTACCTCCGTGAAAAGGGATTTACTCCAGCCCTTTGCCAAAGCAGATATCCAACCATTTCCAGGATGAGAAAGAGCTAAGGGAGGTAGTCATGCATAATTGTACACATCAGTGATAAAAAACGCATTCCGCTGTAAACGGGCCCATAACGTGAGGAAACTACAGTTTTATGTTCAGCAGCCAAGTTAAACGCAGTTCACTTATATTAGTTTACCAGCAGAGAGCCTATATTGATTCAGAAAGAACAGTGACACTCTTGCGCAAAGAAGAAAAAGACAGTGGTTGAGATTAATAATGAAATACACTGTCTCAGATATGTATACCGCATATGATGGATTAATACAGCAACATTTCAGTTGTTGTAGTTAATGGTGGTGTATGTTTTAATATAGTATCCACATGTATCCTGCTATACTTTTCTTTTTGATTTTAATTTAACCTTGATAACTCTCCTTAAAAATAGTCTTTATCTACCGTCTCCGAGTTATATATGCACGCTTTATCATATGATTTACCCTCGGAGTTTTGGGGGGGGCGGGGATGAAGAGGGCAAATGAGCAAGTAACATCGTCAGTGACGGGGTTATGGGATGAGAAAGGCCCTCTGAGAAATATGGGACAGGATTTTGAACTTCTTTCTTTGCATTTCAAGCAGACAAGTAAAGATTAATATTTGTTTCCAGAGCTGAAGCGGGCGTCACAGTCAAAACATTTTTATTTGTATAGAAATGGTAAGTTTACCTAACATGGTTGGATGCATTAAAATAGATTACTGTGGGGGAGTGACAGATGAATACTTGAAAAATAATATAATTTTTCATGTCAGCACCCAAGCCACGATAATTAACTTTTTTTTTATTCTTGTAGCCTTTTCACACTGCATAATATCAGCAGAGTATTTTTGAGCACAAATAACCCAATTTCACATGATTTAAAAGAGCTGACAATTAGTATTTTTTATTGAGATCATCTTTCCTAAACCGCCAACAGAGGTAAATGCTGCTTTACTTAAATGATAATTTAGCCATCTCAACTGGGAGGTAGATAAATAAGTTAATTTGAATGTAATCAAACACAAATTGGGCTAGAGGGTTCAGCACAGACACTGACATCTTGTGGTGTGAAAAGGCTGCGTTAATGAAGCAGGTACACGTCACATACGTAAACATTCCCAGGCAAATTGCATTAAAAAACTAACAACCTCACTTCATCAATGACCACCTATCATTTTCTATCACCCCAAAAGCCCTCCACAATTCTCCCCAACGCAGCTAACTGCTACTATGTTTGTACTCTACAATCTGGCCCAAACCTACTTTGTCCAACTGTAAACCTTAACTTTTTGCCTTCTACAAGTATAAACCTACTCCCCATCCCATTTAAACTGCTTCACCCATCCCAATAGCAATAAAACCGATGCAACCCCTGAAAACCTTAGGAGGCAGCCAACCAGAGAAACTCCTCCAGAGTTTTTCTGGTTCATCCACATCCTTCCTCCCTCACACTCTGTTTCTGCTTAACTTGTGTTCCATAACTTAACACCTAGTGCATTTGCCAAGGCCTCACACAACTCCAATAAATAGAGATCTATTCTCATCACTGATAAGTGCACAACTACTAAAAAATTGTTCAACTTCAGAACTTAAATCAGGATGTTCAATGCACCCTACCCCTTCTTCGCTGGAAAATCATCTGACCTCTCTGTTCAACTTCCTCTGTGCTTTATCTTTATATCCTGGGCAAACCGCTCACCTCCCCACTCTCCTGTGGCATATTTAACCATGCTTCTGGGGTGGCAAGCAGGGGTGGCCTCTGTCCAATCACGTGCAGGCCATCACGCTCTTGAATGACCACTTCCTGGGAAGTGTGGCAAAAATCAATCCCTCTGAGCAACTTTCCTCCAAAATCTAAGATGGCAAAAATTCAATCTTAGAGTTTAGAGTCCACCCATTGGCATAGCTACATTTCCCTTAACGCACCCCTTTCCAGCCCTCTCAATCTAATCGGGGGGACCTGGCTGTCTGAGGTTGCAGGAAATTGGGGGAGATACAGTTGCTGTCCCAAATGTCCTTCCTTCCTTTGAAGACCAGTTTGACTACTTTCCCCCTTCCTGTCCTACTATTTGCTGAGGCAGATCTCCTCCCACCAGATGCTTCCTTTGTTTCAGCCCAGGCCACTTCACACCTTATCAAGGCAACCTGGCTCAAGCTGCCAGAGGCTGACCAATCAGACAAGGGCACTGCAGGGCTGAAGTTGATAAATTTCTAGGTACACGTTAGATTAAATTCATCAGTGGCAAGTTGTTGGATTTAGTATAACTTTTAACTTGATACTAAACATGCCATATATAGCTCCTTCCTGTGGAAAATAAAACGTTATTATTTTAAAATAAAGTCTCTCCATGTTAGCCGATGGTGCCAATTCACTATAATGGGGCAAATGAATTTAGCTATTTTTCCATCACCAGGGCTTATAAAACATCTTTCATAAAGTCACAGCTTATAGTTACACTGCATCCAAACCTGGGGTCACTTAGGGCATTATCACAAAACAGAATGATGGACGGAGTGTTGAATTTTTTGAAACGCTCATCCCCAGTCACAGATCTGGGTTTAATCCATTGTTATTTTGCTGGCCATGTCACCCTAGTTCGGACCCAGCTATGCAAATCAGTCTTGACCCTGCTCTAAATGGGAGCAGTCCAGCCCGAAATGCCAAGCCAGGTCCTCCCTGGACAGGATTCAGCATCCTGGGACTGATCACTTAGAGCATACCTTAGGGGTGATGTATATGTAAACAGAGGGGAGCTTAGGACTTTGGAAATAGCTTTAGTTCCAAAGTCGAATTTGGGGTTAACTTTAACTTAAAAGAAAGAGAACCTATGGGTCTACTACCTATGCTGGGGTCCCTAAACCTACATGCCCTACCATATACTAGGGACTTATAGGGAGGTTGGCACGGGCAATTATAATTAGCCTAATTTGTTTAATCCATTTTACACAGACCACTGGCCCTGGGACTGGTTAGCAGTACCCAGGGCACAGTCAGAGTCAGTAACCACTAGTACCAGTCAAAGTTTTTGGGGGTGACCAGGGCAAGAAGGAGGACTTACTTACACCTGCAAACACCCAAACAGCAGTCTCAGTGCATAAAACCAAACATCAGACTAAGAAAGAAAAGAAGAATGTGGATATTTTTGTTCTATAATCTTACAGTAAAACTAATCAGTGAGGATATAACAAACAATGAGTGCACTAATACTATGCATTGTTTTCATGCACCTTTTTGTCAGGACACTAACAAAAATGAAATTGCACTTCCATCATTTGATGTATCATAGAATAAAATCATCAAATGCCACTGCAGAAAGGATGCCTATCAAAGTAAAAAATCATAAACTAAATCAGTATGAGATTATGGGACTCAGACGCAAGAAAGGGGAAAGCTGGTTGTTTTCCTGGTAAGCATATACTGTGAGACTAAAAGAAATGGCCCTATGCTAAATATAACTATTCACAAGAATCTGGTCATTGCAGAGCTATGAAGTAATACGTAAGTGAAAGGTTTGTAGTCTGACCAAAAAGGAGGTAAAATCAGGGCTAGACGCATTCATTAAAGAAGGAGCCCATTCAGCCCAAGAACATATTGCCAAGGCCTTAGTACATTTTAATTAACGTTGGTAGGTCTGCATTGTAAAATGCTGCCGAAAAGAGTATCAGTATCAGGGCAGTACCACCCTCACCATGCAAGCCCAATATGATGTCAACTAGAATCATGACTAGGACAATCTCCGTACAATGGGCTAGTATGAATTTTAAAAAGTGCAAATATAGGTTCAAACAGATGAAGGAATCTGCAAATGCATCTTTCTATTTTTTTGTGGATTGGGCCCTTTGGTTTCTATGCTATTTAAATGTGTTAGTGTTCAAAACCACAGGCAGCGTTTGAATGAGTTTTGTTAGATGGCATATTTTGAAATGCTGATAGCAAAAATAAAGTATGTTTTATATGTTACAATACAACACATTACGTAATTTAGGGCCAGATGTATCAAACATTTTTGCGATAGCAAAATGAATTTTGGCATGTATCAAGTCCAATTTGTGATTCGGTAACCTGCTACCGAATCGCAAATTGGATTTGCAACTACATACCGATTCGGTATTAGGAAGGGGCATCTCAAGGGCGTCCCTTCCTAATACCGAATCGCAGAGCTATGCATGATTGTTTTATGACCATGAATGCGTTCGCAAAACAATCACAGATAACACCAATTTCAAATTGGTGCTAACCCATTTGCAAAGGGGAAGGGGTCCCCAAGGGACCACTTTGCGTTTGTGACTGCATGCGAAAACGTTTTTGAACAGCAGGCAGTGGTCCCACGGACCACTGCCTACTCTTAAAAAATGAAAAGAAAAGTTTTCATTTTTATTTTTTTAAAGCATTTACAAAAAAATAGATTGCTTTATTGAAAAGCAATCACAGACACGGTGGTCTGCTGAGCTCAGCAGGCCACCATCCCTCTGATTGTATCCATTTGAAATGGGTCGCAAATTGCGACCTACCTCATGAGTATTGATGTGGTAGGTCCATTTGCGAGCCCTTCGCTAAATGAAACTCCTGGAGTTTCATACATTCCAATAGCGATTACTTAATTGGGATTCGCAAAAAATCTGTTTATTATCTTATGTCCATTGCAAATTTGTGTGTGATGGAAGAACTGCCAGGCCACTACAAAAACACAGCTAGGCACACAATAGGAAAATGCAGAAGGTGAATAGCAAACACCCAGGGGATGACCACTTCATGGGAAAGCATAAACACAATAGACAATTCAGCTTTCACATAATGGAATGGATACTGAAGCAGAACAGAGATGTAGATCATAAACTCTGATTAAATCAAAGAGAAAACTATTGGATTACACTTAATCCTGTGACTTAATTCCTCAATAAAGATTATGAGATGTTTTACTGACTATCATCAATGACATGAAGCTTAACCAACAAAAAGTAAAAATATAAAAGAAATAAGAGCTTAATATAATGTATACTCTCGTATAATACTTTGCAAGCACTTTTACCCACTGCACTTTGTGATCAAGTTTTCAACTGCAATCATGCTAAACCTGTAAGTATATTATTCAATACCTTTTGAATGTAGCATACATGCTAAAAAGAGATGCTTCATCATTTTTCCCCACTTCAAAAATGCAAGGATAATAAGTGACCCATTATAAGGAGCCGTAAGGGCCCAATAAGATTGAAATGATCTGAGAGAAATAATCAAGATTGAAAGGCTTTCGGTTATAATATTGTAATTCTATGTATACAAAACACCTTTGAAAAAGAAGTAGGTGTGCCAGGTTTAAAGGTTTTGCCGCAATCATACACACTGAATGGATAAAACAAATCACTGGTGATGAATCGGTGTAAACTAATCTGAGCAGTTTAAAATCAACTATATTACAGGCATGAAAGTACCTAACATTGCTAAGGATAAGGTCCTGAAGATCTTTCCTGCTCTATTATGCTGCATGACCCTTAGTTTGAATAGGGTAACTATGTCATTGGACATTATGGGGGTCATTATGACCCTGGCGGAAGGCGGAGAAGCGGCAGTAAGACCGCCAACAGGCTGGCGGTCTTTTTTTTTGTATTATGACCATGGCAGTTACCGCCATGGTCATCCACCGGTTCTCCGTTTCGCCCACCAGGGCGGAGAGGACCGCCAGGCTGGAGACCTAGGTCTCCAGCCCGGCAGCCGTCACTATACCGCTGGCGGTATTTTGACCCGGCTGACCGCCATGGATTTCATGCGGTTTGAAACCGCCATGAAATTCATGGCGGTAAGCACTATCAGTGCGAGGGAATTCCTTCCCTGGCACTGATAGGGGTCTCCCCCACCCCCCACCCCCACCCCGACTCCCTCCCTACACCCCCCACCACCCCTGCCACCCCCCAAAGGTGGCAGGGACCCCCCTCCCCACCCCAACCCCCAACATTACATAACTCACACACACACGACACGCACGCAGGCACCACCAACTCACACACGCACACACCAAAATACATGCCAACATCCACATACACAGTCAGACCCGCACACCCACATTCAAACATACATGCACACATCCATACAGACATACCCACAGACATACATGCACTCATTCCCAAACATGCAACACCACCGCAAGCATACACGCACTCACACACCCCTCTACATACACAGATGCACACCCCCATGCACGCACACAACACACAACACCCCCCACCCCCTCCCCTAACCGATGATTGACTTAACTGGTCCGTCGATCCTGCGGGAGGGGATGGGAGACATGGGGGCTGCTCCGCCGACACCACACCGCCAACAGAACACCGCCAGCCGAATCACAGGACGTGATTCGGTGGGTGGTGTTCTGATGGCGTGGCGGTGGAGCAACTTCCACTTCCCCACCTCCCGCCAGTATGGCTGTTGGCGGCTCTCCATCTGAAAAAGGACGGAGAGCATCCAACAGTCATAATACGCCGAGCGGCAAACCGCCACCACAGCCGGTCTTCCGCACAGCGGTCCCTTGGAGGTCTTGTAAAAAGACCGCTGAGGTTGTAATGACCACCTATATCACTTAACCAATGCTAGTCACGATACCAACAAGCGCCAATGATCTATTCTATGTCATAATAAGATGCACCTGCATGGAATACAATGTGTGAAGAAGTAAAACAAGCTAAAGATAGTTAATTATGTGAAATGGTTCCATTAGTCAATGAGCACAAATCTAAGATGAAAATACGAGACTGAAGATTATTTTGGGGTAAATCTCAAACGATCATTAGTTTTATGAGAACCATAATCGACTCCAAGGGTTCCCAAATAATTGGGAGTCATTTGGTTTTTCAAGATATTGACTGCTAGTTTCAGGACTTTTAACTAACTCTCTCCCATCTGCTCAGAATATTAAAAGTTGCACGAATGATGGTTTATGGGCTTCATTACAAGATTCTTGATAATCCTGATTTAGCTGAATCAGGATGACAAGATTGGTGGTAATGCTGTGTGTCTGATGACGGTGTCACAGGTTCCTGGCTGGAGGTTGTCGTGTGTCAGGTTCTCTGAGTAGCAAGATATTTGCACCACTATACATTGTGCACAACATAGTGTAATTTTTTTACTTGTCTCTTCAATTGAACAGGATACCAGTGAAGAGCTTCCAAGGCTTGACGGAGCTCTATTTTCATCAGTGCAGCCCGCTGTGGAGGTCAGATGTGGTGTTTGCAGTCTGCGGTGATGTGTTTCCTGTGGGAGGCCAGTGTTAAATATGTTACAGTATTCCAAAGTGGCCTTCACCAACGCATATGTAAAACGTTTTCAGCAGACAGTGAAGAAGTACAAGGATACTGTAGAGGTGGGAGAGTTAAAAATTTATTCTCTTAATAGTGCGTTGATTTGTTGGATGAAGTTGAGGTCCATGGTTACAATGGTCACCAGGATTCTGACCTACAGGAATGAAGTGGGAGGAGTTTAATGGTTCTATTTGGTGCAAATGAACTTTCCTTATCTAAAAGAATACATGTTCTAGGCACTCTACAATGCTAGTCTGCTCATCCATGTTGTTCTCAAAAATGGATCTAACTATTAATCATGTATGTCCAGAATTGTATTTTACCTGATGGTGATAAATTTCTTAAACCAAAAAATAAACACATTTTGAAGAAAAGTGGTCAGTGGGCAGACCCTTGAGGCATTCTGTTTTGCATTTTATGGGAGTACAGAAGGTCCTACATGTGCCAGTTGATTCTGTCAGTGAAGATGTCTGTCGTTTAATTAAAAATCCCTGGTACATCCATCCACTAATCGAGACTCGTCAGTAGGACTGTTTGGTTGACTGTATCACAGGCAGCTAGGAGATCTAGTAACATCAGAGGCAGTTGACATCTTTAATCAAGGATGACAAAGAGAAAGTTGTTGCATAGAGGTAACATATGCACTGTCAAATCTATGTTGGTGACAGAAAAGGTTCCACCATCCTGTGAACATAACCTTGGTACCATCCTTCCAGTTAGAGGTAATTATCTGAAATACAATGGTAATAAGCAAATCCACAAATTTGCCTAGCTTGTGATTACCAATCCAGATAGGAGAAACACTTCCCATAAAAATAGATTTAGGTGGTCATTATGAACATCACGGGAAACACCGTCGACCGCTGTGGCGACGGTGAACAGAAGACTGCCATTGACGGTGAACAGCACACCGCCACATAATGATGCCAAAACCATAAACCTCCAAAAATTCTACAGCCACCGCCAGGGCCCTGGATGGCAGAAAGGCTGCACAGCCCACACTGCCACCACCAAGCAGACAATTCCCCCACCCTCCAAATAATGATGCACAAATCACTGCAGCGGATAGTGGATGTTGAACGACCATTGGCGGTATGGACCGCCACGGCCAGCAAGTGGACCCAACAGCAAGAAATGCACACAATGACAAGTTTCAAAACCCACACACCTGACACACATCCACAATATTATAAAACACTCACATACTCACCCCACAATCCTTTGCATCACCAATAGGACAACTAAGATTGACAACAGAACACGCATACACTGAATGCAACATCACACTAGTCACACACCGAACCACACAACAGCACCCTCACCAATAATCCTACAACACACCACCCACAACACACACCATGGCACCCCCTAAGCACCCCGCTTCACAGATAGGGAGATAAGAATAATGGTGGATTAAATATTGAAGGTCGAGCCACAAATCTTCGGGGCACAGGTCCAGCACACACCCATCGCCAGGAAGATGGAGTTATGGCAGACGATAGTAAACAAGGTCAACACAGTGGGAAACCATCCACGCACAAGGGACAACATCCACAAGAGATGGAACGACCTGTGCGGGAAGGTGAGGTCTATGGCATCCAGGCACAACATTGCGGTCCAGAAGACTGGGGGAGGACCCCCACCTAAACCCCCCGACTACACCGACTGGGAGAAGAAGGTACTGGCCATCCTACAGCCTGAGGGCCTCACTGGACTCACTGGAGGACTGGATTTGGGTAAGTCATCTACAATTACTTCGTATCCACCACACCTGTAATGCATGTACCACCCCTCCAACTACCACCAGGACCACTACCCCACCCAGGCCACAATCATTACATCCAGTCATGCTGCATGCCCACAAACCCACTAACAGGCCCACATCCCTCCCCCTGTGCACAGCCACCTACCCCTGAAAAATATCACAATGGCACCACTGCACCCACAATGCACCTCCATATCCCATACAAAATGTTAGGACAACCCCACAGTAGGTCCTTGCATGGCCCGACAGGGGAATAAACAGCATAAAAATAGGGCAAAGCTGTGCATCCTTATTCAAATTAGTACATGTAACATACATTTCCATTCACCCCCCCCCACAGGCACCACCACCCATGCCACCCTGACAAAAAGGCCAAGGAGTGCCAGCACCTCACATGGAGACAGAGGCCCCATTCAGGAGACTGGAGAGGGAAGTATGGACAGTAAGTATTACCCTGGCCCATCACACAGTCCTGGACTGTCACCTTCCAGCAACCCCACCCAGGAGACCACTGACACCACTACCACCCAGCCACCGTCATCAGCTCTGGCCAAATGACCCTACACCAGTGTCTCCAGGCCACAGACTGGCGGACCACAAGTACAGAGGCCAGAGTCACCACTTGCTAACAGGCAGGAGGATGATGGCCCCAGTGCAAGTGGGACTGCCAGACCTGTGCAGGGGACACAGGCACAGGGGGCTAGGCCCAGTGGGAGGGCATCAGTGGCCCGGGGGGAGGCCAAAGGATGGATGCTGCAGCCCAGGAGGTGATCTCTGAGGTCCTGGGAGCATACCACCATACACAAGACAAGATGGACCATATCCTGGCCACCCTGGAACAGAGTTAAAAGCTGCAGATTGTCCAACATCAAGATACCATGGAGCAGTGGAAACAACTCAATGCACCATGGCCACTATTGCAGGGGTGCTGCAGCACCACTACCCAACCCAGCCTGAGACCCCCACAAAACTGGAAGCCCCTACACAGACCAGCCCCCTACTGCAGCAGCAGCAACTGGACTGGTGGCACTGGCAGAGGACACATAAAAGATCAACACCCCTACCCATGCAGCCCTGCACAAGACACTCAAACGGTCCCTCAGACCTAGATATGACACCTGCCAAGACCAAGGCCCCCACAAAGAAGTGACTGTGACCTGAACTGTCTCCCAAGTGTACCACAGTGCTACCATCCTCACCTGCCAATAGCAACTTAGCAACTAGCAAGGGACTTATGGACCTATACCCACTGCCACCAATTGCTGAGCCTAGTATGGCCATCCACCATTAGCCCACTCCCTATCACTGTACAGCACACCAATGCATTTGGGACACCAAATAAAACACATTTACACCAATTTGTATGTCCCCTGTCAATATGTAGATTCAATTGTAAATGTGAATGCATTTGCCAGTCAATTCCATAATCATACCTTTATTGCAGGAATGGTACCCCACGCACAACATCGTCTGGAGTAAACCAAAATGTACACCATGTTTGTACCCATGGCACATACCACCTTATTCTTCAGGTAACAGTGTCATTAACTTCAGACCCCACAACCCTAAACAAATGAGTCAGACGAACATTATGCAGTGCAGACAACATCATCATTGAACAGTACCTCATAGTCACTGGAAGTATAGTTGGATCAGCTGGTTCCTGGAGTGGACATCTTCCCCCACTTCATTCTCACCATCAGTCTCATCCCCTCTCAGAGGTATCAGGTCTGGATGTACAGCACCCTCCTCCTCTAGTAGGGAGATAGCTCTCCTCACAGCCACGTTGTGCAGCATGCAGCAGGCCACCACTATTCTACACACCTTCTCAGGGCCATAGCACAGGGACCCCCCAGAGAGATGGAGGCAACGAAATCTAGCCGTCAGGAGACCTATAGTGCGCTCAATCACCCTCCTAGTACGTCAATGGGCCTCATTATAATTCCTCTCTGCATCTGTCCTGGGATTTCTCACAGGTGTCAGGAGCAATTGCATGCTGGGGCAGTCAGAATCACCTGCAAAAGTGGGCGAAACAGGACTGTAACAAACTGCCATTTTTTACAGACAGCCTGGCTTTCAGCTATGTACTGATCCAGTGTCATACACACTCACCTATGGCCATCCTCTGTCCCCTAGTAGTTGTTCTATCATGTGTGGCACACTGCTGTTCCTCAGGACAAAGGGATCATGAACTGATCCTGGAAACATGGCATTTACATGTAAAATGTACTGGTCAGCAGTACACACCAATTGTATATTCATTGAGTGGAAGTCATTTGTGTTCCTGTACACCTGTTCAGTTACTCTTGGGGGGATGAGAGCTGTGTGGGTGCCATCAATGGCACCTATCACATGGGGAATGTTAGCAAAGGCATAAAAGTCAGAATTGATGGCATGGAGTTCAGCCCTTTGGGAAAACTTGACATATGTCTGCAGGTGTTGTACAAATGCATCCAGGGATTTGGACAGGACGAGGCTAAACATTGGCTGTGAGAACCCTGCACCCATGCCCACTGTCACCTGAAATGAGCCCGTAGCAAGAAATGGAGTACAGAGAGCACTTGCACTTCAGTAGGGATGGCATGCTGATTCCGATCAGCCGGTCTCAGTACAGGGTCCAGTAAGGCACATAGGTCATGGATTGTTGTACGATTGAGTCTACAGGTGACAATGATGTGACGTTCCACCATGGTTATCAAATCAACAAGAGGTCTGTACACAGATGGGGCCCTCCCTCGCCACATTGGTCTGTACCTATGGGGAGGAAAAACACATATGAGGGACACACATACACATGCCAAACATGTGTGTGAATAACTGCTGTACAATACGTTGGTTACACACACAAGCGATGTATGATGTACAACATTAGGGACATGTATGCAGTGATACCTCTGGACTGATGTGAGGAACAGACACTCTTGTGGGCAGGCAACAAAGGGCTGAGACCTGAAGGCCCTGAATGTGGTCACTGACAAGAAAATATGTACGTGGTGCTGGCAAAATTACAGCCTCCTGCCATCCAGATATGAAGGAGTGGAAGTGACCTCATTCCGCTGGCGGTAGTTGTCATGGCGTAAGGCAGTGTTCACTGCCATGCACCCATTCATTGGTTTACACAGTTGTTAATGGGGAAACTGGGCCTATCATGATCGCCGCCGGCGGTGACAGTGCACACCGCTGCGGAGCGTACGCCATATCACCCCAATTTCACTTGAATCCCGGATCCCGTGCATGCAAGTACTCCACTGAGTGTGCTGCTGTGTCATGACTCTGGTTACTCCAATGGCACGAGTCACAGGGGAAAGGGCCCTGGTATTTGGTTTGTTTCTGCCACACTTTGCATGGCGGTGGTTCCCGCCCCAGAACTGACAGCGGTCTTGTGCTTCATTATTTGTTGGGCGGGTGGGGCCTTTTCATCGGCCTGTGGGCGGCCTCTTCCATCGTTGTCGGCATCAAATGCTCGTGGTGTGTGGATTTCCTGCTCGCTGTTTCTCATGTGCTTCATTATTTGGCGGTCGAGACCGCCACTGCCGGTGGAGTGGTGATTGCCACCATGTTCATAATGAGGGCCTTAATCTCAAAAGTAACAGAACACATGAATAAAATAACTGTACATATTTTTGTCCTAAAAGATTTAATAGGTGGGCAATGAAACAACATGTGCATATATGTGCTTGGTGCGTCCTTGCAAGACCAATATGTGTTTGGTATGGTTTTAGTATATTTACTAAGAGAGTCAGGTGTTAAAAACCAACATGTGATAAAAATAGTATACTGTTTGTGTCGTGCTAGCATTACATGACGTATGACAAATGAAACTCCATACTTGTAAGGATAGTGATTATTGTAGTTCTGATTACTATATAAGTTATATCTTAGATTTGGAGCAAGCTGGAATTATATAGTGAAGATATTTATAGCTGCAGGAGGCTTTGATATGTGAGATGGTGTCCAGAAGCAAAGAAGGAATACATTGGGGGCTTATTTTAGAGAGTCGATATATGTTGTATAACAGTTTTTCTTAAAAAATCATATTTAAGAGTGGAATTGGAGGGAAGGCCATATTTACATTGGATTTCAGATGATGAAAGAAAATGAGCTCCATACATTAGTTGTTTGACCTGAATAATTCCTTTGGCTACCCAGTCTCTCTGATAAATTGTACTATTGGATATTTTAATTTGTTTATTAAACCATATTGAGGAGTTTACGGACATCTGTAGTGATGATAAAGATCAAGTAAGTATCAGAAATATTAATTTTGTGGAATATTTTATGATTGGGGGCGTGAAGGATCTTGAAGGATTTAGAAAATAAGCCAAAGACTGGAAAGAATGGAAAGAGAAAGGTGAAATCAAGGAATCTTCCAATTTGTGCCAAACAGTTGGAAGTGCTTCCATATGAGTATGAAAATGAGGTAGAATTAGTTTTATCACAAAAGAAGAATGATATTGCTGGAATATTAGGACACTAGGGGCCAGATGTATCATGAAGGCCTTTTGCGATTCGGAAATAGCGATTTTTAAGAAATCGCTATTTCCGACTTGCAAAATGCCATGTATCACATTTGCGAATCGGTAATAGCGATTTCTTAAAAATTGCAAAAGCTATTACCGAATCGCAAATTGCGATACCGGCCCCATGCGCACCTATGGGCCTGTTGGCCCATATCTGCAAATTTTTTGCATTTCCAAAACTGCGATTTCTTAACTAGAAATCGCAATTTTGGAAATGCAAAACCCCTGGGTGCTGGGGGCCTAAAGCCCCCTCTGCTGCACCCCAAAATTATTTTTTTCACCATGTAAGGTGCACAACTGCCAAGAGGGCATGTGTGCTTTACATGTAAATTTTAAAAATGCATTTTAAATGCATTTTTTACATTTGCACATGGTTACCACCTAGTTCAACTTGGTGGTAAATAGCGATTCCTAAATGCCCAAATCGCATTTAGGAATTGCTTCATACATGTGCTAAGGAATCGCAAATAAGGATTCCTTATTTGCGATTTCTTACTTAGAGAGTCGCAATTTGTGACTCTCTAAACATGGTCGCAATTTTAAGGAATTGCTATTTTAGCGATTCCTTAAAATTGTGTTCAGAATGTCTTTCATACATTCTGAAATGGCATTTTGCATTCGCAAACGGGCATTCGCATCGTTTGCGAATGCAAAATGCTTTCATACATCTGGCCCTAGGATACTAGGATTGTTAGGATACTAAAACCCTCCCTTATCCATTTTTTCAGAGTTCTTACAACATATATTTCTATCCGTTCTATTCAATACAAAAACAGGAATATTGCTTTTAAGTCACCATAGATTTTATTCCAATTGATTGTTGCATGGCACTTCCTATTACAATCATTACTAAGGATCTTTGCATGGTCCTTTCATCTCTGTTCTCTTCTCTTTTCTCTCTCCTTTTTTTATTTTTTCTCCTCTTTCCTCTCCCTCGTTCACTACTACTAAATATAAAATGAGCAATGCAATTTTGTATAGTACCTTTCACTACTCCTTCTTTCATTGTTCTATAGTTTAACAATGCAATATGTGTGTAGTACAGCTAATATTGCATTTCTGATTGTATTCAGTTTTACTTGATTCTTTGCTGTACTGTTTATCAAAACCACTTAATAAAACATTATTACACCTGAAAAAAGGACGACAAAGAGCCTTCTCTGATGTTTGCACATCCTACTTTTGTACCTGAATATTGTCTGCAATCAAACTGCCAATCCGTTATGATGAAGTTCTGTTCCACATACTCTTGCATTTGACTAATGACTTTTTTCATGATTTTAATTAGTTAAATAAAGTTTGTGTATTCAACTGAGTTGTGCAGCATATGTGGGGCTGCTGTCAATTTCTTAAAGAGAGCTGATGTTTGTGTGTTTCAAGGACAAAGGGACTAACAACCCAGAAGAAAAATCTTCATCATGCTTGTAAAATCTGCTCTGTGGAATTGGAAAACCTTCATCATTAATGTGGCAAGCAGTGTCTAGTTTGTAAAGGAATGAGGGCCAGTGCCCAAAGCTCTATCCAGTTTATTTTTACTTGTAAAAGGGCATCCATTGTAAAGATATATATATGTATGTATATATATATATATATATAGGTATATAGATATATAGATATATAGATATATAGATATATATATATAATCCTCAACAGATGGAGCGCTAACCATCTGACGGCTGCACCAATCCCATTAGTTAAATCCCGACCATTTGAACGAAGTCGTATTCAACAATGCCGAATTCAATTGTATCTAATTTATTCCTTGTTATGGTTACACAGAGTCCTGCATATATATATATATATATATATACAAAAACACCATCCTTGCTGCCTCCCAAGTCAGTCACAGTGGCAGTGCATGTCTGGGCAAGGCGCCCTGCATGAATAGCGCAGCAAACACTAGGTCAACTCATTTCACTGCATCCCATTAATGATGACGTGCAATCCGGCTGGCCGACTGCGCTTACCAGCCGAAAATTACTACAGCTTTATATTGACAGCAACCAAGAAAACATCCTTTTATTGACTCTGCTCACCAGGCCAAAATTTATTACAGCTTCATGTTGACAGTAACCGAAAAAAAGCACCCAACATGTTTAGCAAAACAAGCCCTTGATCACTGATGAATTGACATAGACTTGTGAAACTTTAAAACAAAAATAAGATCAACATAAACAAAGGACAAACGCGTCTCCCAACCAGAAAAGGATCTATGGTGGCCATTTTGAACTTTCAACCAATCACACAAATACATAACAATACAATGTCAAGCAGATTCAAGGATCTAACTTATACCTTAATGGGCCAAAATAGAAGAACATCTTATGCATACAATCCATCACTGAAAATAAATTCCTAAACATGTCATGAAATTAGCAACTAATTACCCCATTACAGTACCCAATGTGGGTTATACTCTGGCACTGCAGTCAAGAGAACAAATATATACAAAGGTTCATTCATGGTCAGTCAATACACTACGAGTTCGGTGGACGGGAAGGCTTGTGTGCCAAACTTCAGACGGGGAGGTTGCTGCCTTACGGATGACCTCCATGCCAGCCCCATTACGACTTTCCTGCTGGGCTGACGGGCGGAAACCAAGGTTTCTGCCTGTCAGCCCAGCGGGAAAGTGGCAGCAGCATTGTTGCCGGCTCGTTATCAAGCTGGTGGAAATGCTGCCACCTGCTGGGGGCATCAACCCCATCTTAATGCTATACAGACAGTGCACATTATGAGGGTGCTGGGCAGCAGGAACCCTGCACTGCCCATGCCATGGGCATGGGCAGTTCAGGGCACCCCCATGGCCCCTGTGCACCTGTTCTCTGCCAGACTTTTCATGGCGGTGAAACCACTCTGAAAAGTCTGGCTGAGAACTAGGTTGTAATCAGCAGAGCGGCGCTGAGTTTGGCGCCACCATGGCTGATTCCAGCCTGCACCACCTTCATGGCAATCAGATCGCTAAACTCTTAATTTGGCAGTCGGACCGCCAAACCTGCAGCGTTCATGACAGCCACCATGAGTCTGGCAGTTCGTTGACCGCCAGACTCGTATTGAGGACCGTAGTGTGTTAACCGTGCAGCCCAAAACCAAATACCACAAAACTAATATATACCAAAAATACAAATACATATATTTATTTATACACACACGCACATCTTTTAACGAATAACTCCTCAACTCTAACAAAAATCCTTTCCCATCCCAAAATTCCCTTACCACCCACAAATTCCCATGACCCCCTGAACCCTACAAATTCCCTTACCACCCAAAAACTCATACCCACCCAAACCCTAAAAATTCCCTTACCACCCAAATACCTATACCCACCCTAAAACCAAAAAATCCCCTTACCACCCAAAAACCCATACCCACCCCAAAAGCTAAAAATTCCCTTATCACCCAAAAACCCATACCCAACCTAATCCCTACAATTTCCCTTACCACTCAGTGATGTCACTGACCATGTCATGAGTGATATAATATGTGAGGTTGTAAGCAGTGCATTACGGGGGCACAAGTTATAGTTAGCTGAGGTAACTTTAACTGGTGTATTTCACTGGTTTTGCACGTATGAAATGTGAGCCTAATTATAACATCCCTGTAACCTTTGTTTTTTTAGTGATTTCTATGATTTTTTTTAACTTAAAATAATTTTCATTATTATACCTTAATCCAACCACAACTGTACATAGCCGGGTTGGCAATAAGGTCTGCCCTTTGGCCAGGCCCTGCATCCAAACCCCTATAACCATCCAACCCTGTGCCTCACATAGCCTCTGGCCATGCATGGCAGAGGTTGGCTGCAGGGCCTGGCCTGCAGCTAGACCATGCGGCCAACCCCCCTGACAATCTAACCTTATGCTGCACACAGCCTTTGACCATGTGCGGTGGGAGTTGGATGTGGCCTGTCTCTCTGGGTGTGAGAATAGGTGTGAGAGGGCGGATCCGGGTGTTAGAGTGGCTATGAGAGTGTCTGGGTGTGAGAGTGGGTGCATCTGTGTCTTAGGTGCTCTGTGACTGGGTGTGTCAGTGTCTGTGTGGGTCTGTAAGTGGGTGTGTGAGGGTTTCAGTGGGTCTCTGAGTGGCTTTTTGAGAGTCTGAGTGGGTCTGTGAGAGGGTGCATGAGGGTCTGAGTGGGGCTTTGAGTAGGTGCAGAAAGGTCGGAGTGGGTGTGTGAGTGGGAGAAAGATATTGAAAGAGAGTAATTGAGATAGAAAATAAAAGAGAGTGCGAGGGAAGAGAGATAGAGTTTTTTAGACTTTGATGAATGATGTACTTAAAATTTTGAAATTTAACAGAAATTCAAGAAGGAAAATGACCACGGACACACCTGGAGTAGAACCCTCAACTTTCAGTGCAAGGGTCTGTGACCTTAACCTTCCAGACATACCTAACTAGACAAACCACAAATGTGTTTGGAAAGAAAACGTAAATGTTCCATAAATAGGAAGGTTTAACAGTCAAAACGCTAGAAATAAACAAACACACTGCCAAGGGATACTAGGATTTAAACCTTCAGCCTACTTCGTGGCAGCACAAGACCTTGACCATTTGCCCAGAAGTGGTTCTGTTCCACTTTGCAGCCAAATGTAACTATAACATTGGTACCAAACATCTTGCTAGTCTTACTCTTTGGAGTCATTGTATCGAGAGACCATTTCCATAACAATCTCTCTCCCTCTCTCTTCCATCCTATTATGGGATGAAGAGAGAGTGACAGGACCACGGGGGGAGCCTGAAGGCTCCTGAGGTCCTAGCCAGCTCCCTGTGTCCTGCGGGAGCTGGCATTCCTCCCCCAAGCAGGGAGCTGCTGTTAATAGTAGCTCCCTGCTTGCAGGAGCAATGTTTTCATCTGTCTTCCCCCCGGGAATATTTGCATGCAGGGAAGACAAAGGAAAACTTCAGTTTCTGCAAGTGAGAGCTGTTGGACAGTCAACCCACACATGTGATTGGAAAGAAACGTGAATGTTCCACCACTAGGAAAACAAAATTAGACAGTCACGTGAGCTGCTGCATGGAAAGTTTTGGGGTTATACGTGAAGTGGGGCTGAGATATAGGGGAGAGTGAAATTTAGAGCATTTTGAATGTCAATTCCCATAGGAAAAATGGAACAGTTATAGCGCTAAAACCAATGGAGGGACAGAGCCCTTTTTGCTTTTGGTGTAAATCCGTTAATAAGTTTTTGAGAAATTAAAGGAAATTCAAATTAGTATATATAGGGATGCAAAGGATTTGCGACCCCTACCAATCTCATGCTGAGATCTGATTTTCTGCCAACTGTTCAACAAGGAAGTGTTGGCAGCCATGTTGGGACTCGGCTTGAGATGAGTCCCAGAAAAAAATTGAAAAAAAAGAAAAAGGACCGGGGTACAGAGACTCCGACCCCTTAGCTCTGGTGGTGAGGTCCCCCATTTAAAAAAAAAATGGTTGGAGTCACGGTGGCTTCCACCAGAAATTTCCCCTCAAAAAACAAAGCACAGGCTCCCATGCTTTGTTTTTTTAAGACCCCAGGTGGGCCAAGTCCTGGGGGTATTGTTTTAAAGTAACGGGGGCCACACTGCCCACTGTGCCTTGGGGACCACCACCTTCCTGGAGCAAAATGGTTTGATTCTGTGGGGGGGGCCCAAGGCCTCCCCCACAGTCCTGTGGACCACCAACTCCGTGTGGCTCCAACTTATTGAATTGCGGGGCCTGCTTGGCCTTCCCGCAGCCCCAGGGACTACCACCTCCCTGGGGCTTTAGTCAGAATTAATGTGAGGGGCTGGCCGGCCCCCCACAACTCCGGGGACCACCACCTCCCTGTGGAATTCATTATATTGGGTGCAAGGGGGGGCATGTTGCCCCCCTCCACAGCACTGGGGACCACCACCTCCCCAGGGCTTTATTAAAATTAATCATAGGGGGTTAGTTTGAGACTACCTTAGCCATGGTAACCACCATCACCCTGGGGCTCTTGTTGTTGGAGGGGGGCATGGCCCCCCTCGAGGATCCACTGATAGTCCTGGGGACTGCCACCCCCAGAGCCGTCTCCTGCTTTGTCCCTGTGGTGCCCACCAATGGGACATAGTTGTTTGCTGTGGCTTGGCTGCAGCTTTGACAGCTGCAGTCAAGTCACAGCAAACACTCCGCTTTCTGACAGCGGGACCTGTCAAACAGGTCCCATTGTCAGAAAACAGAGTTTTCATCTCTGTTCGGTGCATGCATATATGCATTCAGGGAACAGAGATGAAATCATTACTCCAGCAACCACTGAGCTGCTATTTAAAGCAGCTCTTTGGTTGCTGGAGCAATGTGACCACGGGGGAGGCCCTGAGGCTCCCTCCGTGGTCCAAAATAGCCCATAAAGGGCTAAAAAGTCCATATAAAAAAAAACTTAAACACTCAAGTGTGAAGGTCACAGACTTTCACACTGAGAGTTTCAGTCCAGCTGTATCCCTGGTCATTTCCCTCCTTTATTTTTTTGGGAAGTGCAAATGTTTAAGGCTCCTACTGAAAGGTGATCTTACTCTTTTCAAATGATAAATACATTTTCTTTTCAAATTGTGCAGAAATATCTCATTCTCAGTATATCATACTTCAAAACCTAAAATAACTCTCTCTCCCTCTCACCCTCTTTCTCTCTCTATATATATATTGCTCTCAATCTCTTTCTCGCACTCAAACGTCCACTCAGACACTTACACACCTGCTCACAGACCTACTCAGACACTCACGCACCCACTCACAGACCCACTCAGACCCTTGAGCAGCCACTCACAGCCCCAGTTAGACCCTCATGCACCCACTCACAGACCCACTGACACCCTCATGCTCCCACTCACAGACTAGCACACACACTTACTCACCCACTAAAACTCTAGTGTTCACACTTTCACACCCAGACACTCTCACAGCCACTCTTACCCTCAGATGCACTCTCCCACACCTATCCTCACACCCAGAGAGGGCGGAGCAAACTCCCGCTGGGCACGGCCAAAGGGCCGTGTACATCATGGAGTTAGTTGGTTAGGGGGTTTGGCTGCAGGGTCGAGCTGTAGGCCAGGTCTTGCAGACAACCTCTGCAGTGAATGGGCAAAGGCTGTGCATGGTTGAAGACTGGTTGCTTATAGGGGGTTGGCCTCACATATCTGTTTGGGGTCGCTATTGAAAGCGGGACTTGCTAGAAGGTAAGTGTGCTTTTCCCATGCATTTGACTCACTTACATCGGACTAAAGAGCACAAGCCCAATACAGGGAACTACTATGAAAGGAACTCTTTTTCTGTTACCACAACTATCCCACACTGTATCCTGAAGCTTCAATGATGTGTGATGGTGACTCAGAACAACATATTTTTGGGATGGTATGGGGAATTAAATGGTCACAACGAACAGTGGGTACCACTGTTAAGTCCTGCACCTTTTCTGGTAAATAATTTTTAAACTACGACAGCCTGCAAAAATTAAAAACTAGTTGGAGGCAAAAAGTGGCCTTACACCCTACTGAGAAAGCTCCTACTACCACAGAGTCTCGCTGTGCGCTATACAGCATTTACCTACATTTTTTGTAAGCAGTGTCCAGCTCAGAAATAGATGGGGCACCATTCACTATAACTGTACAACAGTCAGGGAAAAAAGTTGTTGAGGAAATTCTTCTTTTCTTCTGAGAAAACAAGTCATGTTCTTGACTAAATCTATTAAATAAGGTCTAACATTGGATCCAGTCTTTAGCAACAAATGTATGAGAACTTAGTAAACCTAGGCCCATATTTATACTTTGTGACGCAAACCAGCGCCAGCGATGGTTTGCGTCAAAAAATTTACCGCCGGCTAACGCCATTCCTACGCATCAGGTGGGCACCTTATTTAAGGATTGTCGTTAGCCGGCGCTGCGGGCTGGTCAGAGTAAAAAAAATTGACGCTAACCAGGCTGCGCCGGCGTAGGGAAAAATGGGGGTTGTGCGTCAAAAAATGGTGCAAGTCAGGTTAAAGTAAAAAATCATGGCTCCAACTGGACTTGCGCCATTTTTTGACGCACAACTCCCATTGAAATGACTCCTGTCTTAGCAAAGACAGGAGTCATGCCCCCTTGCCCAATGGCCATGCCCAGGGGACTTCTGTCCCCTGGGCATGCCAATAGAGCACAGTGGCATGTAGGGGGGCCAAGGTAGCCCCCCCATGCCACTTTAAAAAATAAAAGATATATACTTACCTCTACTTACCTGGGATGGGTTCCCCCAGCCATAGGTGTCCTCCAGGGGTGGGAGAGGGTGGCAGGGGGTGTTCCTGGGGACAGGGAAGGGCATCTCTGGACTGCTTCTATGGTTAGAGAACATGCAAGTGAGCGACAGGCCCCTTAACGCCTGCCCTTACCCAGGCGTTAAAAAACGGTGCACATCAGGTTGTGCGCCGATTTTTAAGGCCCGCCCCCTCCTGTGCGTCAAAATGATGCTGGAGTATCAATAAGGAGCACAGGCCTTAAAGTAATTTTTGGGGCGGGAATGCCTACCTTGCATGTCATTAACGCAAGGCAGTTTCCCACATCCAGAAAATGACGCACACGGAGGAACTTTGACGTTCGTGGGGTTGGGCGTCATAGTATAAGTATGGTGCACGGTTTGCACCAAATGTGCATCAAACAGAGTATAAATATGCCCCCTAGTGAGCAGTGGACCAGGTAATGTTCACCCAGTAGCGCTGCAGCATCTCATGGGAGCAACATAAAAGGGCCCTAACTTTAATAGTTGCTGTATTCCGGGCTTCCCATTATAGGTGCTCACTCCACCCTTTAGGACGTTCTACTCGTGACAAGAGGATGCATCACTTGTCAGCTGACCCTCTTGGAACCCTAACTCTGAGGGACAGGAGAAAGGCCCACCGAAAACTAGCTGTGTTACTGTAACATGTGAGAACAAGAAGGGGTATAATTTCAATGCGAAGTGTTTCATCTCCTCGAAATTTTAAGGTGTGAATTATACATGGAATGGTTAAAATGTATCAAGTAGACGATGGACTTTAATTTTTAATCCACTGTACATATTACAAAATTTAGCATATGTGAAGTCTCTTGGGAGGAAATGGTTGACATGTTTAATTGACAGTACAGTCTCAGCAACTGCGTCAGGACACAAGGATAAAACAGAGATGACGTCTTCAACCTTGCATTTGCATCTAGACCCAATGGCTCTCAATAACACCAGCTTTGCAAATGCATGATATTGCTGCAACGTAATGTGAACTTATGTGGCCAACTCATACATCCAGGGCCTGGTACATAGGTCCAGTGCACATGTCGAATGAAGATGACTCAAAATATATCCCTGATCAGCACAGAGGGGGCCTGGTGCATAAATGTGGCTCAGCAATGCAGGGTGAGATTGGTTCCGACTATGATCCCAGTCAGGCCAAGAGTCCATCACCACGAAAGGGTGGGTGGGTGTCAAAGGAGATAGTATGCCTGAGCAGTACCTTCATTGCCACTTAGGTGATACCAAGAAAGCACAATTCTGTGAAGCCTGGTGTCACAAGCATGCTATGTAGGACACTTTCCTAAGAAGACTGGGTCATGTTGGTGATGTGAAAATATGACAGGCTCTGGTGACGTTAGGGAACTCTGCAAACTGGGATGTTACATAGCTCGTCCGACCATATGTGAGTTGGAAACCACTATGCCCAAAACTACTCAGAACCCGCTGGGTATGTTGTGAGTCGAAATTGTGAATTACCTCTAATTCTGAAAAACATACGGCTTCAATTATATACATTGTCCATTCATTGAGAATGGGGCCTTGGTGAATACTAGCTTTTCTTACCCCTCCCATACATCGTTAGCATCAGAGTTGGGGGACTCCTCTCTTTTGCCCTAAGAGATAGTTGTTCTCGGGCTTTAAATACCATGGCAAAACGAATTGGCTTTGTTTCTCAGCATAGCTCGGTGATGGTTCGCAGCAGATAGGCATTCCCGAGCCTCTCATATTTAGACATGTGTGTAACCTGTGCCTAAAGTGCAATACTCTTTAAGGTTTTGGAGTAAAATTGACGATTATTTTTGTAGTCTTCATTTCAAATTATATCTGGTGTAACATGAGGGTGCCTGAGGCAAGTCCTCTTAAACGAGCTAGCCAGGTTCATGCATGATCTTTTTCTGTGACAATACCAATGGCGGCATAATTCTAAAGGGACCGGTTACAGCAGTTAGCAGCCCCATCAGAAATATGAAATCTGCAAGGCACCCGCAGGCTTGCGTCTATGAAAGCAGCCAAAATCTCCGTGTGAAAATCCAGGAAGAAATGTGCCTCATATCTGGAACAACCGATTATCACGATTATAATAACCCCGGCCACCTGGCGTTACCAGGATCCCTAGTATTGGACACTTCATGGTCCAATGTTGTTAGGAGGCCACTCAGAATGAGACAGATCAGGACTCAAACTAATCACAGCAAGAGATGCTCAAGCAACCAATCAGCAGCTCACAAAAGTATTACCTATATTACAGAAATACATACTAGAACCTATGTTGGACAATGCATGTCCCTGAAGGAACAAGCCAAGGTGCCAATCTAGACAAAATCGACATTGCAAGTCAAATAATTTCCTGCTCTCGAAAAGGATCACATAAGCCTCATTGAGTTTGGATGATAATAATGATACTGTTATTGATGTTGCAGTTAAGCTGCTAGTAGGTGCTATAATATGATTTGCGTTGGCTTCCATCATTTCTATGACAGGTATTAACGTACTTGACCTTTTCAATTAGGTATTTTCCCCATATTTTATAATGATGGTCACTTGTTTCTGTGATCTGTGTAATGTTATTTCTTTCAAAATGTCAGAAGCAGGAAATTCCCATTACCTGGTGATGCTAGATTTCCAATGGTGAAACCAATGGTGCCTCTTAAAAGGTATGATTTACTATATTGACTATCGCTAGGCCTCTCTCTTTAGCGTAGTCTTTCCAACATCCCTGAGTCATTTTGAAGCGCTTGCAATTCATCAATTGCGGATACGTTTCCTTGGGTTAGGTAGGCAACTTTCCTTTGTGATTTTGGAGGAAAGAGCTGCTTCTGTTGTTATGGATGCAATGATAAAATGTATCAGCCCTTCACAGTGCTTAATTTGTGGCAGTGGTTGCTGGTATGGATTAATCAGATAACTTAATATACTTGTAATGAATTCCAGCACTGAAGTCTGCAAAGTGCAAAACATCCATGGTCATGCTTTGCATAATGATGACATTATACAAACATCAATGTAATGTTTATTAGGTTTGGCAGCAAGGACTGCCTCTGTTTATTTATTATTTTATGCTGAGTTTGGCAAGATGGGCCAGTACATTTGCTAAATGTAGCATGTAGCCCGTAAAACCATGGCCTTCGATTCCTGTATTGCCCTTGTAATTCCAGTTTGAGAAAGTGATTTATTAGTTTGGGTGGATTGGTGTCTATCATAAGTAGTAAAGTCACATCTTGTTAGGTCCGGTTAAAGGTTTCAGTAATTCAAACCTAAGCTCAACTCCTGGCAGCAATAGTACAGAGCAGACAGGCTAAAATGTGCAAATAATTAGAAGTACCAACCAGCTAAAAAGTTGACAACACAACCTAAATAATATTCCACTCCAATGTATAAAAATATAAAGAAAAATGTGAAATGCAAAATGACATTAATATGACAAGAAAACAATAAGGGAACCAGAGATATGAATTTTTAAACGATTTGGGAGACAATAGAACCAAGAAGTGCAAAGCGGTAAACCGCTTTTGGCATGATTTAAGGCTGACTGCGATGGAGGACTGGTCAGATGTACCAATTAGATTGGTGCCGCTGGGACCTAAAATTAGGGAAGTTTGAAAAAGTTTGTAACTCCCAAACTGAAAAAGGACCTGGTCATTTTTTACTGTGGGAAAAACTCTTCTATTTGCAAGACAAAAGTGTTAACCCAATGCCGTAGACTGCCAGTTAGATGCTGTTTGCTGTTGGTCCCATTAAATCTCCAATGTAAAAGTTTTAAAAAAGTTCCCAAACTTCTTTTGGCAATTTCACCATCTCCTGTAGCCTCAAAACTGATTTGTAATCAATCCTAAACTGCTAAAATTGTGAATTTTGTTTAATCTGATTCAAATCCTATTTGTGGTATGATCAATGAGTTTGCAGATTGTGTGGGAAATTATTTTGATGTTCCTAATAGAGTGAATGTGAAAGGTTTGTGTCATGATGGGGGTCGAGGTTCCAGCCTCATGTGATTCTGAAGCCACAGTAGATGCTGAGGTGGTCACAGAGAACTAAACCCTGTCTTATTTTCTGCTTCCACTAGGATTAGATGGGGAGGATACATTCCTGCTTAAGATGTCCTGGATGGGCTTTTCAATTTACAGTTCACTTGATGGCACAGCTGAATATTCCATGATAAACCCGCTAACACTGATATTGATTACTCTTTCAGGGAGTGCTGAAAGCCCTTGTCCTAGCAAACTTGCATAAGGCTAAACAGAGTTTGTTATTGGTAAGCGTTAGACCTGTCAACCTTCTCCCAAACATTTTTCCCTCACCCCATATTTTTAATGAGCTCGTTTTTGCTGGCCTGAGGACCTTAGTGCACTTTCCCCTGCTAACCAGTGCTAAATCTGTGTGCTCCCTCCCCTAAGCATAGTAGAATTGGCTTATACCCAACTGTCTCATTTAGTTTATTTTTAAGTCCCCAGTAAAGCGGTACCCCATGTACTGAGGGCCCGTAAATTAGATGCTACTAGTGGGTGTTGTAAGACCCCTAAAGCACCCAGGTTGGACACCCTTATTTTAGCATGAGGCCTGCCGCCTGTGCCTTTTACACTCACAGGCATTTTATCAATTTTCATATTTTTTAGCACAGCTTGCTTTTAGCTCCTTGTTTTTTTATGTTAATTAGCCACCTTTTTCTAGAGAGACAGAGTTTGATCTGCACATTTTATCAAGCCATTATACAACATGCACTCTGAATTGTTCAAGACTGTCATGTATGGTATGTGACATGCTAACTCCTACTGCCAGTCAAGGAGCCCAGAAGCCAGTCCCTATTCACAAGACACATCAGTACATCAGGCCTGTTCCTCAGACCCTCTACGGGTTATTACAAAAACAAGGCAACATCACAAAATAAAATGAAGGACGGAGTGCTGAAACTTTTCAAACACTCACCCCAGTCACAGATCTGGGTTTAATCTATCGTTATTTTGCTGTCCATGTCACCCCAGTTCGGACCAAGCCATATGCAAATCAGTCTTGACCCTGCTCCCTATGGGAGCAATCCAGTTCGAACTGCCAAGCAAGGTCCTCCCTGGATAGGCTTCAAGCATCCTGGGACCGGTTTCACGGTATCACCCTTCATCAGCCAGCCTAGCTAGAATCAAGTGACGCATTAAGCCCTAAGTGGGAAGGGTATGCCCAGACGTGGATCCGTTGCTCACTGTGCCACATAAGAGCTATGGAAATGGTGCCTTGCACGTCCTCTTCTACAGTAAAGAGCAATGTCACAATGAAACAAAGAGCAGTGCACTGCATGCCTGGAGGTTCAGTCACTCCACCCCATCTATCTATCCTGCTGATGGGTCACCAGAATAGATACCAGAGCACCAAATGACATTTAAGTCGGACAGGGGCTAGACACAACCATTATTGTTGCTGAACACGTAGGCTGGCTGGTGTGAGCTCTGAAGGAGGGAGTGGGAGAAGGAAAGAACACCTGAATAGAAGGGCATGCACATGTGACAAGGGATTCAGGAAGGGCGAGCAGCAGATGTCTCCCAAGCTATAAGTTATAGCTCTGGTCTGACGCCCAGGCCCTTTGCCATCAGACATGACTCTGCCACCTTGGGAAAAGCATAAACAGAGGGATGTTACAGGGAAGGGTGTGTTCATATACGCCTGGCAATTGAAATATTTTCTGTTGGCCTGATCATGTAAATATGGTGTAAGTGCAAAGACAGAGCTGGGGACCAAGTATAGTCCTGTGGCACGCACAATCTTCTCACATTAATCCCTCTTTTGTTTCTATGTGTTACATTTCTCCCAGCTGGATTTTACAAAGCGCCTTGAAGTGGGCACGCTCTATACAGTGCTATATGTGCATTCACCCACTCTTGATATCACCAACTATACAGTGTCCTGGAGCTTGTGGTGTCTCTGCAGCAAATTAAACAGTTGTGTGTGATGTATGCACATCAAGCCCTGGGAGAGCAGAATCAAACACAAGAGGGCCCTTTTGGATATTTTAAACCACAGACTGGAAGTATTCAAAACATCAGTAGAGTTGTTATATACTTTACAGTGTTACAGTGTCAACAATACTGCATGATGCACAGTTATGCAGCAAAACACATATTTATTTGTCCAACATCTCCCAGGCTGTAGTAATGGTCATTGTAGCTTAGTTTTCACTATTCACATGAATTGGTGCATATTTAATGTCTACAATGGACTGCTGCATTGTGGCCTGTATGACAGGTCTTTTATTATAAACCCTTGCAGGTGTATGGTTGCCTTAGTGACAGTGTTTGATTATTTTCTACAGTTTAGTCACAGTGGGAGTGAGAGCACTCCAGACTGAGATCTCCTATGTAAAGGGAGAGACACTGGTTGTAACTTTGCCTGCCTGCCTGTACCACTTGGAAAATATGATCCATGCTGCTCTTTCCCAAGATAAAATTACAGATTAGTTCAGAATATACTGAAAGGCCTTGACCGTATGACAGCGGCTCAATCATGGCTGCCAGTGGGATGATGAGACTTCGGCCTCAGCCGGTGATTGCAAGTCTGAGGTTAACCTAAAAAAAGCTCAACCGGTGTTTGTTTTCCACATGTTTAAGTACCTCCCATTCTCTGTCAACAAACTGGCCTCTTCTTGTCACAGGGTAATCATGAGTGATCTGTCTTTCCACGGTGCACCCTGATGGGCGGCCCTGTCAGCCTGCATCCTTCTCAGTAGGTGCCGCTGTCCGCATGTATCCCTATTCAGTCCAAACACACAGCCTAGCTGTGCAGAAAGTGCAGCCTCCCTGCCCCTTCTTCCACTGGCCTGTCATGTCACACATGGCTCAAGAAGATGCAATAGTCATAGATGTTCATCAGAGCATCATCATGATTTAGGTTGGCAGAACTCCGCCGAATCATACAGAATGTTTATGCTACTCCATGGAATTCCACAGAGTACATCTTCGCGAGTTCCGCTCACCCTTAATTTTAATTAACTTATCAAGAACACCAAAATTGTTTTTTCACGCTCCCTTTCACAAGTAATTCAGCATGTTGGATTAGGTCCCCTAAGCAATGAAGGACCTGCATGGCCAGCATTGACTACATATACACCACATTCAAATGTACAAAATATGGCAGTAGTGGACTTACATCACTTATATACTGATCTAGCAGGCATTTATAGATGCTTAATACAATTCATGATGCAGACTTTAAACACTGCCCCTCTGAGGGATGCTCCAGCTGCCCAACAATTGGCTACAGCAAGGATAAGCCTGTTTACTATCACCGCAATTATGGGTAAGTTTCCCATCAAACGTGAAGAAATTCTGTTTTTGATCGCACAAAAAACAAATCGGCTGAGAGCAACATTTTCCCATGCAGGACCCCAAGATAAATACAGAATTTTCACAATATGCTTGCCATTTGGGTTGGTTCCCTCCATAGATTACTGTGCCCTTTTGGGGCCCAAAGTTTTAAACTATCTTATTTTTACATGTAAGTCACCCCTAAGGTGTGCCCTATGTGCCCCTAGGGTTGGGTGCAATGTAACTATAAGAATGAGCTTATAAAAATTGTTTTATAAGCCCTGGTGAGGTAAAACAGCCACATTTGTTTTTCCCTCACTGTAGTGAATGGCCTCCATAGGCTAAAATAGGGAGACTTTATTTAAAATAACAAAGTCCCCCTAAGTGTCAGATACCTCAATTGTGGTATCAATTAATAGTTATAATATATTCCACAACTTACAATTGTTGATTTTAATATAATTATGTCAGGTAAAGAGTTTTAAACTCTATTTAAAGAGTTGCCAACTTCAGCTCTGTAGTGCCCTTCTCTGATTGGCCAGCCTCTGACAGGCTGGCAAGGCTGCCTTGATGAGGTGTGAAGTGGCCTGGGCTAAACACAAAGGATGTGCCTGGGGGAGGAGAACTACCTCAGCAGATGGGGAAACAGGAAGGGGGAGGGCTGCCAACTGGTCTTCAAAGGCAAGGAAGCACATTTGGAGCACCCAACACCTCCCTCACATCCTGCAACCCCAGACAATTAGGTGTCCTCTTGAATAGCTCAGGAGAGGGCAGGAGAGGGGTGTGTTGAAGATTTCTAGCCACACCAGTGGGTGGGATCAGCCAGATGTAACCTCCAAAAATCAGGCATGATTGATTTTTTAAGAATGTTGCACCCTGGGATTGATTTTTGCCACACTTCTCAGGAAGTGGTCATCACAGGGGGAAGGACCCTGCATCTCATTGGGGAACCAGGACCCCCCTGTTTTTTACCCAGGAGCAAGGATACATATGGCAGAGCTGCACCGCCAACTCAGTTTCCTACCAGATCCCTACTAGATTCTTTCAAGGAAGAACATCAGCAGAAGAAGGACTGCCCTGCTGGACCCCTGACCTGCACCTGGACACTGCAGTCTGAAGGACTGCACCAGCTGTACACAGCACAAGGAGGACTTTGCCTGGCTTCAACTGGTTCACTGAGGGACTCCCTGTTTGCTACAGGGGAACAATTGCTAACCAGCGTCCCCTGCACCAACTCCTGAAGAAACTGACCATCTGACCACTGTCCAGTGGGCAATTTGGAGTTTGAGCCAGGTGCATTCTGTAAATTGTAGTCTGCACCCTCAAGAAGCAACTCAGAGCTTCTGTAACATTGGGGTGAGCTGTGGACTCCTAAAAGACCTTAAAAGACCTTCTGGAAGAAGATCTACAAGGTTGGAGAACTTTTTGGAAAAAGCTCCATGAAGGGACCGACCCGCCACGGCAACTCTAGCCAGCTTGCCTCAACTGCAACTGGACCTGACTTGCAGGTTCATCCCACTGAGAAGAATCTCTGAAAAAGTGACTAAGTCCGGACATAGAAAGTTGACAGGGACCTCCCGAGCAGAGTATTTGAAGAGGGCTCCAGGGAGGTTGAATCAAGATTCAGGTTCGGCCCGGTCAAAGGATTTTCATCCCAAAAAATCATCTAAGTCCTAACTTAGAAATCTTCACCGAGGGTTCCGCTATGCGTATCCGTGGAAGGGCTCCAGGGAGGTCGGATCATAGTGCGACTTCATACCACTGAAGAAAATCTACAAGAAAACGACCGAAGGTAAACTTTTGACAGAGGTCTCCCGCTTGCTGTAGCCGAGCAGGGTTCCATCGCGATCAGCCTTAAACTTTGACTTTGCCCTGGTCGAGGTGCGACCAGATGACCAGATTGGCGCTTTTCATTTCTATGCAATAGAAAACAGTAATTCTTTAAAAGTTCATATCTTCAGTTACCCTTATGCGATTTTAATTGTTTTGGTGTCATTTTAAAGATAAAAATATAATCTATGTTTATAAATTGTTGGATTTTTATTGTGTTTTACTTATTTGCTGTTTTGTGATTTTTAAATGCTTTACACACTTGACTCCTAAGTTAAGCCTTGTCACTTGTTGAGCTGGGTTTAATTTATTGAGACCTAATTGGACACAAGTGGAGGTTAGTAGCATTTTGCTAAATGTAGGTACTTACCTGCCCTTACCAATAATTAATTTTTGCACAAAAGTAGATTCCAGACTGTCTTGGGAGTAATGCATTCCTCCTTTCACTCACTTTTTTCAAGTGTTTTGGAGGTTTCCCAATTGTCTTTGCATTAATTGGCAATATCTTGAATTATTGCTGGGGGCAGGCGCGTAAGCAGATATATCCTGGATATACAAGATACTACAGAATTACCCAGAAGAGGCTCAGACACCAGCAAAAACTAAATGGGAGGCAGCCTTACTTTCATCTCTGCTCACACAAAAGTGGAACACAGCACTTGCAAACACACGAGAAGTGTTGCGTAATGCCCGTTTCCGATACACGCAATTCAATTATCTACACCAGACATATCTCACTCCAGCTAGAATAAACCGTATGTTCCCACAATCTACCCCAGAAAGTCCGAGATGCGGGTTGCCGGAAGCAGATTTTTTACATATGAAGTGGAGTTGCCCATCGGTACTCCGCATATGGCAGGAAGCAACGACTCAAACTGCTACCTGGTCAGGATTACCCCTACTCCCAACCCCAGAGTCCTGCCTATTGGGGTTGCGCCCACGACGAGGGAAACACAAACAGAAACACAGGTGCACTGACCTTGCGTTCATCTTACTCAAACGCTTAATAGCGATACAGTGGAAATCGCCCAGCGCCCCGGATATACACCGATGGACATCGGAGATGCCACATTGGGCTAAGGCAGAAACACAAGTACTGCACACACTGTGCGACAGCAGGGTGGAGATCAAGGGGGCAGACATATGGGACTCCATCATAGAGCAGCTAGAAAAAAAAGAGGACACCCGACCTCCCTGAACTGTGGCTACTCCATCAGTATGTATGTCTTCATGTCACTTCCTTTTGTCGCTGAGATCACATTGAAATGAACAACCCATCTCCTCATCCAATCTCAGGCCACACGCTTCTCCTCACTTTCGCTCCCCTCGCCTCCCGCGTCCCACCCTCTCTCTCCCTCCTCTCCTGTCATCCCCCATTCCTCCCCCTTTTTTCTTGCCCCCACCCTCTTTCTTTGTCACTTCTCCCCACATTATCAGACACATGTTGAGTCCATACACGAGCAATTCAACTTATAAATGGTGTTTCTCTTTTAACTTTTTCTTTTTGAATGTTGATCGAGAGATCTGTTGATGTATCATGTAGACAGAAGAAATGTACCAAATGCAAGATGACTTGATACAATAACTTGTTGACATGATTAACTCACTGTAAACAAATGAATACAATTAATAAACAGATTTAAAAAGAAATAATTGGCAATATCTTGCTGTTGCTATATTTAGGAGGAGTGATGGAGCTCCCATCAGCCCCACTGTGTTGTGAAAGCACAGTGCAGTACTTTGGAGCATCTCTAGTGGAAGAACTTAATAAGGACTGGTCATTGTCATTTAGACCAGTATTCTGCTGGGTGCAGCCTATTTTCTGCTGCTTATGGTGCTCATGCACTGGAAGTGTGTTGTGTTCTCGATGAGGGTTCATTGCTGGAGTTTTCCCATGAGACTGCAGTTGCATTGTGATACCTATGAGCCAGTCTTCATGGATCAAGTTGCTTTGGCACTGTACAGAACACTGCTTCCTGTAGGGGGATGGCTGAATGGCTGAGGCTGAGGATCATGTGTGTACCTTTAACTGTTTAAATGAGGGTCTGGTTGTTTATTGTCTGCCGAAGTGGGGACTATCCTGGAGTGCATCTCTACTACTATGTTTGATTACCTCATGCGTGATTCTGATGGCTTTTAATTGGCACTTTTTCTTTCAAACAAGGAACTGTTTTAATTTGGCCTTATACCCTGGGTTGTTCTGATTGTCGACATGGACATCCTTTTACATTTTGGTTTTCAGATTTTATAGTTCATGTTGCTCTTATTATCAGAAAAATGTTACATATTTTATAGAATGTATGAGTGATAGTACTAGTTTGCTTTTTTAGGTACTGGACTCTGTACTCCTTTTCCTGTTTGGGCACCATTATTTTAGCAGTAGGCCTGCAACCTGTTCCTGTTACATTCATATGCATTATATTCATTTTCATATTTTTCAGCATAGCTTGCTTTTAGCTCATTGTTTTTATATTTATATGTTAATCAGTTTCTTCTTTTTTGGAAGGCAGACTTTGCACTGCACATTTTATCAAGCCATTGTTCAGTGTGCACTCTGTGCCCTGTTCACAGCTGTCCTGTATGGTATGTGATATGTTAACTCGTATTTCCAGTCCCAGAGCCAGTTCCTATTCACTAGACACATCAATACGTCAGGTCTGTTCCACGAACTCTGTATGGATTATTATGTAAACAACACATAGGCCTTAGGGGGGCAGAGGGGATTCAGTCATGGCTGTCCTGGGACTTGTACTACACTACAAACAACGTAGTGGTGCTAATTCTACAGCTTCCCGAGAGGATTGCCATCCAAACAACAGGCAGACCCTTGCCATCCTATTCAGGTATGTGTTTGGGGTTACTCCCTTAAATCAAGAAAGCCAGAAAGGTTACAACCACTATGCTCTCAATTCAATACATTGGGTTCAGGCAGGTCTCCATGGCTTCCTAGAATCATACAAAATGGTGGGGTTGTTTATCCTCTTTACAAGGGCTGTAATGATGATTACCGTGCTATGTTTCATCTGCCTTATTATCGCAGCTCATGCTTTATATACTAGGATGCAATTGCTTAAATAAATGGATTGAAATCCAGTTTGCATCTCATGTCCTTCCTTGGCATGTGTGAGGCACTGAGTAACTGAATGAAAGGGGTATGATCTGTTTCCTCAACTTCCCTAAGAAGTCAGGTTGTCAGGTTGAAGTTGCCACAAATCACCTTCTCCTTATGAGGGTTCGGTGAGACACTGCGAGATGGCCATGAGGTAGGATGACAGAATTATAATTTAAAGCCTTCTTCAATGGTAATGTTACCAATTTTGGCAGTTTCATGTCCTAACCATTTGATTCCTGCAGCCTAACCCTGGATCACATAACTGGCTGTTGCTGCCAGTTGGTCTTTGTGGATTGCTTCTAGTCAGTGAGACAAAGAGAAGATAACTGCTGGCAGGATGTGCCACTCTGACTCACAAAGGTCCTACTTGAACACACTCACATATGATTGTCACTAGTAGTTTGTGTCACCAGACAAGCTGGGGCCAGGGCAGGAAGGAAGTGGATGAAAGGTAAGCTAACTATTACTCGCACCCCGTGCACAGTTTTTTCATAACAAATGTTACTGAAAATATTACATTGATATTATCAATCATGTTATCAAAGATGTTATGAGTGCCATAATTTGTAGGGTAATTAGCAGTGCATGGTGAGGGCACGAGTTATAGTTATCTTAGGGCACGAGTTATAGTTACTTGAGATAACTCTGACTATACTAGGTGAATTTCTGTGGTTTTGTACATTTAAAATGGGAGCATAACTGTAACGTCCATGTAACCTTTGTTTTTTTAAGAGAATTTCTAGGTGCTTTTTAATCATATTTCCTAACTATAACGTCCCTGTAACCTTTGTTTTTTCAGTGAATTTCTATGTTTTTTTTAACATATAGTAATTGCCTTTGGCCGTACGCTGCTGAGGTTGGCCGCAGGGCATGGCCTGTGGCCAGTCCCTGTGGCCAACCCCTATGACTACCCAACCCTGCGCTGCGCACAGCCTTTGGCTGTGCACAGTGGGGGTTGGTCACAGGGACTGGCCGCTGGGCAGTCCCTTTGGCCAACCCCTTTAACAACCCAACCTCACATGGCCTCCCTCCTCAGGCCAATATCGACCCCAGAGACCAAATCCCCCAGGGCATAGCATAAATATTTATTTTTTGGCATAGCAAAGGGCTCTGTGCTCCCCAGGTCAATCTCAGTCCCAGGGATACTATCTCCCGGGGCCTGGCCTAAAAATGTAATTTCTTTTTGGGTGGAGAGGGACCGCACAGCCCTCCCCCAGGCTGATCTCACTCCGGGGACCCCCCTCCCCCAGCCTAAATATTACATTTTTTTGCCGGAGAGGGGCAGCGCAGCCCATCTCCCCCAGCTGATCTCAGCCCCATGTGATCTGGGTGCCTCCCAGGGCACCCAGTCCAAATGTTGGGGACCATAGGGGGAGCCTGGAAGCCCCCACGCTCCCAGCTGGATCCCCACCTCCTGTAGGAGCCAGGAGTGCTGTCACAGAGAGGGAGTTGCTGAGTGGTTCAATTGCTATCGCAGTTTAAAATTTCCTGTGGGAATTAGCAATAGAAACGCTCATCTTTTCACCTCCCCTTTATCTTGGCCCCCACTTAACAGATCATCCCGAAAATTTCCAGACAGCAGCTGATGTGACTTTAAAATTTTCGGGGAAAATTTTGTGAAGATTCATCAGGTGGTGCCAAATATATAGACAATAATAAAACAGCTTTTTCTATAGAAATTAGGTCCTAACTATAACTACCTAGTAACGACCGCCACTAGGTAATATATATATATATATATATATTCTCCTTGACTCATTCCGCAGGTACCGTCAAACACCTGGTGCATACCCCACCCATTGAGAGTAGACTCACATGTAAATGAGCTTCTACAAAACAAATACCGGGCACTCACAGGCGCTTCCAGTTTACTGCATTTATTTTAAAAGCACTTTCAGCTGTATGCCTTTCTCGACATTGGCATTTCCGACCAGCAACCATATTAAATTCACATCAACACAATTCTTTTGTATCTCTTGAGTGAACATAAAAAGAGGACTGGTACTTTTAACCTTTAAACTTTCATGTGTGGCCTCCATATTCATCATTGTTGCTTTCACCGCAACCAAATCAGACCAATACAAAGTAGTATATATACGGTGACAGGAAGACTTGTTGCGATACATACAAGGTGATTCACATGAAACAACATTTTATCACAAATATGCCTTCACAAAATGCACAATTTATGGAATAATTTAGTATTTCACAATTTCTCCAAAGTTAATAAGGCAAATGTGCTTGAGTTTGCACTCATAATTATTAAATCAAATTCACAATATATATGAAATAATTATAATAAAAAATGTGCCTCAGAAAATCATACTGTAGTGAACTTGCACCAAACCACCAAACTTCATAGTTATTCACAATCATTTTTTTGTGTAAATTTGCCCCATTCCTTATTTTTTCAGTTTCATTATAACCACCAAATTCACTGTTTCAGAGTGCATACAATGAAAGCATAAAGATGGCACCAAAAAGGAAGTACATGCAATTCCATATTTAACTTCACTCCCAATATTACCATTATTATATTCCAATATCATGCAAAACGTTTTGGTGCAAAACTGCGTTAGTGCAGTTTTGCACCAAAAAGTATAAATAAGGCCCTAAGGGTTTTTTCTCTGGTGGCCATCCTGGGAGAATTTGTTATTATGAAGCTCCCTAATTACCTCATTTGCTGTGGATCTGGAATAAAAAATGCTTTCAGGTTTCCACTTCAATTCCATCAAGATGGCAATCAGATGTCATAAGTTCAGAATATTAACACTCGAGTTGCTCATTAGAACACTGTGGTAAAGGTGCAGTTGAACACAAGGGAGTTAACTGGCAGTCTGCCGCTGGCTCAATGTGGTAGTGTTTAAATTCATTAATTTTAAGATGAGGAAGATATTTGAGAACATATTTAACCTCTTAGCTGCTGGGCCTTTCCCCCCCCCCCCAGTGCTGAGACCTTTTTTGGCTATTTGGGGTGGTTCGCGCTTAGGCCTTCATAACTTTTTGTCCACATAAGCTATCCATGCGAAATGTGCGTCCTTTTTTTCCAACATCCTAGGGATTCTAATGGTACCCAGAGTTTGTGGTTTCCCCTGGAGGAGACCAAGAAATTAGCCAAAATACAGTGAAAATTTCATTTTTTCAAAAAAATGGGAAAAAAGGGCTGCCGAAGAAGGCTTGTGGTTTTTTCCCTGAAAATGGCATCAACAAAGGGGTTCTGGTGCTAAAATCACCATATTCCCACCTTTCAGGAAAGGGCAGACTTGAATCAGAAAACCACATTTTTCAATGCAAATTTGGCAGTTTACTGGGACATACCCCATTTTTACTATTTTTGGTGCTTTCAGCCTCCTTCCAGTTAGTGACAGGAATGGGTATGAAACCAATGCTGGATCCCGGAAAGCTAAACATTTCTGAAAAGTAGACAAAATTCTGAATTCAGCAATTGGTCATTTGTGTAGATCCTACAAGGTTTTCCTACAGAAAATAACAGCTGATATAAAAAAAAATTGAAATTGAGCTGAAAACAACAGCCATTTTTCTTTATGTTTTACTCTGTAACTTTTTCCTGCGATGTCAGATTTTTGAAAGCAATACACCGTTACGTCTGCTGGACTCTTCTGGTTGCGGGGATATATAGGGCTTGTAGGTACATCAAGAACCCTAGGTACCCAGAGCCAATAAATAAGCCGCACCCTGCAGTTGGTTTTCATTCTATACTGGGTATACAGCAATTCATTTGCTGAAATATGAAGAGTGAAAAATAGGTATCAAGAAAACCTTTGCATTTCCAAAATGGGCTCAAGATAAGGTTTTTAGGAGCAGTGGTTATTTGCACATCACTGAATTCCGGGGTGCCCATACTAGCATGTGAATTGCTGGGCATTTCTCAAATAGATGTCTTTTTTACACACTCTCTTATATTTGGAAGGAAAAAATGTAGAGAAAGATAAGGGGCAATAACACTTGTTTTAATATTCTATGTTCCCCCAAGTCTCCCGATAAAAATGATACCTCACTTGTGTGGGTAGGCCTAGCGCCCGCGACAGTAAATGCCCCAAAACACAACGTGGACACATCCCATTTTTTGACAGAAAACAGAGCTGTTTTTTGCAAAGTGCCTACCTGTAGATTTTGGCCTCTAGCTCAGCCGGCACCTAGGGAAACCTACCAAACCTGTGCATTTTTGAAAACTAGATACCTAGGGGAATCCAAGATGGGGTGACTTGTGGGGCTCTGACCAGGTTCTGTTACCCAGAATCTTTGGCAAACCTCAAAATGTGGCTAAAAAAACACGTTTTCCTCACATTTCAGTGACAGAAAGTTCTGGAATCTGAGAGGAGCCACAAATTTCCTTCCACCCAGCGTTCCCCCAAGTCTCCTGATAAAAATGATGCCTCACTTGTGTGGGTAGGCCTAGCGCCCGCGACAGGAAATGCCCCAAAACACAACGTGGACACATCCCATTTTTTGACAGAAAACAGAGCTGTTTTTTGCAAAGTGCCTACCTGTAGATTTTGGTCTCTAGCTCAGCCGGCACCTAGGGAAACCTACCAAACCTGCGCATTTTTTAAAACTAGAGACCTAGGGGAATCCAAGATGGGGTGACTTGTGGGGCTCTGACCAGGTTCAGTTACCCAGAATCCTTTGCAAACCTCAAAATGGGGCTATAAAAACACGTTTTCCTCACATTTCGGTGACAGAAAGTTCTGGAATCTGGGAGGAGCCACAAATTTCCTTCCACCCAGCGTTCCCCCAAGTCTCCCGATAAAAATGATACCTCACTTGTGTGGGTAGGCCTAGCGCCCGCGACAATAAATGCCCCAAAACACAACATGGACACATCCCATTTTTTGACAGAAAACAGAGCTGTTTTTTGCAAAATGCCTACCTGTAGGTTTTGGCCTCTAGCTCAGCCGGCACCTGGGGAAACCTAGCAAACCAGCGCATTTTTGAAAACTAGAAACCCAGGGGAATCCACGATGGGGTGACTTGTGGGGCTCTGACCAGGTTCTGTTACCCAGAATCCTTTGCAAACATCAACATTTGGCCAAAAAAACACTTTTTACTCTCATTTCGGTGACAGAAAGTTCTGGAATCTGAGAGGAGCCACAAATTTCCTTCCACCCAGCGTTCCCCCAAGTCTCCCGATAAAAATGGTACCTCACTTGTGTGGGTAGGACAGGAATAGATCACACAACGGTCAATGTTGGTCCTTACATGAGGCAGCTGTTGACCCTGGGGTGATCCATTCCTGACGCAGGCACTAGGTGTAGGCACTCAAGTGGGGTAGTGTTTTTATCAGGACAGGTGAGGAATCACTGGGTGGTAGGAATTTTGTGGATCCCAGCATATTCCTGTTTTGTGTGACAGAAATGCGAGAAAAATAGAGTTTTTATTCAACATTTTAGGTTTGCAGGGTATTCTGGGTAAGAAAACTTTGGGGAATCCACACAAATCACACCTCTGTGGACTCCCTGAATGTCTAGTTAACAGAAATGTTTGGGTTTAGTGTGCTTTTCTATATGGCCGCCGAACCCAGGACCAAAAACACAGGTGCCTGCCTTACAAAACCAGTTTGTTTTGCAATAGATCATTTTGATGTCTCCATAATACGATTTGGGTGGTGGAATTTGGGGCTGAACTAAATTGGGGAGCTCCCAAGAGAGCACTCTCTCTCTCTGCTTGCCGCCGCATTCACCTGCTCTCTGGGTTGGGCTAACCCACTATTACCCAGTTGCACAGACTGCTTGCGAAAGGACAGCAGGACTGTCCTCATCACCTCCCTCATAATGTACTGGAAGAGGAGTTATTGAATGGGACTCCTCCGACTGAAAAATCACTCCCAGAGTCTGCACCATTGTCCTATCCCTCAGATGCTGTCTCAGTATCTGATGTTTCAGTCTCTGATCCTATGTCAGAGCTGTCCTCTATAACCCGAGTGACGGCAGCAGTCATCCATCAAGATGCCATCTCTGCTATTGGCTAAACTGTTGCTCTAAAACACTAGCCTACGTAGACAGTCACAAAATCGATGGTGTGTGTGAGATACGTGCAACAGGCCACCTTACCTGCGCTTCATCCCTTAATCAGCACGTTCTTTCAAGACACTCAAAAAACACCTTGTCACATGCCATTTGTCACAGTCTTTAGCACCTCCTGCGCCCAGTCCAACAATCATTATTGGTGGTCCCACTCCCTCCTCCCCGGATTCCCTCATTACCACCCAGCAAAAGTGCCCATCATCTCTCCATAGCGCCCCCCTCCCCGCACATACATTTCATTTGTATTATAGCGCAGGTAATGGCTGACTTTACTAATGTACTCAGCTATTTACATAAAATACAGATTTGCTCTTTGCAGTAGGCATATAAACCTTCTGCGCTTCTTTATGGCACTAAAACTGCCACTAGACAAGTCTGACCCTTTTGTAGCAGAAACATAATCACAATACTTACTTGAATTTTTTATTGCTGCCTATAAGCTACAGTTGAAAAGAGTCAGTTGAAGTATGTGCATTGCTTTGAAGACGCAAGCTGCAACTGCAAGACAACTGGTGGCAAATCTCTCTCTCTCTCTCTCTCTCTATATATATATATATATATCACTTTTATATGTGCGTCTGGTTCTATGTACATAGATATATCTACATAGATATATCTATATATATATAGATCTATATATATATATATATTTTTTTTTGTTGTTGTATGGTTTCCTTGGGGGCCAAAATGGCCCCCAGGGAAACCCTACAACAACTAAAAAAAATATTGCCTCCACAGGGGGTCGCCCTGCCCACGGGCGACCCCTGGTCCATTTATTTTCTTTCTTTCTTTATTTTTTTAAAAAAATATGCCTCGGGGGGGACGGCCCGTTTTCTGAGGGGGCTGACCCCCCCAAGTGAAATCCCTGGTGTCTAGTGGTGTTTCCTGGCCCCCGATCGCAGCTGTGCTGCGATTGGGGGCCAGCAAACACTTTCAGAAGGCTTCGTAAGAAAGGGGAGACTCCCCTTTCTTACGAGGCCTTCCTCAAACTGTTTCCTGGCCCCCGATCGCAGCTGTGCTGCGATCGAGGGTCAGGAAACACTTTCAGAAGGCCTCGTAAGAAAGGGGAGACTCTCCCCTTTCTTACGAGGCCTTCCTGAAACTCGTAAGAGTTTTCATTTAACAAAGGATCATGATCCATACCGTAAGAGCTGGCCCGTTCGGGCCTGGAACAGCACTTGAAAAACACAAAAGAACTGTAATCTATCCAGCCTTTACTGACAATCTTCTTGTACCCGTATGTAATGCCTAAATCAGTCTGATGTCCATCTCCCTAATCTTTTTCTGCTGCCACTCCCCCACCCCCTTCACGCTGCTTCCGTTGTCACACCTATCCCAAAGGAATACATGCCATAGCCTGTTGCCTTAACACCAATACTAGCCAAAACCTTCTGTAAAACAGCTAACAGCTGATGCACCGTTACTATACGACCAGATAGGTGCATGAAAACTTCACCCTTTTCTGCCATCCTCCTCGCTCTCAGATGACCTACCCTTCTTATTGGACATACCTCTGCCGCCGGATAAGAACGCAATACAACCACCCTTCCTTTTCCCCTCTGATCTGTCTTCGACCTGCGTAACCATCCCTTCACCTGCTTTTGCTCCAAGACACTTCTTCCCATCTGATGCCTCTGTTCCATTTGTTGCCCAACAATTTTGACACCCTGAATGCTCCAAAGAACATCCACACCATCAATGTTAAGAATAAAATCATCTCATCCTCATCATAACACATCATTGACAGACGTTAAATACTGCACAAAATAACTCCCATGTCAATGGTTTTCTGTACCCCTGACCCCAAACCCATCCTTCCAATATACGTGCCCTGAGCTCGCCCGCTGATGGGACATATCCCCATAATAACTTACCCATGAATGTAATACCCTCCAGCTTCCCAGCAATGGTCACACTAGACTGACCCTTCTCAATTAATACCAGGATAAATTGTATGACATCCTCCGCTCTATCCTGTACCGCCCTCCCCCATTGAGCCCCGCTCCCCAAAAATTCCTGCCAAGCCTGACTGTACGCCTGTCTTGTTGACCCTGCCAAGGAATCTAGGACCAGTTGTAGCATCCTCTGTCTCCGGCGGGCATCCACAGCTCGAGTGGCATTCAGTTCCTGACCTTCTCTGTGGCCATGTCCAAGCCATGGAACCTTTCCCACTGTGAACGAGACAAAGGATCTGCAATGTCATTGTCCACGCCTGCTATGTGTTGTGCCCTAAATGTAATGTTGTGTTTCAAACATTGTCATACAAATATCCACATTAGCTTCAATACCTATGGGTCCCTGGCAGATTGTCTATTTACTATTTGCACCACTGCCATATTGTCAATATGAAACAGCACCTTCTTATGTGCTAGTCGATGTCCCCATAATGTCACTGCCACTACCAAAAGGAAGAATTCTAGAAAAGCGATACTCCTCCCCCCCTCGCTTCCATTCCCTGGGCCATTCCTCTGCACACCATTGACCGTGCCAATAGAGGCCAAAACCTATCCCCCCAGCTGCATCTGAGAACACTTGTGCGTCCCAGTTGTGCTCCATTGAATGATTCCAAAAAGACCCCCCACATTTGTAAGTCCGCCTTAATTCCTGCTGACAACCTAACATGGTGATGTGGCAAAGTCTTGCCTGATAATGCTAGCCCCAGTCTCCTACAGAATGGCCTCCCGGCTCTGACCACCCGGAACGCCAAATTATGATGCCCTAGCAGCAAGTGAACTTCTTTAACCATCACCTTTTCTCTGCTCAACATGGAGTCCAACAACAACCGCATTGTAATTTTTTTGTCCTTCAGCAAACGAGCCTCCATGGCTTCTGAATCGATCGCAACACCTAGGAAGGACAGCACAATGCTGGGTCCTACTGTCTTCTCTGGTGCTAAAAGATCTCCCAGATCCCCCATGACCTCTTGGAAGTTAGCCAACATGTCCTTGCATTCCTCCATCCCTGCTTGTCCCACAAAGAAAAAGTAATCTAAATAGTGAGTGTGTCTCCCTCATCTGACCATGTGAAAGCCCATTGTAGGAATGTGCTAAAGCGCTCAAACAAAGCTCAAGATATAGAGCATCCCGTCGGAAGAGGCTTATCTACGTACCATTGCCCCTCGAATTGTGCACAAGTAACTGAAAGTCCTCTGGGTGCACCGGCAAGAGCCTAAACGCAGACTTAATATCACTTTTTGCCATTAAGGCGCTCCTTCCTACATTCTTCAACATAGCCGTTGCCATATCAACTGAGGAATAGTTGACTGATGATAACTCCTCTGCAATATAATCATTAACTGATTGCCCTTTGGGCCAAGAGAGGTGCTGAATCAAGCAGAATTTTCCCTTTTCTTTTTTAGGGACCAACCATAAGGGGGAGACAATCAGGTCCTGCATGGGCCAATTGTCAAATGGGCCTGCCATCCGTAATGCTGATCCTGCTGATGCATGGGAGAGACTTGTGTTGGTGCCTAGTTTCTGGTTGCTGTATGTGAGCGATCCCCAGCACATGGCAGTGCACCAAGGCATGTCTACCCAAGCATTTAGCTGAAACTTACAGTATTCTCTTGAGCAGAGGCCTTTATTAAAGTCCCAACACGTCCCCACTTGTCCAGTCTATCCTTTGGCTCAAGTCCCCATCCCTCCTTGAGTGGGGCAACCTTCAAAGGGCCGATACACGACCGGCAACCCACTGGCCGTGAAAATGGTCTTACCAAACTTGGCTGGACCCATTGTGTGGTGCCACAAATCAGAGTCAGCATCCCCCCATTGTCAATCAGGATCTGCCGCCATTCGCGTGCGAAATTCAGCATCATATTGTGCCCAGGCATAACCCCCATAATTAATCTGCGCTTTCCTGATTTCCATATATTTAAAAATTGCTACACACCTCTCTGGATGTTTCTAACAATACACGCTTGTATACATCAGAAAGGCTGCCGTTCAATTCTCGATCGTCAGGGGAACCTTCAGACACTTTGCCAACTCATATTCCTCCTCCTTTAATCCCTCTTTTGCCCTCAATTCCCTGTGTAGAAGCTTCATCATCTCCACGTACTCCCCATTTCATATTTTCCCCTTTGTTGCCTGCATGAGATGAGCCCCTTTGAAACCCCAATATACGGCAGCTTTTTTACTTTAAGCTCTTTGCTCTCGATAGACACTGCCAAATCATCTTTCTGTTCCTGTTCCCCATCGCTCTCTGTGACTTTCCCTTCCGATTTGTTTTGAGACATTTCCGTGGCTTTTTTGCCCTTCGCCCCATCTCCCCCCCTCGCCACGCCTTCGCCTCTTTTGTCTTCGTGACCTTTTACTTTTTTTCTATTATCTGATTGCCTTGTGTTTCTGTGCCTACCCGCGTGTCTTTTACGTACTTCCCACTGTGCAATCTCAATCTCCGTTCTTGCCACTCTGCTGTGTCCACCCCTACTGAAATCATGATTGCTCGTTCTGGTGCTCTGCACCGGTCTTACCTGGCCTCAGAATCAGCACCCGTACTGGAGCCCTCTTCTTTGCCGTCTGTTTTTTTTTGGCGTTCCTGTGTTGATGCTTCTGGCGCCTGTTGACCCTGAAAAATAGGAACTGAAGAGCCATGAAAATAGCTCTCCCTCCCTTCACCTCCCTGTACCCACCATTCTTCTTCCTCCCTTCTTGTCATTCATATGCCACCAATTCACCCTCCTCCAGACTGTCCTCCTCATAGTCTAGATGGACTCTGTCCCCTTCTGTTTCGCACGTTGTAATTGTGGCAGAATGCACCACCTGCCACTGCAGCTTTGGATATAACACACCTCTCTCTCTGTCAGTCTCCTATTGGGGGTGGGCCGTACCATGCCCTCCCTCTCTGCCAGGGCACAATGAGATGCTCCCTGGCCCAGTGCTGAGGTCATACTAGGCCTTCGTGCAGCAGCTATATTGACGTCCATCGCTGGTGTCTGGCTGGCCATCCTGGGCCACATCTTCTCTTCCCCTCTGAGTCTTGGGGACGTATCGGGTACCCCCGAGTCCTTGTCGTTGCTGCTTTTTGGTGTCTGAAAAACATGCATCAGATCTATTGTACCGGCTGTCGTGTTGAGCCGTGCAGGGCGTGCCCCTTCCTTTAAACCCTCACTGTGTATATCACTATCCATCACATCGACCCCCCTTCCCAACTCTTTCTTTTTCAAGTAAATGTTCAACAGCTTTATCTCTCTACCACTGTCTTCCCCTGTTCTCACACCAAGGTCAACGTCCTGACACTGATTCCTCCTCTCCTCCCCTTCCTCTTCATCACTCCACTCCAATGCCTGTAAATATCCTTTTACTCCATTGCCAGGATATGTATTTCCGGGCTTTTGTAATATGTTTAAGGCCAGGTGCTCCCTTGTTCCCACTGGCACCCTATCTAGGCATCCCTCCCTGCTCAACATGCTCTCCTCTCCCTGCTCCTCAGCCTCCTGCCCATCACTTTGCAGGCCTCCATCCCCTGCATCTGTATCCACTCTTTCTTCTACCATCTTAAATCCCTCTGTGTGCCCACTCCTACTCCCTTCAAGCCGGTAACCCTCCCCCTCCATTCCATCAAATTCCCGCTTTGACCCTCCTTCCTGCAACACCCTCTTGGCTGCCCCTATGGTCACTCTACCTCTGGTAGAGTCCCTAATATTCTTGGAGGCTCTCCTGTCCCCCTGTCTACTTACACCTTCAGTATCCGTGAGCAGCGCGCTATCACCACTGCTTACTGCCTGTTGATGCTTTTTCCTGCCTGGACCACTCCCAGTCGTACTGCCATCACAAGGCCCCACCCCCGGGCCTCCAGTTGCACACCCGCTCTGCCTCTGGGCCCTGAGAGGCCCAGCACTCCCTGGCCATCGCTGTTGGCGGGCCTCCATCCCACCCCCTGCCTGTATTCCAGCACCACCAAGGCCGCTCTGCTTGTACGTGAGCGACCTTGTGCACTCACCTCATGCCCCCCCACACTGCTGCTGCTTCCCCCACTTCCTCATCAGGCGGCCTGCACCCCGGAGCCCCCGATTAATAGGTCCAGTCGCCCTGCGTCCCGCAGGAGCTCCACGGCCTGAGCCACTCGCACATCACCTATAATGCCCATCACAGTAAGAAACTCTATTCCCTTTGCTGCTAAACTATAATTTATAGGTCACTATTCCCAGCCAGACAAAAGATTTTCTTAAAATGGTGGGAGGCGCTTAAAAATGGCCGCCTATATACTCTAACACCCAATGTAGCCCAACGCTAGCCCAAAAGCCCAATGTGCAGCCTCAGGCTGCTCCATTCCCCAAGCTAACCTGGGGGGGACCTCCCTGTGGTCGGCTGCCCCCAAGTCCCCTTTCTTAACTCTATGCTCCGCCACACATATTTGTTTCCTGTTAGGTGTGTTCTGACCTACTGATTAATTCCACTGGAAAGCAGAGCAGCAGAATTTATTAATTCTGCATTAAAAGAGTAATACAGAATCAATACACGTCTCCATTTACGCTGGGGGAATAAAACATTCCTCAAATCCTTAATTAATAGCCATTCATGGTGACCCCAGAGGGGCAGAGGCACTGTGAAGCATTATTTTAAATGTTGTGGCGATTGCAGCAGGCAGCCGCACAAGATACATTTACAAAAACGTGCAATAGGTGTAATGGGTCATTGACTACATGACCTCAGGGGAGCCTACCATATGTTTTAAAGCATTCTGAGTTAAAACAATAGGCTCTTCAGCTAGGGAGCAGAGACCCCTTATGATATGTCCTGTGGCAGCATTTTGTGGCCTGAAGAGTGTGAAAAAGTATTCAACATGTGTAATTGGTTGATTTGAATACAAATGTTTTGTTTAAAATAATTTTCAGACAGCAGGTATTACTAATTATTACTAATCATTGCCATGTATGTATTTTGACCCTCTGATAAAGGCAATATACTAGTAGTTTATCTTTTGCCCTTCTGAGCCCCTGACAAAGCCAGTCTTAAGGTTTTAAATTGTTACTTTACAGTTAAAAAACTATTAGAAATGAAGTGAAAAAACAAAGGTTAAAGTGACTACAGTTTTGTGAACTTCACAGTTACGTGTAATATTTTAAGCTTAAAAATACTGAAATTATCCAGTTATAGTTAACAGAAGTAACTATAACTCAAGTCTTCATCATGCACTGCTTATGATCCTACATATGACATCAGTCCTGACATGTTATAAGACATCATTGATAAAATCACTGGTGGCATCTCAAATAACATAATTGATGACAACACTGTGCATGGCAGGGGTGCAAGATATAGTTAACTTAGTTAACACTAAGTGGTGAACTTCAGTGTTATGTGTTAACTAAGATTTCCACCTAACTATAATGTCACTTAAACTATATTATTTTCAGTGAAAACCAGTCTGGACTATTGACTCAAGCACTATGTTTAGGTGCTAGAGCATTTGTATTGTGGGCTGTTTAGCAGCTTACCAGTGCACAGGATCAAGGTATGCCAGTACACCCAGTGCCCTAAAAGCAAAGTAGATTTACAGATACAATACAAAAGAGAGAAATGCCTAAATATGTGTTCAGGTATCCATGTATGCAGAGTATGTAAGTATATTGTGTGCATTAGAAGTGAAGTGCAGTGTGGACGCTCCAAAGCATTACGCCTTTTGCGCATGTAAGGCACTTCAAGACTAGGGGCCATATTTATGCCCCTGATTTTATCGCACTTACACCACGTAATGTGGTGGAAGAGCGACGCAATTCCTAAGGCAGATTTATGAAGCCAGGCAAGGACAGCTTAAGCTGGCCTTGCCTGGCTTCATAAATCTAGTAATGCAATGGAGACAAAATCAGCGCATTGAGTTACTCCGTCCTGGGAAAGCGCTCCATTGATCATTGCGTGGGTGTTCCAATGCAACTCCAATGGACTTTGATGCATTCCTAGGTTTACAAGAAGTGTTAAATCTAGGAATGCGCCAAAATACTGCATCCTCCCAGGGGAGGCGTAAGAAGGAGAATATCTTTATTTCTCATTGTTACTTCCTCTTCCTATGTGTGGTGCATTCGACAGCATGCATAGAAGACTATGCCTCTCAGGAGTGTCCCTTTCTGCATAACAACAATCTTGCATGCAACGCAGTTTTGTTATTCTATGTGCCACGCTGAATGTATCATGAATATAAAGTGTAAATAAAGATGAGAAATAAGCATATTTCTCCACTTGATGCCATGGTCATGTTGATGTACCATGTTGACCCATTCCCAGGTATACTACCTTTATTAAACCTGAGTTTTTCACAAAATTCTTGAGTGGATGCATGTGAATGTCCATGATCCACCCGTGGAATTCCTCCCTGATGCAATATGGCACAAAGCATCTTATCCCCTTCTGTGCTGTGGATGAGCTGGTGTTGCCAGTGCTTCCCCTGCCACCACTGACCCCCTGCCAGTGACGTCTGATGACATCAGCACACGATTGCATGCTGACCTCATCAGAGGGTGCCCCCATTGTGCTAGAAGCTCAGCTTCCAGCGGGATCAGAAGAGAAATGAAAGCGTTTCTCTTCTGAATGGGGAAAGGGGCAGATCAGAGAGGCATTGGAGGAAAGGAAAAGCCCCCACCTCAACTCAAGGGGGAAACAGTCTTTTAGCTCACACTAAAAGATTTTATCCCAACGGCAAGCAAGAGGACATTTGATTTTTTGCGGTGTTGATTTTACATTTGGGCCATGAACGCTTGGCTAACTCTCAAAATCGTCCCACTTGGAATGGTGAGGGCTGCACTTTTTTGGTGCGCTGCCATAAAATCTTTGACTAATTTCTATTTGCGGGACACAGGGGATCTATTGTGACATTTAGAAGGTATCCTCCGGCAAAATTCCTACAAATTAATTACAATGAATGTGTTATCACTTTACACAAATATTGAACATCATATAGGTATGCAAGCATGTAGATTTTTCTTAAGCCAACGCAATATTCTTTTTTTTCAACATAATGACATGCTTATGGAAATGATCAATGTATGTCTTACTAATATCTTTTTTCTTTTCAATCAGCAATTATATTTACAAACAAAAGGTGCAGCTATGGGATTTTCTTTTTCTCCTAATTTTGCTAATTTAACAATGGGATAGTTTGAACAATGCATTGCCTGGGCGGAAGAAAATGAGAAGTACTTGCAAAAAGTAATAAGATGGTTTAGGTTCATAGATGATTTGTTATTTGTGAAAGAATTCAAGGAATATTTCACAATATTAAATAACAGCACAGCAAAATTGAGCTTTACATATGAAATAAGTGCCACCAGGGTAACATTGTTGGACATGGAAATATATATTAAGGAGGGTTCAGTGAAAACAACATTACATACGAAAATGGCAGCAACAAATTCAATTTTGCATGCAAATAGTTTTCATCCACCAAACACAAAATGGAATATTCGTTATGGCGAATTTCTTCAAATTAAAAGAATCTGCTCAGAATCTAGTGAATGTGAAAAACATCTCCACAGAGAGATTTGAGAAAGTATTAAAAAAATGCCTAATAAGAGCAAAAGAATGTGTAAGTCAGATTCCAAGATTGGAACTAATTCACAATACAAAGCCAACATCTAAAAAAGGTTCAGAACACCAGTTACGTTTTATTACCACATTTTCGAAAGATGTCCCTGGAATCCGGAAAATTCTAAAAAAACACTGGCCTATTTTCCAAAGGGATCCAATAGTTGGGGAAATCATGGGAGATCAACTGCAAATGACATTCAGGCGGGTTCCTAATCTGAGAGATAGACTAACGGGAAACCATTTTAGTTATGGAAAGAAAAATTGGTTGCAAAGACCTATTCTATTTCCTAACTATAACGTCCCTGTAACCAGTGAATTTCTATTTTTTTTAACATATAGTAAATTACACTACTATGCGTCAATCCAACCCCCTATCAGCACCCAACTGTACACCGTGCATTGCCTTTGCCCATGCCCAGCCGAGGTTGCCTGCAAGACCTGGCTTGCAGCCAGACACTGAGGCCAACCCCTCTAAACACCCAACCCCAAGCTGTGCAAGGCCCTTGGGCTATGCGCAGTGGAAGTTGGCTGTGGCTACTCTAGGGGTCACAATAGATGAGAGAGGGAGTATCTGGGGGTGAAAGTGGTTGTGACAGTGTCAGTCTGGGTGTGAGAGTACATACATAAGTGTTTTAGTGGGTGTGTCAGTGTCTGCCCGGGTCTGTGTATGGGTGTATGAGGCTGTCAGTGAGTCTGTAAGCAGTTGTATGAGGCTGTCAGTGGGTCTGTGAGTGGGTGTGTGAGAAACTGAATGGGTCTGTGATTGGGTGAGTAACTGAGTGGGTTTTTCAGTGGGTGCGTGAGGGTTTGACTATGGCTGAGTGTGTGTGCATGAGGCTCTGAGAAGGTCTGTGAGTGGGGGTGTGAGTGTCTGAGTGGGTCTGTGAGGGGTGCATAAGGGTTTGAGTGCATGTGTGAGTAGGAGAAATTGATTGAAAGGAAAACAGATAGAGAGAGATGGACAGTTTTTTGGCTTTGGTGTATGATATACTGAGACTGAGATATTTCTGTACAATTTAAAAAGAATGGATATATCATTTTTAAAAATGTAAACATTTTATACCTAAAAAAAATGAAGAGCGAAGCGAGTCTGACTGGACTTGAACCCTGAGTGCTCAGTGTAAAGGTCTGTGATCTTCACACTGAGATATTGCTTGCTTTTTTATTTTTTATATTTTATTTTTTAGCTCTTTGTGGGCTATCTGGGACTGCAAGGGAGCCCTCAAGGGCTCCCTACATATTTGTTTATTACATTTTTTTTGTGTACAAAATGCCCATTACGGGCTATCTGACAAGTGGGGGAAGCCTTAAGGCTTTCCTCGCAGTGCCATTGCTTCAGCAAGCACCCAGTTGCTTTAAGTAGCAGCTCCCTACTTACTGAAGCTGTTTTACTGTCAAAAAACGAACTGTTTGATGTGGCTTGGTTACAAAGCTGCAGACCAGGCCACAGCAAACAGCTATGTCCTGGGTGTGGGCTCCCTGGGACATAGCAGGAGTCAGCCCTGGGGGGTGGAAGTCCCCAGGGCCATCAGTAGCTCCTTTAGGAGGGTGCGCAGCCCCCCTTCTACAATTATTGCCCCGGGGAGGTAGTGATCCCCAGGGCTAAAGGGGGATCTGCACCCCACAAATCAAGTAAATGAAGCCCTGGGGAGGTGGTGGTCCCAGTGACTGTGGGGGAGACTGACTGGCCTCCCACACACAATTGACACACTTTGCCCATGGGGTGGTGGTCCCTGGGGAAGTAGGAGGTGGCCAGGAGGCCCACTCCTTCATTTTTAAGCAAATGCCCTCGGGATTTGGCCCAACCAGGGGCTTTATAATAACGAAGCATGGGAGTCTGTGCTTTGGTTTTTTTTTAAATTTGATGGTGGAGTCAGGGATTCACCCGGACTCCAGCTGTAAAATTAAAAAAAAAAATGCTTTTTAGCCCAGGGGGGTCCCTTTGGTACCCCATCACCAGAGCTAAGGGGCCAGGGTGTGTGTACCTTGGCCCTTTTTCTTTATTTTTGACTTTTTTTCTGGGATTTGCCTTCAGCCCCTAATCCCAAGATGGCTGACAACACTTCAACGGCTTCTGTTGTGTTGTCAGCCAATCAGATCTCAACACGAGATCGGGAGGAATTGCGAATCCTTCACATCCCTAAATATACAAATTTGCTTTCCCCTTAAATGCTCAAAACGTACTGAAGTGAATCACATAAAAAAAAAAAACTGTCGCTTTCTGGACCAGGACCTACTTTTCTGCCAAATTTGGTGTATTTCCGTCCACTAGTTTTGGCGCTATCACTGTTCAAAAACGCTATGGACAAAATGAATGGAGAAAACGTGTTTTGGGACCCCCTTTTTTTCTCAGCCCCCCACCAGACACACCACCCGAAAACTTTCCAGACAGCAGTTGACGTGACAGGCAAATGTTTGGGGAAACTTTTGTGAAGATTCATCAAGCGGTGTGAAAGATATAATCATCACAGGTCTTGTTCACAACTGTTAGTCCTATTTCCATATTCTCAATAAATATCTTTCAGAGAAACAAAGCATTCTGGTTCTTGTAGTCAAGGTGGATATGTGTATGAAGGGAATTACAAAAACAAAAATCTTTACACATTTCTTGTGGATTTCCAAATTTTGCTACATTTTGAAGATTTTTTATAAAATATAAATTCTTTTACATTCATTATTTCAACTTAACCTCTCCGTGAGAATTCGTTCTTCTTAATGTACATTCTGTTATTCTTTTGCTCGAAATTCCCATACCCATTTGTTTTCTGTGATTATTCCTTTTTAATGTAATATAGTTTCTTCCTTTATATTTAACACCTTCGAGAGAGATATTTTATGAAACTTCTTTCCTAAATTCCAACTTGATTTCTATTTTTCTTTTTGCTACTGAAATTACATTTTGTATATTCTCCAATGATATTCACATTTGTCCTCAATTTTCCATCTCTAATTAGAAATGTATATGAAGTTCATCGTCCAGGTTTAAACCTCCTGGATTTTTACTTTTAAGTTTTATAATAGTGTGACTCTTTTCTCCTTAATGATAAAGTCCTATCCCCTCCTCTCAGTAGTTGAGATACTGTGTCTGTACCATAATATTGTACATTTCTCCATGTGAAGTCTGTGTGTATCCTATTAAATGTGTCTTGCTACCGCATATGTTGTATCATTGTTTTCTATAGCTCTAATATGTTCTAGAATTATTTTTTTTCAACTGGCAGGTAGTGCTTCTGGCATATCTTAACCCGCACTGACATTCTAGTACATATACAACATATGTTGTTTCCCACGTGATCCTTTGACAAATGAAGTTTTCTTTACCTTTTGCATCTCTTTATGATTTCATGTTTCTACCAATTGTACAGGCCTTACACCAAGAGCATTTTTAAAAACCTTTGTTTAACTTTTCAAACCAAACATCACTTTGCTTATTTTCAAAATAAATATGTACTAGCACATCTTTGATTGATGGGGCTGTTTTAAAAGTGATAGAAACTGATGGCCCTATTTTCTCACTTATGTCCGGATCTTCCCTTAGTATGTGCCAATATTTTTGAAAAATATATCTGATTTTATTACTTTCTTTGTTGTACGATAGTATAACCCTTGGTTTTGATGTCTGGGATTTTTCTACAGATTGTTTTGTTGCCTACATACTAGCATGTCATTGCAATTCTTCTGTCTGGCTTTCTCCAAACCTTTAAATATATCTATTTGATTGTACCCTTTTGCCTTAAATCTATTGATCGTAGTTTCCCCATGCTTTTAAATTCTCTTTCAGTTGAGCAGCTCCTTTTCAATCTTAGAAATTCCCACTGTGGGATATTCTTAACTACATGTTGAGAATGGGACTTGACCCATGTAAAATTAAATTGATAGAGGTTTCCATTCTATATAATGTTGTTTGTAATTGGTTATTTTTCACATACAAATTTATATCTCGAAAATTTATTTTCATCTTATCAATTACATATGTAAATTTCAGACCAACAGAGATATGGTTTAAAACATTGAAAAAGGTTTCAAAGTCCTTTTGAGTTCCTTTCCAAATGATAAAGAGATCTCTCTGTATCTTATCCAAAGTACAACCTTTTTCATGTATTCCTGGTTGTATTCATTCCAGGCAATTTCTTTCTCCCATCATCCCATCGTTCAATTTGCGTTACTGGGAGAAAAGGCCACCCCCATGGCAGTTCCACATTTGTTTATAAATGTGTTTATCAGAAATAAACACATTGTTGTTCAGACATAAATTTATCATGACTATTAGCATCATTAAATGTTGGTATTCCCCCACACTTCTCTTTTTCCAAAAATATTCAATAGCAGGCATCCCTATGTCATGTTGTATTGATGTATACAGGGCTATCAAATCTATGGTAACTAGGTAGTAATCTTCCTGCCATTGGATGCCATCCACAATGCGAAGTAGGTCACTAGTATCCTTGAAAGATGAACTTAAATTTTGTACCATGGGAGACAAATACTACTCTATGTATTTGGCAATATTTTCTAACACTGAACCACATGATGAAATTATTAGTCTACCTGGAGGATTCCTCAATTTGTTATGGATTTTTGGTAGGAAATAAATTGTTGGTAATATTGGATGTTCTACTTGTAAAAATGTTAATTAATCGTCATTAATCATTCGGTCTGAGTGCCATTGTTTCAATTTTGCATCGATATCTTTCTTGATACTTGGAGCCGGATTGAATGATAATTTGATGTAACTATCTGTGTCATTTAGTTGTCACATTGCTTCCCCAAATTACGATTTTGTATCCAAAGTTACCACCTTTATTGACAGGTTCGATGACAATGGTCTTGTCATCTTTTAATGTTTGAAGTGCTTGTCTTTCTCCTCGAGATACATTTTTGGATCTCCCACTGTATTCTATTTTTGTAATTTTTTCTAAATCGTTTCGAACCTGTTCATAGAATTGATCTATTTTATTTCCAGGTGGTAACATTGGACATAATTTGCATTTTGGTTTAAAAATGACTACCTATTTCTATCTGTGTCAATGTCACAATATTGTAGTAACTGAATATCAGTCATGTTTTCTATATCTTTATAACCTTGTAATTCCAAAATTGTTCTTAAATCAAGTACTTGATTTATCCTCATCTGTTTGGATTGATATGATTGGTATTCTGTAATTTTAACCTTATCCTTTTTGGGATTTTGGTCATGAATTTTCATTAGCTTCAATTTCCTTGTAAATTTATATAAATAAATTTTTCTGGCCACTTCATTATAATGTATCTCCGGACAAAGAGAGAGACCTTTATGTTCCATAGGTGTTAGTGTATAGCTTGAGTTATTTGCCAATAAATCCTTTTGTTCTTTTTCTGAAATAATTTTTTACCAATTTATTTCTTCTGTTCGCGTGGAGAATATGTTTTTCCTGAGCCATCTTCCACTTCTTCTTTTCCTTTTATTTTTCCTCTGTTCCTTCCTTTGGCTCAGTTTTTTTGCTTTCCCGCTTGTTTGCTGATGTAAAAAAAAAACAATTGGATGTCCTCTGCTAATGTTGTTATCATGTAATTGGACATGGACAGTGGCCAGTGTAGGGGCCCCCTTGGTGCCACCTGCACCCCGTCTCCGCCAGCAGTTACATGGTGGTGTTAGCGGTGATGGCGGAGAAGGGGCTCCTAATCCCGAGGGTGGTGCTGCTTGCAGCGCCTTCCCGGCGGATTAGGACCGCCTGCCCCTCCAGTCCCTCCTATAGAGGAAAACTGGCAGTACTGGCGGTCTGACTGTTGCGCTACTTCCACGGTCGTAATGTGGGGGTTGGACCGCCACAATTGCTGCGGCCTGACCGCCACCACGACCCTAGCAGTCTTAAGACTGCCAGGGACGTAATGAGGTCCATAATGTCTGCAAATGTAGATCCATACACACCCAGATACTTAAAACCTCCATTAACACAAGTGTAGATTGATGTTTGGAAAATGTAAAAAGGGTTAATGTATCACTGTTTATACAAATTTAGACAGTATAAATGTATACTGTATATATATATATATATATGTATATATATATATATATATATATATAATGTAATCCTAATAATTTGAGAAAATTGAAGTCCATTTTAAAGAGAAGTGCAAGACGCAGTTCGATAAAATAAGACATTGGGCTATAAGCACAAACAGGACACCAGCAGTCAGATACCTATTCACATACCATTATTGAACACAAAAAAACAACACAAAGTTGATAATGTCACACTTATACCAGATATTGGTAGAGTGATTAAACAGCTCTATGTGGAAGAAAGAGGGCCTGGCAGAAAAATCTTGAAAACCTGTATAATTTCAAAGAATGGTTGAATATCTTACTGTGCATGCCTAAGCAATTTATGAGTATATACCACAGAATGGCAGAATAATTGTTTGAATTGTGCAGCTATCTGACCCCTCACAAACCTTAAATCATTTATATATACCCTTTGGACATTTAATAAGGAAGGCTTGTTCCTCAATATCTGGTATGACGGTGACACTTGATCACATAGTGAATTGCAAAAACATAATGATCCCACACATGAAAAATGGACATACTTTATTGGGCCTAACATTAACATTAAGTTAACATCTCTTCTAAGATTTATAGAGGGTAAATATGTTACCTGTGGGTATAGAATAATCCTCACTAGTATAAATATTAATGACTATTTTGAACAACAGTATGTATTGCAACAAACACATCGGCCCTCATTATGACATTGGCGGTAAGTCCCACTTACAGCCATGCTGACTGCCGCCAACATACCGCAACCGCGGCGGTATACCGCTACCCTATTATGACCCACACATAGCAATCTGTCACTATACAGCCACGCACACAAGTCCGCCAGCCCAAAGGTCAGTGATAAACTGGTTGTACCAAAACACACACCGTTACGCCAACAGAACTACGCCCACAATATTATGACCCACGAATCACTGCGGTGGACATTCAGCGCGGTAAACCATTGGCACTACATACCGTCGCACTCAAAATACACACACACATACAAAACAACACCACATTGGACAATTAAAACTACACACACACCTGACACACATATACACACCACACCCACACCACTATAAAACACACACCCACATTACCCACATCCCTTTACGATTAACAAAAATTGCCACTAGAGAGAGATACAGCAAGAGCGCCCACTGAATCAGAGCCACAGAACACCATCGCCCATACACCATCCACGCACCTCACAGCACACACCCCAACACATCACCCCACATACCCTCACACACACCACTCACATGACACCCATGGCACCCCAGGTTCTTAGAGGGGGAGCTAAGGGTCATGGTGGAGGAAATCATCCGGGTAGAGACACAGTTATTCGGATCACAGGTGCAGCAGACATCCATCGCTAGGAAGATGGAGCTATGGTGGAAAATCGTGGACAGGGTCAAAGCCATGGGACAGCACCCAAGAACAAGGGATGACATCAGGTAGAGGTGGAACGACCTATGGGGGAAGGTGCCTTTGGCGGTGGACCCCCACCGCCTCCCCCACAAATAACAACATGGGAGGAGCAAGTTTTGGCAATACTGCAACCTGAGGGCCTGGCAGGTGTAGCAGGCAGACTGGACTCTGGTAGGTCAAATGTCTATTACTACCACCCCCCTACCTGCATGCCATCACATACCCCCACACCTACCCTCACTCCCATCACCCTACCACCTCACATACACCCCACCATAACAATCCACCCAGCACTGCATGCACCACCAATGCATGGACACCACTCACAGCCCTGCATGGACACCCATCACCACAGCATGCACACTAGAGAGAATCACCTAGCCCGCAAAATAACTACTCACACAAGGCAAAGCTGACAGGGCACTCACAACCATAGATGCCAACAATAACACTGCATTTACATCCCCACAGGTCCCCCACACAACATCACTGGAGAGGAGGTGCCAGCAACATCCAGTCCCCCGCCAGACGAGGCCCACAGTGATGACATCAGCTCTGCTCACCTGGATCAGGATGACCAGCCTGGCCCATCCGGGACCTCTGGACAGTCAGTTTCCCAGGCACAGTCCCACACCACCTCAGAGCCTCCCCACACTGGAAGCAACACCATAGTGTAGTGTGGTCAGTTTTACGTATATTTTGCGCATTAGCTTCAGGCCTTAGGCCTCTGTGCACTTTGCCCTAAATATATTTTATTCATTTGCTAACAGCTTAGAGCCTCTGTGCACTTTACTCTAAATGCTTTCTATTAGGCTTCGTACTGTTATTTTACAGAATAGCCAGTTCTACGGTGTTGTTTTTTATTCATATCACACTGTTTTGCCTACTTCAGCACTGGAGTTCTTCATAACATATTCACTCTGTGCTTTAGTCAAGGATACAGTCTGGTACATTGCCGATAGACGTGGTAGGAGTCTAGACTTGCCATTCCTGCGTAGGAACATTTTGTGATCACGATGACATGTTAGTTATAAAATCACTTCCTTGTCCCAATACATGCAAGAGGGAGATTCCGACCAGGGAACCACAACTAGACGCTGACTGCCTCATTGCAGATGCTGAACCAGATCACAGGCCTTTGCTCAGGTATGAGTGTGTCCGTCTCCCTAGTGATACAGAAAGGCAAGCTAGAAGCTGAACATGCTGTGCTCTAAATAGAACAAGCAGAGGGAGAGTAGAAACGGTTAGGAATTATGATAGCGTTATTCTTATGTTTTACTCTCCTGGTTACTATATCAATCCTACTATGTTGTACTGTTCTGGTTATTGCGGCTCACGCCTTAATATCTAAAATACAGTCGTTTTATTAAAACATTCTATAAAACTTATACTGTCTTTGTCATTTGTATATGAGACCATACTGTGAATGAGAGAGTTGGTTTGGATCTGAGTGACCACGACTTCCCTGATAAGTTCCAAAGATGTCATGCGCTCGGCTGCCCAATCATTTCTTCCCCGTGGGAGAAATGAGGCACTGCTAGTTAGCCGGAGCAACAACCGGATTTAGGGTGACAGAGTTCCTTACACGTGGGTCAGACTCAGTCCCCCACACCGTTATCGATCCTTCTGCCTAGAAATCCAGTAGTCTCATTCAGGATAATGAGAGCCCCCCGACAATAGCACCCACCCAGTGGGCCCATACCTCTGTCCCCAGGACACATCAATCAGCAGTGTGTCCACCACTACAGGAACCCCAGGACACCCCACAAACACAGGACAATCAGGGACCTGGGTTCAGTAGCAGTGGACACACGGTTCAGGGGGCAGAGGCACAGGACCACAGAGAAGCTGGGAGGACTGATGTGCGACAAGGGGAGGATAGGCACAGGGAACCGACTCTCCACAAGGTACTCACCAACATCCTGGGAGCATACCACCATTCCCAGGAGACCATGGGCTAGATACTGGCCAAGTTGCAGGAGACCCAGCGGCTGCAGGAGGGACAATACCTGGGGATCAGGGAGAACCTGAGGAACATCCACACCACCCTGGTCACCATTGCAGGGGTGCTGGCAGACATGGCTAAAACCATGAGTGAGGCAGTGGCACACCAACGGGCTCCTGACACTAGCCAAACTGATGAACAGCTCTCCACCTCCCCTGATGCTAGTGGACAGGAGGCCCCGCCATAAGAACAACAGGCCACAAGCACCCCACCCCCTGCAGAAGGAGAACCACCCAACAAACGATCTCTGCGATCCAGCAGAAGCCAGAGAACATTGCCAAGACTTCGCCAGGAAATAAGACTCTCCCGATTGTCACCCTTGTGTCCCACTCTGTCACCCTGTCCACCTTGAACTGCCATTGCTCTACTTCCTATGCCCCCTTGGACACTGCAGATGAGATACAAATAGACTGGACTCCATTCTGGGCTCTCCTCCACCCCCAGCCTATAACAATAACCCATCCACTTATTAGCACATGAATAAACATCCTTGTAAAAAATACAAGTGTTGAGTCTGACAAGTGATTGAACTATGTATTCGTTTCACAATCTGTAGACATTGCAATTTAGTTATGAACTGTAGTTTGCTGCAGTCAATACACCAGGAGCCAGAGTGGGGCACAGACATCTGTAAATAGACATATCAAAGGGAACTGTAAGTGGCCATAGTAGTGGGAATATCAGCCTGCCAGTGAAAACTTACTATACAAAACTGCAATGGAAGGTGAAGTTACAGTATCTTACCTGTGTGTCACTGAAAGTACTGTCAAATGATTGCTGTTCTGTTGTCCACATACTCATCCTCTGCCTCATCTTCGTCACGGTCCACAGGGTCCAACACTGCCACACGCCCATCTCCAGCCTCATCCTCCTGCAGAAAAGGCACCTGGTGACGTAAGGCAAGGTTGTGCAACATGCAACATGCCACGATGATCTGGCACACCTTCTTGGGTGAGTTACACAGGGAACCACCTGTTAATTGGAGGCACCAAAACCTGGCTTTCAGGAGGCCAAAGGTTTGCGCTATAATTCTTCTTGTTCAACCATGTGCCTCATTGTAACATTCTTCTGCCCTTGTCCTGGGATTCCTCACTGGGGTCAGTAGCCATGAGAGGTTGGGGTAACCAGAGTCACCTGCAAATACTGAGGAATACCTGTTAGCCAGACACTAACCTTTAATGCCAACCCCATACCCATACATCAACATATACTGTGTGGGGACCATGGGTTCACCAATTAGCCACACCCTGTGCCTCTGGAGTTTAGCCATCACATATAGGATGCTGCTATTCCTCAGGATAAAGGCATCATGCACAGACCCAGATTACTTTGCATTCACATGGGAGATGTACTGGCCCACCAGGCACACTATGTGCACATTCGTAGAGTGAAAGCTCTCTCGATTTCTGACCACCTGTTCATTTCTCAGGGGGGGACAAAGGCAATATGTGTACCACCTATTGCCCCAATAATGTTGGGGATATGTCCCATTGCATAGAAGTCAGCTTTCACTGTGGCCAAATCCTCCACCTGGCAGAAAACTATGTTGCTGTGAATGTGTTTCACCAGGGCAGATAACACTCTGGTCAGCACTATTGAGAACATTGGCTGAGGCATTCCTGCTGCCAAGCCCACTGTCACTTGGGAGGAGCCAGTTGCCAAGAAATGGAGCACAGATAGGACTTGCACAAGAGGGGGGATCCCAGTGGGGTGACGGATAGCAGAGGTCTGGCTCCAATTGGGCACACAGTTCTTGGATTGTGGCCCTGTCAAGTCTCTAGGTGAGGATAATGTGCCTGTCCTCCATTGTTGCCAAGTCCACCAGGGGTCTGTACACGGGGGAATGTCTCCATCTCCTATTCATCCTCAGCGGTTGTGATCTAGGGGGCAAAACAATGAGCATCTGGTCAGTATTCAACATTTTCTAAATGTACAGTGCATTGCATGATGTGACAGAAACAGTATGTTGATGTATAGGCCCAAATGGTGTCTATGTGTGCTGTGACGCAGTTAGGTGCCATGGCATGCCACCCCTGAAATAGCGGCTGCCTGTCTTATGTGGATTGACAGGTGCAAATGAGGTAATGCTGCTGATGTTGTGTGCCGTTGCGGGAGCGGTCGAGTACTGCTGTGCAACTCCTCATTGGCTAACATTGGGCTCTATGGGTTATAGTAGCCAATGGTGATGTACGCCGGCGGTGACGGTATGCACCGCCCCGGACGTGACTGCCATTTTCTATCTGTTCACTCACTTGCTACCTGACCTTCAACAGGAGAGGACCTACACTGCAAGTGCTGCTGTGACCTGTGTCTGGAACCGACCATGGCTCGTGTCACTGGGGAAAGGACCTCTGCATTCACTGCTTCAGAGTTGGAGAGACTGGTGGATGGGGTCCTATCCCAGTACCGAATGCTGTATGGGCCTCCAGACCAACAGGTGAGTACACTGTGAGCACCATGCATTGGGCATGAATGCATGGAGTGCTGTATGTGAGGGCCTCGTGTAAGGGGAGGTGGTTGAGGGGTGCTGGGCTGAGTGCTGCATGTATGGAGGGCAATGTATGTGCTTAAGGGGATGGGAGGGAAATGGTGGGCCATTAGTGTAACAGGCCGGACGGTATCACTGATACCCGTTTTCTATGTGTATTTCCTCTGTAGGTCAGTGCTCATCAGAAAAAGGGTATATGGCGTGCCATCGCCAAGGATGTGTGGACCCTGGGGGTCTGCGGCAGGTGGAGCACCCACTGTCGCAAACGGTGGGAGTACCTGAGATGCTGGGCACGGAAGACGCCAGAGGCACAGGTGGGGATGACCTTCCAAAGAGGAAGGGGTGTCCGTCGAACCCTGACCCCCCCGATGTTCCGCATACTGGAGGTGGCCTATCCCGAGCTGGATGGGCACTTGAGGGCATCTCAGCAGCCACAAGGGGGTGAGTACAGTTCCCAATATACTACTTGCACGTGGTGGGGTGGTCTCTGGGTGGGGGATGTGCACCTGTTGGTGCCCCAAGGCCAGGACGGACATTGCAGGGTAGGTTCCATGTTGGGCAGGGGCTGATTAACTCCCCCTCCAACCAAGCTAATGGTCATCCACTACTGGGCAGGGCTCTGTGAGTCTCAGGTATGCTGCAACTGGCCTTAGGGATTACTGTCCATGGCATGGTGACTAGCATTGTGACTGGTAGTGCACTGCCTAGTGCGTAGGGCTGTTCCTTATGTGTTGTGTACGCCAACGGTGGTGTTGTTGATGCCATTGTCTTTTCTCCCCCTTCATGTTTTGTCATCCTGTCCTTATGTGCATTAGCATCATCTGGCGGAGGAGCAGAGGCACCTGTGACAGAGGGAGCTGCATCCCGCATGGCCCAGGATGGGACGGAGGGTGAGGGGAGCACCACCGCGGAGACAGAAGGAGACAGTTCTGACAGTGATACCTCCTCTGCTGGAAGCTTCCTGCTGGTGGTGGGCACCTCTGTGGCCACCCCAACTATAGGTACAGCCGCCACCCCGGTACCAGCACCGCCCTCCCAGCAGCCCCTCAGCGAGTTTCCCGTGCCCGCTCACCCAGGAGGGTGGGCATCTCTTTCGCCCCAGGCACCTCAGGCCCGGCCCCAGTTAGCCCTGCTGCCCTGAGTGAGGAGGCTATTGACCTCCTGCGATCTATCTCTGTTGGGCAGTCAACCATAGTGAATGCCATACAGGGCATGGCAGGGCATTTGCAACATACAAATGCATTCCTGGAGGGCATTCACTCTGGTGTGGCGTCCCAACAGAGATCATTCCAGCCTCTAGCATCCTCCCTGATGGCAGCCATTGTTCCTGTCTCTAGCATCCCGCCTCCAACTTCCTCTACCTAATCTCATTCCCCTCAATCCCAACCTATTCCAAGCACACATTTAGACCAGCATGCACCCAAGACAACACACAGGAGTGGCTCAGGAAAACACAAGCACTCACACAAACACCATCCAGATGTTGACATAACAACATCCACAGCCTCCACTTTGTCTCCCTCCACCTCGTTGTCCACCTCCCTCCCAATAGTGTCTCAACTCACACCTGCATGCACTAATCCACACCCACTGCCTCCATCACCCTCACACCTATAACTACACGCCCCTCACTGGCAGTCACCATCCCCACATCCATGCACACGTCCCCTGTGTACTCTCCCACTGTCTCTGTGCCCCCTCCTCCCAAAGTACACAAAGGCAAGCACTCAGACACCCAACAGCCATCCACCTCATAACAGCATCCAGCCCATGCACATGCATCCAAACACAGCAGACAGACACCTCCTACAACCACTCTCTCTTCCTCCACTCCCAAATCTTCACCCTCTTCCCACCCCAGTGTCCCTAAGAAGCTTTTCCTCTCCGCTGTTGACCTCTTCCCTACCCCTCCCCTCTTCATGTGGGGCCACAGTGGGCAGAACCCAGGCTAGCACCTTAGCCACCCAGTCCACGGCCACTGTGGTTTCGGCAGCTACTGCAGGTGTGAGAGGCTCCAAGGAAACACCCATCAGCCCTGGCAGTGTGCCTGCATCAGCTCCCAAGGGGAAGGGGAAGGATGTACCACCAGCTGCCAAGGGCAAGGAGGCACCACCAGCTTACAAGGGGAAGGGCAAAGTAGCACCACCAGCTTACAAGGGGAAGGGCAAGGTGGTACCACCAGCTGACAAGGGGAAGGGCTAGGGGGCACCACCAGATGGCAAGGGGAAGTGCAAGGAGGCTCTACCAGATGGCAAGGAGGCACCACCAGATGGCAAGGGCAATGGGCCTGTCCCTGCTGGAAGGAGGGATAGGAGTCCTGGTGCTGTGACTGAATCTGAGCCCCCAACACCAACCATGGCGCTTCAGCCATCTGAGGCTGCAAGGGAAGGGCTGAAGCCTCCCCCCACCACTGCCATTACCGCCACCAGCACCACCATCAGAACCACCACCTGCACTGCCACCAGCACCGTCACCAGAACCACTGCCAGCAGTGGCAGCCCCAGTGGGTAGCCGTCCGAGGCTCCAGGGGAAGGGCTGGAGCCTCCCCCATCAGTGCCCGCACCGGCACCAGCACTGCCATCAGCACTGCCACCTACACCACCACCAGCACCGTCACCAGCACCATTGCCAGCACCAGCAGCCCCAGTGGGCAGCCATCCAAGGCTGCAGGGGATGGGCTGGAGCCTCCCCCCACTACTGTGAGCACTGCCACCAGCACCACCACTGCCACCACTGAGCAGCCGTCACCGCCGGCGGGCAATGTGTAGTCCTGCCTCCATCGAGTGTGATGCATCCTGGCCACTGCAAATCTTGTGGGTCTGACACCCACGTGAGTGACTGTGACCTTGCACTCCCCAAGATCTGCATCACAGGGCACACAGCCCCCTCCAGAACTAGTGGAAGAAGGAATCCACTCACCCCCTCCTTGCCAGGATGAAGCACACTGGGTACGAAGCCCCCTCCAGAACCAGTGGAAGAAGGCATCCACTCACCCCCTCCTTGCCAGGATGAAGCACACTGGGCACAAAGCCCCCTCCAGAACCAGTGGAAGAAGGCATCCCCTCACCCCCTCCTTCCCAGATTGAAGCACACTGGGCACAAAGTCCCCTACAGAACCAGTGGAAGAAGGCATCCACTCAACCCCTCCTTGCCAGGATGAAGCACACTGGGCACAAAGCCCCCTCCAGAACCAGTGGAAGAAGGCATTGACTAGAGAGACTGTGGCATTGCACTCCCCAGGACCAAGCAGTGGGCAGACCACCCACTAGAGTGACTGTGGCTTTGCACTACCCAGGTCCAAGCAATGGGCAAACCACCCACTAAAGAGACTGCAGCTTTGCACTCCCCAGGACCAAGCAGTGGGCAGACCACCCACTTGAGAGACTGCAGCTTTGCAGACCACCCACTAGAGAGACTGTGGCTTGCACTCCCCAGGTCCAAGCAGTGGGCACACCACCCACTTGAGAGATTGTGGCTTTGCACTCCCCAGGACCAAGCAGTGAGCACACCACCCACTTGAGAGACTGTGGCTTTGCACTCCCCAGGACAGCGCACAGGACATGTTGCCCCCTCCAGAACAAGTGGTGTTGTACCATCTTCCAGCTGAGGTGCCCCCCTCATTTTTCATTCCCGCTGAGGTGCCTGTGTATTTTCAACCGGATGCCACAGCAGTGTTCTCTCCGTGTTGATGCAGGAGCAAGCTGGGGCCTTGGCCTATGTGATGTGGCCCCGTGGCCCACGGACATTATGGACTGGGCAGTGTCCCTCCATTTGTATATATGTAAATACTGATTTGATTTTTGAGGACGTATTTCTAGAATGTTGTCTTATTACACTCACTTAAATCACTTCCTTTTGTCCTTGCATTATTCCTGATGTGTACGGGGTGGATGTGTAATGTTGTTGAATCTGTTTGTGTGTATGCTGTTAGGGATGGGGGTGTTGCGTGTGAGTGTCACTCTTTTTTTCCGCCCCCGTCCCCTGTGTGCTAGGCGGCAGTACTCACTGTGGTGGTCGTCGCCCGCGTTGGTATTCCTGGTGTAGGAGGAGGTAGACCAGCATGGGGAACACCTGCAATTCCGGCTCCATGGTGGCGTGGTTCTTCCCTGAGTCTCCAGAGGTGAGTCCTTTGACTTTCCACTGTGCTATTGTTGTTACTGGTACCACCCCGGAAAAGGTGGCAGAGAGGCCTCTTGTAATACGGTGGGCGGTACATTGTCTTCCGCCTGACTGTTGGTTGGTCGGTTACCGCTGCGGTGCTTGTTGCTACCGATGTGGCGGTTGGTGTGTTAAAGAGGCTGTCTGGGTTGGCGGTTTGCGCCGTGGTCATAATTAAATTTTTTTTACCGACGGCTTGTTGGCGGTATTACCACCACTTTATCACCGACCGCCAGGGTTGTAATGAGGGCCATATTTTCTAGCATAGGAAGAAGGTTTATTAAAATATGGTCTTCACTCCAGGACTATCTCACTCTCCGCAGAAACAGCTAATCAATTCTGGTATCTAAACAAACAGTTTGAGTCATGGTTGTGTCACTGTTGTTGTGCAGCCACAAAGCACAATATTGGTTTATGTTTACATAGCCATGCAAGGGCCAATTAGCACCACTTTGCTTGCGTTTGTATAGAAAAGTAATGCAACACAACAGCTTCATTGGTGGAGCATGGTCATTGACATCTTTCTATGGAATTAGTTGCTAAACCAGCTGTACAAAGATTTATAGTCCTGGGTTTGCACAAAATTGTTATCACTCCTAGAGAATGGAGTAAAGAAGAGAATACATTTCTGCCTCATTATTTCATTTTTCCATACAGCACACACACAAAGAGGAAAAAGACTAGAAAAACAAATCCTGTGCATAATGCAGTAACCCTTGCAACATGGTTCAAAGGCGCTTGCATTGGTGCAAGGTAGCCACAAATATACCAGCATTGGGTATGTGAAAAAAGTACCATGTCATAGTAGCTATGGCAGCATGGTAAGCTAATCTGCTGGCGTGCCCTATATCAATTCTTAATATTTCCTAGTCCATATATAAGTGAATTGATTGATTGTTGTGGAAGGCGAGTGTGGGGGAAAAAACCTGTGGAGTAGTTTATTTTGAATTTACACTTGATTATTCACTAAATAATTTGATGATATGTGAGATTAACACTAGTCTCTTGTTAAGCAATTTTTGTTTTAAATCAAACAAAATAATGTTATTTACAAAACTTACCAGTCCCAGATGGATTTTGGAAAGCAGCTATTTCATTTTCAAGAAACCGGCATGATTTACTTAAATGTTGAAAAATGATGAAAATACATTTTTATTAACAGAAAATAACATTCTCCTTAAACATTATTCTACCTGTTGGATATTGGAATGTGTTTATAAATATGTATTAATTAAATATGTATGTGTGCTACATCAAAAATGTTTTTTTTAAATAAAAATAGATTTAAAAACAAACTTGCTAGACTAAGAAGTTTACTTTTGCTTGGCATGCATATTTATCAAAATACTACACAATTATATTAATAAAAAAATTTAAAAAATGTACCACATAGTCTGCAACCTCAATCCCTAAATGGTGCAATAGGTCTTCCTCCCAAGATGCCACATCTGCCCAGTGATGTTGCACCTGCAGCACCGTATAATCCTTGGATGTTAGGGAAAACAGATTGTGACGCACCCTCTTCCATCGCATCGCTCTTTCTTCATATGCATAATCTTGCCTCACTCTTCCACCCACTGATAGCATCTTGGGCAGTTAATGTGGAGCAAGTCACACAATGGCCCCAAGATCCATTACCTAAAAGTTTTCTTTATGTCACAGGCATATCTATCTATCTATCTATCTATCTATCTATCTATCTATCTATCTATCTATCTATCTCAAATGAAACTACCCCTAACTAACCCTTAATAATACCCCAAAACACTGCAGAACAAGACAAAGACATATTATTACAAATACTTCTGGCAAACTGACAAAAGTGGGCAAGACAGCTCAAAAATATAATCTCAGCAACAAACCAGATCAACACACTAGCATATGAAAGTGAAAGTAACAGCGACATAAAAAAAGTGCTCCCATCTGTACACGCCCTTCACGTCTTGTGTAATGATGTTTTGCATACCAATGTGCAGATGTTGCTGTTATGCGGTTCCTGCTTTGATGATAGCACAGCCTGTTTAGGATGACAGAATGTGTGGGAGACTGAGGTGGTCGTTCTGCATTTGGCGGTCTTTTCCGAAGACCTCTGTGTAAACGGGTGCCGAAAGACCACCAGTGATGGTGGTCGGAAGACCGCCATATTACGAGTCACCAACACAACACCACCAAAAAAATACCCCAAAAAATCAACACCATCGGCCTAAACAATGGTGTGAAGGAGGCATCTGCACCACCAGCACCGTCACGCTGAGAATATTGTGCCCGCGAGATAGGCACCGCGGTCCGAACCACTGCAGGAAAAAAGCACCTCCACCAGAACACTGCACCACATTGGACAATGCCACTACCCCATACCTGAAACACATACACACACCTGAACACAGTACTACAAAACACACTCCCACACATACCCAGAACCCTTTGCACCCAGAAACTTTGACAGAGCGAGGCAAGAGCACAGCAAAAGAAGGCACTGCACCTAGATGTCACAGGCACCATCGCACTGAACATGCATCACACAACACACAAAATCAAGAGAAACAACACACACATCACCACTGCACACAAACACCACAAACCACATGCACATCTGATCACCCAAACTCACACCAACAAACAGCAGACTCAGCATCACTACACAATACACACCCCACAACCCACAACACAACCACCATGGCACCACAAAAAAAACATGATTCACAGACGAGGAGCTGAGGGTCATGTTCAACAAAATCGTCAGAGTGGAGCCGCAACTGTTTGGAGCACAGGTCCAGCAGACATCCATAGTCCAGAAAAACGATTTATGGCAGAGGATCGTCATCAGAGGGAAGGGTGTGGGAAACCATCCACGCACAAGGGAGGACATTAGGAAGAGGTGGAACGACCTACAGGGGAAGGTATGGGCCATGGCTTCCAGGCACCAAATCGCCATCATGAGGACTGGTGGTGGGCCCCCACCGCCTCCCCCAGAATTATCATTGTGGGAGGAGAAGGTCCTGGTCATCCTACACTCAGAGGGGCTAATGGGAATACCTGGTGGACTGGACAGTGGTAAGTCAACTACTCTCCCCGGCCAACATGTCCCCATGCACTGCATGTACCCCCTCTCACCCCCTCACACCTAACATGCACAAACCCAACATGGTATCCCCACCCTTGCATGTCACAGCTCCCTACTAACACCAGGCCCACCTAGTGCATGGATACCACACACTGCAGCAAGTACTATAACTACCACAATGCAACACTCCCTACCTTTGCATGACTGCTACATCCACTTTACATCTCTGCAATTGCACGTTAAACCAAGTCACTCCCCTTCACCAACAAGTAATTGGAATACACATCAGTACATGGCAATGACAGCAGCATGACAAACACAAACTATTACCCGAAATAGGACCATTGCAATATTCCACTTATGGAAACACAGGCAGTAGTTTAGTAACTGTCAATGCCATTACTGCCCTGCTAATCCAATCAGTTATGGCATACAACCATGTGTATCACTTGTACAATACCATCATGTGACACAATAGGTCTCCCAAGTACTGCCACACAGCAGAGGATACCAGTGACAGAAAGCCCAGGGCTGGAAGCAGGTCCAAAAGTGGAGGAATCCCTTGGATGTCTGGATATGGATGACAAACCTGGCCCATCAGGCATGAGTGGTCAGTCCACCACCACCAGCCTCACGCTGCCCACAACTGAAAGTACCTCTCCTGTGGCATCCATTGCACAGTGGAGCCCACCTTCCCAAAACTGTGTCCCAAGGTCACATCAAACATCAGTGTGCCCCACAGGACAGGGGCATGAGTCAACAGTGCAATCCCAAGACAATGACGGCCCTAATGTCATTGGGAGGGGGTGCAATGCACCAGGGGCACAGGGGGCAAGGGCCAGTGGGAGGGCAATCGTGGGCCAAGGGATGAGGCAGGAACAGGACATGACTGGCCAGGAGGCTGTCTCCAGAGTCCTGGGAGCCCACCAGCAATGCCAGGACAAGATGGGCCAGATACTCATCACCTTGCAGGAGACCCATGGGCTGCAGGGGGAATACCACCAGGAGACCATTCAGCAGTGGCAGGTACTCAATGCCACCATAGTCTCCATGTTAGGGGAGTTCAAGGAACTCAACAACATCCTGAAGATATCCTTCACCCAACAGCAGGCCCCATCCAGTAGTCAGACAACACCACTGCCCTCTACAACAACACCTGCTACTGGAATGGAGGCCCAGCAGGAGGACCCACGGGCCACCAGCACCCCTACCTCTGCAGCTGAGGGACCGCCCGTAAAAGAGGTCAGCCATGCAGACATCCTGCAGGACCTGAGGCAAGGACCAATCCCCCACCAGGAAGTGATCCCTCTCCTAAACTGGCACCCTTGTGTGCCACTGTTACACCCTGTTCGTTGTCCAATACCAGGTTCCCATCATCCCAAGGCTAATGGATACAGGACTTGTGAAACAAACAGCTGGACCACCCACTCTAATCTTCACCTAAACCATGTCCCCATGTCCCCACTCCTCTGGACTGTGATGTAAAACATTCAATAAACACCAATTTGCACAAGTCATGGTGCATGTGTCTTCATTGTTTTGTACTTTAGAGTGGTAATTCTGTTTACAAGCAACAACCATATACACATGTTGGCACCACAATAATGTCAAAGTGACATGTCAAAGTGACAGATGTAGTAGGAATCTCCAGCAGGTGTGCAAGTACATCCATATTGTAGTAACAGGCAAAACAGTAAGCAGCTTGTAAACAGATATGTGACCTGAAGTTGAAAATTACATGGAATTAGGCACAATGTTGTAAGGCATGTACGCCATGGTCATACATCAACAGCAGTTAAGCACAAACACAGAATGACTGACCCAGCAGCTATGATACCACATATGTAAGGGCCTGCATTGTCACTCACACACATGTGTAGGAAAATAAAGATATCACATAGGTAACATCCTCTACTGTTCACCTCCCAGAGTAGTCAGGAACAGGTAGTTGCCATACAGCAGCTGATAATGCAGCATGATAGGCCTACAGAGCAGGACAAGACATATAAGTCCCCTGTACATTTACCCAAACAGGCAGACTGAGGCTTGTAAACCTTTGATACAACCATAAGGATGTTCAGTTATGGCAGAAGCATTTAACACATGTCATTAACAGCAATACATTTCCACCACCCCTCATGGTAAGTCAGCTACCTTTCAGGGTCGGAAACTAAGATGGATGGCAGTAGTCCCCACAGACACCTTGATGCATGCAACAGCTGGGTACAGGCTGGGTATACCAATATATAGTCCAAGTGCAGATGACATAGAAATCACACATACCTGTTCATCATTGAATGTAGAGACAAATCAGGTCAGTCCTGTTGTCATGTGCCTCATCCTCATCTGCCTCCTCCTCAGCATCAGAGTCACCGGCCCCAAACACTGCTCCAGCATCAATGTCCCCCTCCTCCAACAGTGGGATGTGCCTTCTGAGGGCCAGATTATGGAGCATGCAGCATGCAGCAAAGATCTTGCAGACTTTCCCTTGTCGGTATTGTAGGGCACCACCGGACACATGGAGGCAATGAAATCTAGCTTTCAAGAGGCGGAAAGTCCTCTCAATCACTCGCCTCATCTGGCCATGTGCCTCATTGTAACCGTTCTACCTTCCTGTAGTTGGATGTCTAACAGGAGTCAGGAGCCAGGGCAGGTTGGGGTATCCTAAGTCACCTGTGTGGAAAAAGAGATATGATGATAGATAACAATGCTAGGCAGAGTGCAGACTGTGTAGGGAGGGGTATCAAACATCTGACATAGAGAGCAGGACACATACCTATTACCCAGGCCCTTTCTCCCTGTAGCTGTAACATCAATGCAGGGACACTGCTGTTCCGCAGGATGTAGGAATCATGTACTGAGCCAGGGAATTTTGTGTTTAGCTGTGTTATGTACTTGTCTGCAAGACACACCACTTGTACATTGAGTGAATGTGTACTCTTCCGGTTTCTGAAGACCTGTTCATTGGCCCTCGGAGGTACAAAGGCGATGCGAGTCCCATCAATGGTCCCTATTATATGTGGGACATGTGATATATTGTAGGCGGCTGCTTTAACAGTGGGCAATTCAGCATGTTGTGGGAACCTAATGTACCTTTTCACATGCTTGAGTAGGGCATCCAGCACATCCTGCAACACCTTATTGAACTTGGGCTGTGACATCCCTGCAGCCAGTCCCACAGTCACCTGAAAAGAGCCACTACTTGACAGAAACCAACACCTGGACTGTTGGAGGGATGGCATGGGGATTTCTCAAAGTCGGCAGGAGATCTGACTCCAACTGGGCGACCAGTTCCCTGATGGACACACGGTTCAGTCGATAGGTCAGGATGATGTGGCGCTCTTCCATGGTTTCAAGATTTGCTAGTGGTCGGTAAACTTGTGCATTCCTCATGACTTTGGCGGTATCTAGGCAGGGAGACAAACAACAATCAGGGCAACTCACACAATGTTGAGCCCCAAGTATGACATACAACAATCACAAATTATTGGTCATGTAAGTTGGCTGTCATGTTGTGGAAAGACACATTACTCCACACTCCATTCCTAGCCAGACAATACCACAAAGTCCCTGTTGCAAGGGATAGGACCCCAGCCTTCACAGCTGAGGAGCTTGAGAAACTGGTGGAAGGGGTCCTACCCCCGTATGGGTGGTTGTATGCTGCTCCACGCCAACAGGTCAGTACAACATCCTTTGTCCCACATTTCGGGTAATGTTTGACAATGAATCTGTGTGCACATTGACATGTTATGACTGATTTGAGGTTTTCATGCACATGATGTGTGTGGTTTAATGGCAGTGTGCATGGTCCATGTATGTTGTGTGTCGCCAAAGGTTGCAGCTGTATTGGTAACATTTACATCATGTACCCCATTTTCAGAATGTTTCTCATGTAGGTCAGTGCCCACCAGAAAAAAGGGTCATCACCAAGGAAGTGCGGACCCTGGGGAATCCATAGCCGACGAAGCACCCACTGCAGGAAGCGGTGGGAGGACCTGACACGCTGTGTGCGGAATACTTCAGAGGTCCAGCTGAGGGCAGCCTCCCAATATGGAAGGGGTGCCCGTCGGACCCTGACCCCCCTAATGGCCCACGTATTGGCGGTAGCCTACCCAGAGTTGGATGGGCGCTTGAGGGCAGCACAGCAGCCACAAGGGGGTAAGTGTAGACTGTTAGGTGACTTCTGCATGGTTGTGTACTGTGACTCTCACTGGACTTGGGATTTACATGGTCAGATGAAATTTGGGGAGTTTCCAGTCCTGGTTGTCACACCAATCATGTTGGAGTGTGACATGTTAGCTATGTAGAGCCATGCAGGAACAGAAGTGGTGGTACTGTAACACACATTCTACTGTACATATGGGTTGCTCAAATGTTCAGGCATTTCACTGGCTGCATACTCCATCTCTGCATACACTGTAGTGGTAGAAAGTGATCTTATTGGCACTGTATTTCCGTAATGGCAGGTATATTTCATTAACATTGCAATTGCTTCAACTGCAACATCAACGGACCTCTGTACCAAATGTACTCCACACATTCCTGTCATTTAGTTTGTGTGCACAGTTCCTCTGAGGTCAGATTTGTTTCATCCTGTCATGACTGACATTTGGTTGAGTATGTTAATGGGTTAAATTGTTGGATCAGTGTCAACATCAGGGCAGTCCGCGCTCTACGGGTGACTAAAATGCAAAAACCCAGTCTTTATGCAAGAGCATAATTCATGCATTGTGTTTATGTGCACTTTGTTAACCTTTTGCATTGCAGAGTTTTACCTTGAAACCACTATTAATGATGTTTGCAAATAGTGTTCATTTGCAAAGTATTGCTGCAGGCTTACAGAGTGTATCAGGGTGTGGTCCCTTTCTAGGACCTTCTATAAGCTTTCCCTGCAGCATTACTGGGTGTGGTTTGTGGGCTGGGCCAGACTCTATATAAGGGAGCCAACCCAGCTCCAGGTGCTCACTATTCAGAGGTCCCGGTGCAGAGCAGCAGTAATTTCCTGAGCTCCTGTTCCGGAGGCCTACTTTGACCTTCCAGGCCTTGCCCTTCATTGTATTGGTGATGCTTGAACAGGGCGGTAAGACGGAGGGCGGGCTGGGCCTCGACCCCGTTTTCAAAGGCATTCGAGTTTTTTGGGCCTAGCTTTCATGTTGAAAGTTTTTCCTTGTGCGTGTGAATGTGCTCGTGGGTTTTTGGCATTTACATGTTGGTATTCGAATCAGCAAGACATGCGATTCATTCTTTGCATTTGACTTTTGAGATTCGGGTCGGCAACAGTGTGCGCGACCATTTCTTGACATTTGCATATTGGCTTTCGAATTGGCGAGCCGTGTGATTCACTTCCTGGCATTAAACTCTTGTTATTCAGTGTGCGCTACCATTTCTTGGTATTTGCATGGTGGCATTCGAATCGGCAAGACGCGCAATTCATTCCTTGCATTTAACTCTTAATATTCATTGTGCGCAACCATTTCTTGGCATTTGCATGGTGGCATCAGAATCGGCAAGACGCGCGATTCATTCCTTGCATTTAGCTCTTGATATTCATTGTGCGCAACCATTTCTTGGCATTTGCATGGTGGCATTCGAATCGGCAAGACACGCAATTCATTCCTTGCATTTAACTCTTGATATTCATTGTGCGCAACCATTCCTTGGCATTTGCATGGTGGCATTCGAATCGGCAAGACCTGCGATTCATTTCCAGCATTTAAACCATGATGTTCAGATCGCTTACAGAGTGCGCGATCATTTCATGGCATTTGCATATACTTGTTGGAATCGGCAGTGTGCGCAATTCATTTCCCGTATTTAAACCTAGGTGTTCAGATCACGTAAAGTGTGCGCAATCATTTCATGGCAATCAAAACTTTGATGTGTGGTGTTTCCTGAAGTGCACACTATTATCCAGGGCCCTTGAATTTTCTGCAAAGGTGTTAAATTCAAGATGTTACATTCTATGTGCATGTTAAGTCCTTAGTACAATTTTTATTGTTTTCCAGGGAATGTTTAGATTACCTTTTGTCCTCATGTAATGAGGCAATGTTTGTTCTGAAACATTATTCTAGAAGGTTCTTATATTCCTAGACAGTATGTAACAACTCATGAAAAGTCCATATGAAACATTGAATTAACCATTCTTGATTATTTTCCAGGTACCTAGATTTCTTGAGGCCTAGTTAGAGTCTAGTTCTAGGCCATTCATGTTCCTTCAGTCTACGTGTTACTTCATGTTCCGAGTATCATTGAACTCTCGATTCAGCAGAGTGTTACTTCATGTTCAGAGTATCATTGAACTCTAGATTCAACAGTGTTACTTCATGTTCCGAGTATCACTGAATTCTAGATTCAACAGAGTGGTATTTCATGTTCCGAGTATCATTGAACTCTAGATTCAACAGTGTTATTTCATGTTCTGAGTATCATTGAACTCTAGATTCAACAGAGTGTTATTTCATGTCCCGAGTATCATTGAACTCTAGATTCCACAGAGTGTTATTTCATGTCCTGAGTGTCATTGAACCCTAGATTCAACAGAGTGTTACTTCATGTTCTGAGTATTATTGAACCCTAGATTTCAACAGAGAGTTTTTATGAACCTCAATGTGATTATATCTTGATATTGTGTTGTTTAACCTTTGTTTCCTACAGGTCTCCTTCCCAGCAATTTCCCTTCCTAATCCCCTTTTCCCCACTTGGACTCTCTTAGGCTCTGTGATACTTCTATCAGAGTTTTCGAGCTGTCTTGTGGTGGACATGTTGGGAATGTGCGCAGACCCGAGGATCTGTCTCCCTGACAATCAGTTATTTAGCCAGTTGACAGGCATGTAGGACTTTTCTATCAGGTATCTAGGCTGCAAGGATGAGGTGATCGGTGATAAGTTTGGGTACAGCTTGCAGGACTCTATTGTTCATGTATGTATTGTTTGTATGTGAAGTGGATGTGTGGGTTATTACTATTTCTTCCCTTTCTGTTTCTCCCACCCTCTTTCTCTCTCCACCTCTCTCTATGTGTGCATTAGCATCATCTGCTGAAGGAGGAAGGGCACCAGTGGGTGGGGATGCAGCAGCCCACGGGACCCAGGAGGCTGGCACCAGAGAAGCTGAGGGGATCAGTGGGACACCAGGGGGGAGACTGGAGCTACCACCACATCTGATTCAGATCCCTCCTCAGATGGTGGTTCCTGGCGGACCCATCTGGGACCACACTAGCACCATCCTTGTCTGCCACCCCCCTTACCAGCACCGTCCTCCCTGTTGCTCCCCACCCAGTTGCCTGTGCCTGCTCACCCAGGAGAGTGGGCGTCTCCGTCGCCACAGGTACCTCACCCCTGTCCCAGTCAGCCCTGCTGCCCTCAGTGAGGAGGCTACTGACCTCCTGAGGTCCATCTCTGTGGGGCAGACAACCATTGTGAATGCCATCCAGGGACCAGCATCCCAGATGCAGCAGTCCAATGCCTACCTGGAAGGCATTCACAGTGCCTTTTCTGGCCTACACAGATCGTTTCAGGGTCTGGACTCCTTGTTGACGGCAGCCAGTATCCCTTCCTCTTCCACCTTGCCTCCAGCTATCTGACTCGTAATATAGTGAGCGGGACATTGGTTCTATTCAGCCTGAAGTTGGCTACCGCTATCGGCGGTGATGGTGCAGGTGGTAAGTTGTCTGTGTTGCTTTGGGTTCACCGCCTTACTCGTTATGTGGCGGTCTGCACCGCTGCTGGTGTGGCGGTCAGGTTACCGCCAAATTTAGAATGACCACCTGAGTCAATCCATGCAGTTAGTAACTGCCGGCCTAACTCCTGGCTAGCTCCCAATGCCTCACCCAAACCTCCAAACCACTGCTGTAAAAGGTGGTTATGGCAACCTGAACATGACACTCTGACTTCGCAGGTAAGTCGTGGAAACAGATGGTGCTCCTATCGTACTATTACTCATGCATACCAAAGTGAAACAAAAAGATGCAAGATACATTTTCAATACATTTATTGAAACGATCGCAACTTAGCAACTAAAGAGTGAGCTGCAATAATTAGGCAGATGAAACAAAGGAAGGTAATCAGTATTACAACCACGGTAAAGAAGATGAACAATCCAACCGTGATATATGTGGTTCTAGATGTGCTAGAGGTTCCCGTCTATCCCTAGGTCTATTTTAATGGCTTAGTGGTTGTAAACCACTGCCTGGCCTGATCTACAGAATTATCCCCAGTCCCATAGCTGGAAAGATTGTCAAGAATCAAAATGATGTAGATGGCAATCCTTTCATGGAGCTAGCAGGTCAGTGCCAGCCGAGCTGCATGTCATACAGCGTGCGTACCAGGATTGTCGTGGCTTGAATGCCTACTGCCCTTCTTGGATCGGTACACTGTTTATATAATAAACCAAACCACATTGGAAATGCAGTTCAGATGCAATGTTGTGTCTAGGTGATAGAGATGCCTCCTGCATGTACAACACATACTAGCATATCATGTGTCGCGTTCCATTGCCTTGGACAGAAGTACTGATTATGTGTCATGCAAAGGCGAGATCCTCACAACACCCTCCCCTTCCAGTTATAGTAGACACATTCTAAAAACCCATCCTAAAAATCTAAGAAAAGTAACATGTCTAGACTTCTAAGAGCGATACAATGTTCACGCCAACACGCGGAGCAAACAATTAAAAGGACCCACTGAAAGACAGACATTTTTGTAAAACAAGGACTGAATTTTAAAAGTCATCAGAGGCAGCCATGATGCTATCTAGTACATCAATAGAAGGGTGGTCCAAGAAGAAATCCGCTTCCACAGAAGACATGACCCTTAAACGCTCAGTGAGCAAATAGATGAAACAAACATAATCTAAAGCCTTAGCCCCCGCTAAGGAAATAGCATCCTGTGCAGTGCCCACAGTGGTAGAGCCAGATCCAAACATAATAGGAACCTTAACATCCATATCCAAGAAGGATAGCTTATACCAGCATCTTGGAGCAACCATAGCATTGGAAAGTGGATTATTGGCAAGAGCAGGCAAATATCTACACTTAGCAGAGGGCCACTAACCCCCACTTAGTTCCAGTTAGGTCTCAATAAATTAAACCCATCTCAACCCTTTGTAGCTTGGCAACGAGGGACAAGGCTTAACTTAGGAGGCAAGTCTGTAAAGCATTTAAAAATAACAAAACAGTAAATAAGTAAAAGACCATGCACAATGAAAATCCAACACCAATTCATAACAATAGATTATTTTGTTTTCTTTCCAATGACACCAAAATGACAAAAATCCAATGTAGGGAACCAGAGATATGAACTTTTAAAGAGTGAAAGTATATCTAGCCCTTAGAAGCAACTAGCGCTCAAAGAGTTAAAAAACAAGGTCACACTGGACAGGGATAAAGTCCAGAGTTCTGGACACCCATGAGGTAACACTGTTTCACTTACTTTCAGAAGTGTTTCTTGATTCAGGAAAGTGGTCCACAGCACCAGCCAAGGGTTCAGAGGCTCTGGTTTGCCTCTTGGGGTCTGGGACTACCACTTCCACAATGCACCTCTTCAGCTTATGGAGCTTTTTAGAACAGTTGCTCCAAACGTCTCCAAACTTCTGGATCTTCTTCCAGAGGTCATTTATGGGTCCTTGAAGTGTCCACAACTTGATCCAAGGTTCCAGAAGCTCTGAGTTGTTCCTTGGGAGTTGGGACTAGAGTTTCCAGAATGCACCTGTCAAAATCTTCTAATGCCCACTGGACGCTGGTCAGCTGGGCTCTTCTTGCAGGAATTGATGCAGGGGACTCTGGGCAGCTCCTTTGTACCTGTAGCTTACAGGGGGTCCACTCCTAGAGTTGCATAAGCAAGAAAAGTCCTTTTCTCGTTGAAGCCCAAAGTGTGCAGCTGGTGCAGTCCTTGTGAGTGCAGTGTCCAGATGCAGGCAAGGGTTCCAAAAGGGCAGTCCTTCTTCTCCAGTATCTTCTTCCAGCAGGGATCTGAGGTGTGGGTGCAGCTCTGCCATATTTATCCTTGCTCCTGGAGAGGAAAGTGGGGGGAGCAACTGTCCAATTACAGGCAGGCCCCCACCCTCTTGGATGACCACCTCCTGGGAAGTGTGGCAAAAATCAATCCCAGGGAGCAACATTCTTTAAAAATCCAAAATGGCAGAAACTGAATTTTGGAGTTTAGGTCTGGCTGAGGCCACCCATTGATGTGGCTAAAGATCCATAACAACCCCTCTCCTACCCTCTCCTAATCTAATCAAGAGGGCACCTGGTTGGCTGGGTTTGCAAGAAATGGAGGAGATCCTGAGCTGCTTCAAATGTCCTTCCCTCATTGAAGACCAGTTTGGATGCTCCCCATCATCCTGTTTCACCATTTGCTGAGGCAGATCTCCTCCCCCAGGCACTTCCTTGTGTTCAGCCCACTTCACACCTCATCAAGGCAGCAAGGCTGCCAGAAGCTGGCCAATCAGAGAAGGGCAGTACAGAGCTGGTAACTTTTAGGAAGAGTTCTAAAACTCTTTCCCTTAATTAGTTATATTAAATACAACAATGGCAAGATGTTGCATTTATTTTAGCAATAGGTTTGAGACCAGAGATGACATATCCAGTTCTTTTGGGAATGTTATTAATTAAAATAAACTCTCCACATTTCAGCCTATGGAGTCTATTTACTACAATGAGGGAAAGACAAATGTGGCTATTTTTCCTCACCAGGACTTAAAAAACATATTTTATAAGGTCCCTGCTTATAGTTACACCGCACCCAAACCTGGGGGCACCCAGGGAACACCTTAGGGGTGACTTATATGTAAACATAAGGTAGTTTAAGGCTTTGGGAGTACTTTTAATTCCAAAATCGAATTTGCATGTAACTTTAATTTAAAAGCAGCCAGCAAGGCAGGCCTGCCTTTAAAATGAGCTAGGGCACCTCAGCAGTGCACCTATGGGGGCACTACCTATGGTGGGATCCCAGAACTTACATGCCCTACCATATTCTTGGGACTTGTAGGTTGATACTGTCAATTGCAATTAGCCTAATTTGCATACTCATGTTAATAAGAGCACAGGCCCTGGGACTGGTTAGCAGTACACTGGGCACCACCAGAGTCAGGAAAACACCAGCAAAAAGTGAAAAACTGGGGCAAAAAGTTAGGGGACTTCTGCAATCAGCCCAGTTTTCTCACACATAGTCTCATAGGACACCAAAAGGAACATCACAAGATTCAGTAGACAGTACCAATTTCTGTGCAAGAGACACCCACAGTGCTTACTCAAAAGAGCATCAAAGACAGTGGAACATAGGATGCACACAGTAGAACCAAACCGGTCAAAATGACAAAGGCCAGATGTAATTTAGTTCCTCCAATAAACATGGTGCAAAGAGCTGTATCGGTTATCACATATGTTGGCAATTTACCTCCAATTAATGCCAATACAAGTGTTATGCGTCCAGAAACACTTGAATATAGTGAATGGGTGAATGATGGTATCACTCCAAAAACATTTCTGACAAAACCAGACCCGATCGCTTTAAAAAATAACCTGCAGTGTTGGAAAAATTAAAAATGTGGCTCACAAGTTCACCGAAGTGTCTTGGAAAGTTACTATTTAAATGTGCTGCAGCAGATTACCTCGCCACTTGTAATTTGAATCTTTTACAGGCTGATGTAAGTGCCATGTGTTTTTGAAACAATAGTACTTTTAGTCAGCTCTACTTGTTGAGTTAACATTAAAGGTAGGAATGGAAAGAGTAGCCCCTGACCCCTGGATCTTGTGCTCCTCTCCTCTGTCACCTCAGCCACCCAGTGCCTTCTGATACTGTGACTGTCTTCTGCCCTCAAGGCTGCCAGTTTTGTCCCACTGTCGAGCAACTGCTTCTTGCAATTTCTGGCTAATCTTAATTTAATTTGGGTTGAGCTCTGTGGGCTCTTTCGGTTTATTTGGGGTTTTAGGCTTAATTTGCTTTAGTTGCCTTTTCATTTCAGTTACTGTTGCCTTCTGTTTACTTCATTGCCCCAACCATACCCACCATTTTCCTGTTACTTCATGTACCTGTTCCCCACTCTCCTGCCTCCCTGCCTGCCCTGCCCACCTCCAATGTCTTCTTATGCCTACTGCTGTGCACCTGCACCAAAGTTGCACCAAAGGCGTCCCAAAGGCAAGCCCGTCTGTGCCAACCTCCGTCCGTCTGCACCTGGATCAAACCCAGCGCCAGGACCCCTGGCTCCGAGCCATCCGCCATCACACCATGATGGAGCTCCTGGACCTCAGTCACCATAACAACAGCTGCCACACATCCTCCCCACGGTCAACCAAGGGACCTTTTACCTGCTGCCACTGCCACTTCTCATGCAACACAGGGCTGCCAGCCTGCACTGGACCCCACACTACTTCCGCCCAGAGGACCTAAAAACACCACATAACTGCTCCAATGTATCCTGCTCAACCCCTGACCCCTCTTCAAACACGCCACAGAAATCTGGGACACCATCAGCACCCTGCCGCCTGATGTCGCCTTCATCACAGAAACATGGCTCAACCCCTCCTTGAACCCAGACATTGCCACCGCAACTCCAGATGGCTACAAGATGATGCACTAAGACTGCACTGACAAACTCGGCAGAGGCATCACCATCATCTTCAAGGAAACCATCTGATGCACCATCACCAACAAAAACTCCATGCCTTTCAGGGAACACCTAAACTTCCAACTACAGACACACACCAAGATCATGAAAAGGGGCACCCTTACATATACATCCCCAGGGCCCAGACCAGCTTTCTGCAAGCCATCTCTAACCTCATCGCCCCCCTCGGCATCAACGCCTACCACTACGTCTTATTCGGTGACCTCCATTTCCACGTTGACTGCCCTAACCACGCCAATCCACCACCCTCCTATAGAACCTGAACAACATGGGCCTCACCCAACTGGTCACCTAACCTATGCAAAAAACTGGACATACTCTTGATGCTATCTTCACCGCCACCTACAGAATCAGATTCAGCCACGTCTCAGAACATGCCTGGATCGACCACACTATTGTTCACATCACCATCTCCCATGCTCAGCATGCCGTCACCAAACATCACAAAACCTCCCACAGCAGCTTGAGCAAGTTAACTGAGAAATATTGGACACAGCCCATGAACATCATCCACCCTGATCAGACCTCGACCAAGCCATCCAGAACTGCTCCACATGGATCACCAACCACGCTGACAATATCACCACGTTGAAACCAGCAAAAACCAACAAAACCTCAAAACACGCCAGCAGATACAACCCCAGCTCACAAAGCCCTCAAGCGCAACTGCTACCGTCTTGAGAAACAATGGTGAGCCACAACGAATGCCTCCATCAAAGCTGCTAACAAAGTAGCCCTCTCCATCTCAGATATCACAGCCTACATCGACAATGTGGCCAACTACTCAAAGGAACTCTTCAAAATAGTCAAGGAATTCTCCAACCTGACAGCCACAGAGAACACCATATACCCATCCCAAGAACTCTACGACATCCTTTTTGACCCATTCCACAACAAGATTGCCACCATCTACAACAATTTCGACCCTCAACCCACAGCTCTCAACCTCAACCAACCAGAATACACCAGCCAAATTATCACCACCTGGTCTCCGCTCACCACTGAGACCACTACAGTTATCATGTCATCAATCCACTCTGCGGCACCCACCGAATCCTAAAGAAACTCTCCGCTGACCCCAGCGATCTCAAAAATTATCGACTGATCTCATTAATCCCCTACCAGGCCAAAGTGCTTGACAAAGCTATCAACCACTCACCAATTACCTGGAACAAAACCACCTGCTCGATGCCTCACAATCAGGATTCCATACCAGCCACAGCACTGAGACTGCGCTGATCACCGTCACAGGCGTTTTCAGATCTCTCCTTGACTGCAAAGAAACTGTAGCCCTGATCCTTCTCGACCTCTCTGCTCTGTTTTGTCACCTTTTCCCACCATATTCTCATCAACGGACTCCTCAACATTGGCATACAGCAAGATGCATCTCTTTCACAAAGCTTCTGACTGAACCCTTCACCTCTGAACCCAAGGACATCATATGTGGCATACCCCAAGGATCATCCTTCAGTCCCACCCTGTTCAACATTCAGATGACCCGCTCCCAGACATTGTCGGATCCCACGGACTCAATATAATCTCCTATGATGACGACCCTCAGCTAAACCTCTTGCTCTCCTAGGACCCCCCAATGCCAAAACCAACGTCTGTAACACCATGATCAAAATAGCCAAATTGATGAGAACAAGATCGTAAACATATTTTAGAGGAAGAATGTACACTTTCTTTGCTTACATTACTTATACCTTATAGTCTTCATCAATAAGATGCGGGGGAAAAGTAGACTCTCATATAAGACCTTTTCAAAGTATAACAACAGTGCACAGTAGTGTGTAAGAAGACACTAGGGTCTCACTGACACCTGACTGAAACTTAACTGTGGGGCATATTTACAAGCCCCTTGAGCTGCTGATGCATCACTTTTTTGATGCTCCAGAGTGCAGACCCATATCTATGAGGTCATGCAAAGCCACTATGCGTGACTTTTCATGGCCGTGTAGATATGGTTTAAGGCAACCAGAGCAAGTTGCTGTGTTGCCTCACACTGCATCAGGGGGGCGTTCCAAAGGTGTAGCAGTGGGTTTTCTCACACAGCACCCATTCGTTTAGACACATTCCCAGATTTACAAGGGAATGCAAACCTCGGAATGGATCAAAACCTTACACCTCCCCAGGCAGGTGCAACGTAATATCTTTATTTCTCCTCCTCTTACTCTTTCTTTGTCTGCAGGAAGGTGATCCTTTGTGTGCAGGAAGATGATCCTTCCTGCACAAAAACAATCCTGCATTGCATGCAACACAGGCATCCTCGCACCATGATGCAAGGGTGCCTGTGTTGGCTCTAGGCAGCAAATTGTGCACCAGCGCAGGGGGAAAGGACACAACTGCACCGTATTTCATAAATATGGTGCATTTCTGCCCTTTTCCCATGGCCAGGGCAGCTCAGCAAGGTCATGCCCCTATGTCTAGTATACTATGGGGAGAGGCTGGCTACTCCACTGCGACATTGTATGAAGGTAACCAGTGTGTACAGTAGGGTGTGTAGAAACACTGAGTATCCACTCACACCTTTTCTCAGGCTCACTAGTATGTATAGTAGGGTGCAGAAGGGACCCACCTTGCATGTAAGATCTCACTGTTCCATGGCAAGTATAATGAGTACTGGCTCCTCCACTGAGAACTCTCCCTAGAGAAATAACCATTTATATGCTGGTATAAAGAGTAGGCTGCGGGGAGGAACTGCCCTGTTTGCTCACAGATCTGTCTTGCATGATAAGTCTGCATAGTACAGTGTGGGGAGAGACTGGCCCCTCTCTTGTGACCTGTGTCTTGGATGATGGACGTCCAAATACTTGTTTGTATGGACATACTCACCTCTCTTTCAGACATCTCCCAATGGTGACAGTCATGCATAATACTGTGTGCTCAGCAAGTGATAGGAGTGCATATTAGTGTATGAAAATGCACTGTTCTCTGTGCCAATACCTCTCTCTTCTGTTGTAGGTCCCTATAGTACAGTGTGAACTAAGACTGCTATCTCTACTAACACCTCAGTGTTACAAGACAAACCCCAAAATAATTGCTGTCTCCATTACCAACTGTCTCTAGAATAAAAGATGTGCATACTACCTTAAAGATACAGTACATATGGATGCCGCAGCATATTTACACTCTCTGAATATGTAACTGACAGTTTTGGTGAATATTGCACTACAAAAATAAAATTGAAATGTTTAATAAATGTATAATAAGTATTAAGCAAAGAAATCAAAAGTAACTTTCAACATTTTGGTACACTAAAGCAATTTAACAATTATACAGAACTATATTAACTGCTTCTGTGCCGCAGATGTAATGGTTACGTCCTGCGGCACAGTGCTCCTGTGCCGAGGACATAACCATTACGTCCTCAGACTGGAGCTCGGAGGGAGCGCTAGCGCTCCCTCTTTGGGGTTCCCTCCCACCCCCCCAAGGCAGGGATGGAAGGGAAAGCCCTTCCCCTTCCGCCCCCGACACCCCGACCCCCCCGCCCCACCTGTGACGTCAGCACGCGGCCGCGCTCTGACCTCACAGAGGCCGCCTCACATCATGCTGGAAGCTCCGCTTCCAGCGTGATCGGAAGAGAAATGCTTTCACATCACGCTGGAAGCTCAGCTTCCAGCGTGATTGGAAGAGAAATGCAAAAGCATTTATCTTCCGATCATGTGATGGGGGCCTGAGAAGCTTCAAAGGGAAGGAAAGGAATTTCCTTCCCTTTGAGGTCTCTCAGAGCATTTTAGCGGCCGGATTGTGAAGTGATCCGGCTGCTAAAACGCCCACTAGACACCAGGGATATTATTTTGTTAGGAAATTGGCATAAGGGGAGCGACCCCGTGGGCAAGGGTCGCTCCCCAGTGGGGCATTTTTTTTCAAGGCCTTTTCCACCTATTATTAGGCGCCAGGGATCATTTTTTTGTTTTGTTGGGTTTTTTTGTTTGTTTTTTAGAGGTGGGGAGCGACCCCTTAGGCAAGGGTAACTCGTCTGGGGGTCAAATTTATTTTAGGCGATTTCTGCCCCCCTGGGGGGTAGATCAGCCTAATTTAATTAGGCCGATCTGCCCCCGAGGGGGGCAGAAACCACTGGGCGCCAGGGATTTTTTTTTTTTGTTTTACAGACGGGGAGCGACCCCTTAGGCAAGGGTCACTCCCCTGCGGGGGAGAATTGTATTTAGGCCATTGCTGCCCCCTTTGGGGGCACATCGGCTGATTTTTGCTATGCCAATCTTCCCCAAGGGGGGCAGAAACCACCAGACACCAGGGATCTTTATTTTTTGCATCCATTTCACACAAGGGGAGCGACCCCTTAGGCAAGGGTCGTTCCCCTGGGGGGCAAATTTATTTTAGGCCATTTCTGCCCCCCTGGGGGGCAGATCAGCCTATTTTAATTATGCCGATCTGTCACCAAGGGGGGCAGAAACCACTAGGCACCAGGGATTTTTGTTTTTGTTGTTTTACAGATTGGGAGCGACCCCTTAGGCAAGGGTCGCTCCCCTGGGGGGCAAATGGTATTTAGGCCATTTCTGCCGCCTTTGGGGGCAGATCGGCTAATTTTTGCTACGCCAATCTGCCCCCAAGGGGGGCAGAAACCACCGGACACCAGGGATCTTTATTTTTTTGCGTCAATTTCACACAAGGGGAGTGACCCCTTAGGCAAAGGTCATTTCCCTGGGGGCAAATTTATTTTAGGCCATTACTGCTCCCCTTGGGGGTAGATCGGCCTATTTTAATTAGGCCAATCTGCCCCCAAGGGGGGCAAAAACCCCTAGGCACCCGGGAATTTTTTTTGCGCCAATTTCACGCAAGGGGAGGGACCTCTTAGGCAAGGGTCGCTCCCCTGGGGGGGGCAAATTTATTTTAGGCCATTTCTCCTCCCCTTGGAGGCAGATCGGCCTATTTCTATTAGGCCGATCTGCCCCCGGGGGGGCAGAAACCACTTAGGCACCAGGGATTGGTGTGTGTATGTGTGTGTTTTGTTTGGGGAGGCAGCCCCTTGGGCAAGGGTCGCTCCCCATGGGGGCACATTACTTTTGGCCATATCTGCCCCCCTGGGGGGCAGATTAGCTTATTTTTGAAAGGTCCATCTGCCCCTGGGGGGGCAGAAAGCCCACCAAAGACCAGGGAAGATTTTTTTTCTAAATAAGAGGGTCGTGGTATGGCCATACCCCCACCCCAAATAAATGGGGACAAAGTTGTTCTTCCCACCAGTGGGCAGATGGGGCAATTACCCCCGATCCATACCCTGGGGGGGCAGAAAGTCTACTAGATGCCAGTCTTTAGGCTCTCCCCCGCACTTTAAAACATCTTATCCCACGGCAAGCAAGAGGACATTTGATTATTTTGGGTTTTCGTTTTACATTTGAGCAATGAGATCTTAGCTAACTCCCAAAATCGTCCCACTTGGAATGGTGAGGGCTGCACTTTATGGACTTTGGGACGCTGCCATGTAGAAAAATCCACAAGACCTAGACACATGGGAAAACTAAACATTTGGGTGATTCCAGGGTGGTGTGCTTCACAGGCACCCAGCACCATTTTCTTACCCACAATGCCCTGCAAACCTCCAACTTTGCTGGAAATCACACATTTTTCCCAAATTTTTGTGATGGAACCTTCCGGAATCTGCAGGAATCCACAAAATTCCTACCACCAAGCATTGTCTCATCTATACTCAAAAAAATTCTGCTGCACCTTTTTTCAAACTGCCCTTTTGGACCCGCTTTGGTTCCCCCTCAGTGTCGACATCTTTTTGGCTCTTCCCTGTCACAAGCACTAGGCCCACCTACACACGTGAGGTATCATTTTTATTGGGAGACTTGGGGGAACACTGGGTGGAAGGAAATTTGTGGCTCCTCTCGGATAACAGAACTTTCTGTAGCCGAAATATGAGGAAAAAGTGCTTTTTGGGCCATATTTGGAGGTTTGCAAAGAATTCTGGGTAACAGAACCTGGTGAGAGCCCCACAAGTCACCCCAACTTCGATTCCCCTAGGTTTCTAATTTTAAAAAATGCACAGGTTTGGTAGGTTTCCCTGGGTGCCCGCTGATCTAGAGGCCAAAATCCACAGCTAGGCACTTTCCAAAGAACAGGTCTGTTTTCTTTGGGAAAATGTGATGTGTCCACGTTGTGTTTTGGGGTATATCCTGTTGCGGGCGCTTGGCCTACCCACACAAGTGAGGTACCATTTTTATCGTGAGACTTGGGGGAACGCTGGGTGGTAGGAGATTTGTGGCTCCTCTCAGATTCCAGAACTTTCTGTCACCGAAATGTGAGGAAAAGGTGTTTTTTTGGCCACATTTTGATATTTGCAAAGAATTCTGGGTAACAGAACCTGGTGGGGGACCCACAAGTCACCACATCTTGGATTCCCCTAGGTGTCTAGTCTTTAAAAATGCGCAGGTATGGTAGGTTTCCCTAGGTGCTGGCTGAGATAGAGGCCAAAATCCACAGCTAGGCACTTTGCAAAAAACAGGTCTGTTTTCTTTGGGAAAATGTGATGTGTTCACGTTGTGTTTTGGGGCATATCCTGTCGCGGGCGCTAGGCCTACCCAAACAAGTGAGGTACCATTTTTATCGGGAGACTTGGGGGAATGCTGGGTGGAAGGAAATGTGTGGTTCCTCTCAGATTCCAGAACTTTCTGTCACCGAAATGTGAGGAAAAAGTGTTTTTTTGTCCAAATTTTAGGTTTGCAAAGGATTCTGGGTAACAGAACCTGGCGAGAGCCCCACAAGTCACCCCTTCTCGGATTCCCCTAGGTGTCTAGTTTTCATAAATGTGCAGGTTTGGTAGGTTTTCCTAGGTGCCAACTGAGCTAGAGGCCAAAATCCACAGCTAGGCACTTTGAAAAAAACAGGTCTGTTTTCTTTGGGAAAATGTGATGTGTCCACGTTGTGCTTTGGGGCATATCCTGTCGCGGGCGCTAGGCCTACCCACACAAGAGAGGTACCATTTTTATTCTGAGACTTGGGGGAATGCTGGGTGGAAGGAAATTTGTGTCTCCTCTCAGATTCCAGAACTTTCTGTCACCGAAATGTGAGGAAATGGTGTTTTTTGCCCATATTTTGAAATTTGCAAAGAATTCTGGGTAACAGAACCTGGTAGGAGCCCCACAAGTCACCACATCTTGGATTCCCCTAGGTGTCTAGTTTTTAAAAATGTGCAGGTTTGGTAGGTTTCTCTAGATGCTGGCTGAGATAGAGGCCAAAATCCACAGCTAGGCACTTTGCAAAAAACAGGTCTGTTTTCTTTGGGAAAATGTGATGTGTTCACGTTGTGTTTGGGGCATATCCTGTTGCGGGAGCTAGCCCTACCCACACAAGTGAGGTACCAATATTATCGGGAGACTTGGGGGAATGCTGGGTGGAAGGAAATTTGTGGGTCCTCTCAGATTCCAGAACTTTCCGTCACCGAAATGTGAGGAAAAAGTGCTTTTTTGGCCACATTTTGAGATCTGCAAAGGATTCTGGGTAACAGAACCTTGCGAGAGCCCCACAAGTCACCCCATCTTTGATTCCCCTAGGTGTCTAGTTTACATAAATGCGCAGGTTTGGTAGGTTTTCCTAGGTGCCAACTGAGCTAGAGGCCAAAATCCACAGCAAGGCACTTTGCAAAAAACAGGTCTGTTTTCTTTGGGAAAATGTGATGTGTCCACGTTGTGTTTTGGGGTACATCCTGTCACGCGCGCTAGGCCTACCCACACAAGAGAGGTACCATTTTTATTCTGAGACTTGGAGAAACGCTGGGTGGAAGGAAATTTGTGGCACCTCTCAGATTCAAGAACTTTCTGTGACCGAAATATGAGGAAAAAGTGTTTTTTTGGCCAAAGTTTGAGGTTTGCAAAGGATTCTGGGTAACAGAACCTGGTGAGAGCCCCACAAGTCACCCCATCTTTGATTCCCCTAGGTGTCTAGTTTTCCAAAATGCGCAGGTTTGGCAGGTTTCCCTAGGTTCTGGCTGAGATAGAGGCCAAAATCCACAGCTAGGCACTTTGCAAAAAACAGGTCTGTTATCTTTGGGAAAATGTGATTTGTTCACGTTGTGTTTTTGGGGCATATCCTGCCGCGGGCGCTAGGCCTACCCACACAAGTGAGTTTTCATTTTTATCGGGAGACTTGGGGGAATGCTGGGCAGAAGGAAATTTGTGGCTCCTCTCAGATTCCAGAACTTTCTGTCACCGAAATGTGAGGAAAAAGTGTTTTTTTGACCAAATTTTGAAGTTTGCAAAGGATTCTGGGTAACAGAACCTGGCGAGAGCACCACAAGTCACCCCATCTTGGATTCCCCTAGGTGTTTAGTTTTAAAAAATGCACAGGTTTGGTAGGTTTCCCTAGGTGCCTGCTGATCTACAGGCCAAAATCCACAGCTAGGCACTGTGCAAAAAACAGGTCTGTTTTCTTTGGGAAAATGTGATGTGTCCACGTTGTGTTTTGGGGTACATCCTGTTGTGGGCGCTAGGCCTACCCACACAAGTGAGGTACCATTTTTATCGGGAGACTTGGGGGAACACTGGGTGGTAGGAGATTTGTGGCTCCTCTCAGATTCCAGAACTTCCTGTCACCGAAATGTGAGGAAAAGGTGTTTTTTTGGCCACATTTTGATATTTGCAAATAATTCTGGGTAACAGAACCTGGTGGGAGCCCCACAAGTCACCACATCTTGGATTCCCCTAGGTGTCTAGTTTTAAAAAATGTGCAGGTTTGGTAGGTTTCCCTAGGTGCTGGCTGAGATAGAGGCCAAAATCCACAGCTAGGCACTTTGCAAAAAACAGGTCTGTTTTCTTTGGGAAAATGTGATGTGTTCACGTTGTAATTTGGAGCATATCCTGTCACGGGCGCTAGGCCTACCCACACAAGTGAGGTACCATTTTTATCAGGAGACTTGGGGGAATGCTGGTTGGAATGAAATTTGTGGCTCCTCTCAGATTCCAGAACTTTCTGACACCGAAATGTGAGGAAAAAGTGTTTTTTTGGACAAATTTTGAGGTTTGCAAAGGATTCTGGGTAACAGAACCTGGCGAGAGCCCCACAAGTCACCCCATCTTGGATTCCCCTAGGTGTCTAGTTTTCATAAATGCACAGGTTTGGTAGGTTTTCCTAGGTGCCAACTGAGCTAGAGGCCAAAATCCACAGCTAGGCACTTTGCAAAAAAACAGGTCTGTTTTCTTTGGGAAAATGTGATGTGTCCACGTTCTGTTTTGGGGCATATCCTGTCGCGGGCGCTAGGCCTACCCACACAAGAGAGGTAGCATTTTTATTCTGAGACTTGGGGGAATGCTGGGTGGAAGGAAATTTGTGGCTCCTCTCAGATTCAAGAACTTTCTGTCACCGAAATGTGAAAAAAAGTGTTATTTTCGCCAAATTTTGAGGTTTGCAAAGGATTCTGGGTAACAGAACCTGGCGAGAGCCCCACAAGTCACCCCATCTTGGATTCCCCTAGGTGTCTAGTTTAAAAAAATGCACAGGTTTGGTAGGTTTCCCTGGGTGCCCGCTGATCTAGAGTTCAAAATCTACAGCTAGGCACTTTGCAAAAAACAGGTCTGTTTTCTTTGGGAAAATGTGATGTGTCCACGTTGTGTTTTGGGGTACATCCTGTTGCGGGCGCTAGGCCTACCCAGACAAGTGAGGTACCATTTTTATCGGGAGACTTGGGGGAACACTGGGTGGTAGGAGATTTGTGGCTCCTCTCAGATTCCAGAACTTCCTGTCACCGAAATGTGAGGAAAAGGTGTTTTTTTGGCCAAATTTTGATATTTGTAAAGAATTCTGGGTAACAGAACCTGGTGGGAGCCCCACAAGTCCCCACATCTTGGATTCCCCTAGGTGTCTAGTTTTCCAAAATGCACAGGTTTGGCAGGTTTCCCTAGGTTCTGGCTGAGATAGAGGCCAAAATCCACAGCTAGGCACTTTGCAAAAAACAGGTCTGTTATCTTTGGGAAAATGTGATTTGTTCACGTTGTCTTTTTGGGGCATATCCTGCCGCGGGCGCTAGGCCTACCCACACAAGTGAGTTTTCATTTTTATCGGGAGACTTGGGGGAATGCTGGGCAGAAGGAAATTTGTGGCTCCTCTCAGATTCCAGAACTTTCTGTCACCGAAATGTGAGGAAAAAGTGTTTTTTTGACCAAATTTTGAAGTTTGCAAAGGATTCTGGGTAACAGAACCTGGCAAGAGCACCACAAGTCACCCCATCTTGGATTCCCCTAGGTGTTTAGTTTTAAAAAATGCACAGGTTTGGTAGGTTTCCCTAGGTGCCTGCTGATCTACAGGCCAAAATCCACAGCGAGGCACTGTGCAAAAAACAGGTCTGTTTTCTTTGGGAAAATGTGATGTGTCCACGTTGTGTTTTGGGGTACATCCTGTTGCGGGCGCTAGGCCTACCCACACAAGTGAGGTACCATTTTTATCGGGAGACTTGGGGGAACACTGGGTAGTAGGAGATGTGTGGCTCCTCTCAGATTCCAGAACTTCCTGTCACCGAAATGTGAGGAAAAGGTGTTTTTTTGGCAACATTTTGATAATTGCAAATAATTCTGGGTAACAGAACCTGGTGGGAGCCCCACAAGTCACCACATCTTGGATTCCCCTAGGTGTCTAGTTTTTAAAAATGTGCAGGTTTGGTAGGTTTCCCTAGGTGCTGGCTGAGATAGAGGCCAAAATCCACAGCTAGGCACTTTGCAAAAAACAGGTCTGTTTTCTTTGGGAAAATGTGATGTGTTCACGTTGTATTTTGGGGCATATCCTGTCACGGGCGCTAGGCCTACCCACACAAGTGAGGTACCATTTTTATCAGGAGACTTGGGGGAATGCTGGTTGGAATGACATTTGTGGCTCCTCTCAGATTCCAGAACTTTCTGACACCGAAATGTGAGGAAAAAGTGTTTTTTTGGACAAATTTTGAGGTTTGCAAAGGATTCTGGGTAACAGAACCTGGCGAGAGCCCCACAAGTCACCCCATCTTGGATTCCCCTAGGTGTCTAGTTTTCATAAATGCACAGGTTTGGTAGGTTTTCCTAGGTGCCAACTGAGCTAGAGGCCAAAATCCACAGCTAGGCACTTTGCAAAAAAACAGGTCTGTTTTCTTTGGGAAAATGTGATGTGTCCACGTTCTGTTTTGGGGCATATCCTGTCGCGGGCGCTAGGCCTACCCACACAAGAGAGGTACCATTTTTATTCTGAGACTTGGGGGAATGCTGGGTGGAAGGAAATTTGTGGCTCCTCTCAGATTCAAGAACTTTCTGTCACCGAAATGTGAAAAAAGTGTTATTTTGGCCAAATTTTGAGGTTTGCAAAGGATTCTGGGTAACAGAACCTGGCGAGAGCCCCACAAGTCACCCCATCTTGGATTCCCCTAGGTGTCTAGTTTTAAAAAATGCACAGGTTTGGTAGGTTTCCCTGGGTGCCCGCTGATCTAGAGTTCAAAATCTACAGCTAGGCACTTTGCAAAAAACAGGTCTGTTTTCTTTGGGAAAATGTGATGTGTCCACGTTGTGTTTTGGGGTACATCCTGTTGCGGGCGCTAGGCCTACCCAGACAAGTGAGGTACCATTTTTATCGGGAGACTTGGGGGAACACTGGGTGGTAGGAGATTTGTGGCTCCTCTCAGATTCCAGAACTTCCTGTCACCGAAATGTGAGGAAAAGGTGTTTTTTTGGCCAAATTTTGATATTTGCAAAGAATTCTGGGTAACAGAACCTGGTGGGAGCCCCACAAGTCCCCACATCTTGGATTCCCCTAGGTGTCTAGTTTTCCAAAATGCGCAGGTTTGGCCGGTTTCCCTAGGTTCTGGCTGAGATAGAGGCCAAAATCCACAGCTAGGCACTTTGCAAAAAACAGGTCTGTTATCTTTGGGAAAATGTGATTTGTTCACGTTGTCTTTTTGGGGCATATCCTGCCGCGGGCGCTAGGCCTACCCACACAAGTGAGTTTTCATTTTTATCGGGAGACTTGGGGGAATGCTGGGCAGAAGGAAATTTGTGGCTCCTCTCAGATTCCAGAACTTTCTGTCACCGAAATGTGAGGAAAAAGTGTTTTTTTGACCAAATTTTGAAGTTTGCAAAGGATTCTGGGTAACAGAACCTGGCAAGAGCACCACAAGTCACCCCATCTTGGATTCCCCTAGGTGTTTAGTTTTAAAAAATGCACAGGTTTGGTAGGTTTCCCTAGGTGCCTGCTGATCTACAGGCCAAAATCCACAGCTAGGCACTGTGCAAAAAACAGGTCTGTTTTCTTTGGGAAAATGTGATGTGTCCACGTTGTGTTTTGGGGTACATCCTGTTGCGGGCGCTAGGCCTACCCACACAAGTGAGGTACCATTTTTATCGGGAGACTTGGGGGAACACTGGGTGGTAGGAGATGTGTGGCTCCTCTCAGATTCCAGAACTTCCTGTCACCGAAATGTGAGGAAAAGGTGTTTTTTTGGCCACATTTTGATAATTGCAAATAATTCTGGGTAACAGAACCTGGTGTGAGCCCCACAAGTCACCACATCTTGGATTCCCCTAGGTGTCTAGTTTTTAAAAATGTGCAGGTTTGGTAGGTTTCCCTAGGTGCTGGCTGAGATAGAGGCCAAAATCCACAGCTAGGCACTTTGCAAAAAACAGGTCTGTTTTCTTTGGGAAAATGTGATGTGTTCAAGTTGTATTTTGGGGCATATCCTGTCACGGGCGCTAGGCCTACCCACACAAGTGAGGTACCATTTTTATCAGGAGACTTGGGGGAATGCTGGTTGGAATGAAATTTGTGGCTCCTCTCAGATTCCAGAACTTTCTGACACCGAAATGTGAGGAAAAAGTGTTTTTTTGGACACATTTTGAGGTTCGCAAAGGATTCTGGGTAACAGAACCTGGCGAGAGCCCCACAAGTCACCCCATCTTGGATTCCCCTAGGTGTCTAGTTTTCATAAATGCACAGGTTTGGTAGGTTTTCCTAGGTGCCAACTGAGCTAGATGCCAAAATCCACAGCTAGGCACTTTGCAAAAAAACAGGTCTGTTTTCTTTGGGAAAATGTGATGTGTCCACGTTCTGTTTTGGGGCATATCCTGTCGCGGGCGCTAGGCCTACCCACACAAGAGAGGTACCATTTTTATTCTGAGACTTGGGGGAATGCTGGGTGGAAGGAAATTTGTGGCTCCTCTCAGATTCAAGAACTTTCTGTCACCGAAATGTGAAAAAAAGTGTTATTTTGGCCAAATTTTGAGGTTTGCAAAGGATTCTGGGTAACAGAACCTGGCGAGAGCCCCACAAGTCACCCCATCTTGGATTCCCCTAGGTGTCTAGTTTTAAAAAATGCACAGGTTTGGTAGGTTTCCCTGGGTGCCCGCTGATCTAGAGTTCAAAATCTACAGCTAGGCACTTTGCAAAAAACAGGTCTGTTTTCTTTGGGAAAATGTGATGTGTCCACGTTGTGTTTTGGGGTACATCCTGTTGCGGGCGCTAGGCCTACCCAGACAAGTGAGGTACCATTTTTATCGGGAGACTTGGGGGAACACTGGGTGGTAGGAGATTTGTGGCTCCTCTCAGATTCCAGAACTTCCTGTCACCGAAATGTGAGGAAAAGGTGTTTTTTTGGCCAAATTTTGATATTTGCAAAGAATTCTGGGTAACAGAACCTGGTGGGAGCCCCACAAGTCCCCACATCTTGGATTCCCCTAGGTGTCTAGTTTTCCAAAATGCGCAGGTTTGGCCGGTTTCCCTAGGTTCTGGCTGAGATAGAGGCCAAAATCCACAGCTAGGCACTTTGCAAAAAACAGGTCTTTTATCTTTGGGAAAATGTGATTTGTTCACGTTGTCTTTTTGGGGCATATCCTGCCGCGGGCGCTAGGCCTACCCACACAAGTGAGTTTTCATTTTTATCGGGACACTTGGGGGAATGCTGGGCAGAAGGAAATTTGTGGCTCCTCTCAGATTCCAGAACTTTCTGTCACCGAAATGTGAGGAAAAAGTGTTTTTTTGACCAAATTTTGAAGTTTGCAAAGGATTCTGGGTAACAGAACCTGGCAAGAGCACCACAAGTCACCCCATCTTGGATTCCCCTAGGTGTTTAGTTTTAAAAAATGCACAGGTTTGGTAGGTTTCCCTAGGTGCCTGCTGATCTACAGGCCAAAATCCACAGCTAGGCACTGTGCAAAAAACAGGTCTGTTTTCTTTGGGAAAATGTGATGTGTCCACGTTGTGTTTTGGGGTACATCCTGTTGCGGGCGCTAGGCCTACCCACACAAGTGAGGTACCATTTTTATCGGGAGACTTGGGGGAACACTGGGTGGTAGGAGATGTGTGGCTCATCTCAGATTCCAGAACTTCCTGTCACCGAAATGTGAGGAAAAGGTGTTTTTTTGGCCACATTTTGATAATTGCAAATAATTCTGGGTAACAGAACCTGGTGGGAGCCCCACAAGTCACCACATCTTGGATTCCCCTAGGTGTCTAGTTTTTAAAAATGTGCAGGTTTGGTAGGTTTCCCTAGGTGCTGGCTGAGATAGAGGCCAAAATCCACAGCTAGGCACTTTGCAAAAATCAGGTCTGTTTTCTTTGGGAAAATGTGATGTGTTCAAGTTGTATTTTGGGGCATATCCTGTCACGGGCGCTAGGCCTACCCACACAAGTGAGGTACCATTTTTATCAGGAGACTTGGGGGAATGCTGGTTGGAATGAAATTTGTGGCTCCTCTCAGATTCCAGAACTTTCTGACACCGAAATGTGAGGAAAAAGTGTTTTTTTGGACAAATTTTGAGGTTTGCAAAGGATTCTGGGTAACAGAACCTGGCGAGAGCCCCACAAGTCACCCCATCTTGGATTCCCCTAGGTGTCTAGTTTTCATAAATGCACAGGTTTGGTAGGTTTTCCTAGGTGCCAACTGAGCTAGAGGCCAAAATCCACAGCTAGGCACTTTGCAAAAAAACAGGTCTGTTTTCTTTGGGAAAATGTGATGTGTCCACGTTCTGTTCTGGGGCATATCCTGTCGCGGGCGCTAGGCCTACCCACACAAGAGAGGTACCATTTTTATTCTGAGACTTGGGGGAATGCTGGGTGGAAGGAAATTTGTGGCTCCTCTCAGATTCAAGAACTTTCTGTCACCGAAATGTGAAAAAAAGTGTTATTTTGGCCAAATTTTGAGGTTTGCAAAGGATTCTGGGTAACAGAACCTGGCGAGAGCCCCACAAGTCACCCCATCTTGGATTCCCCTAGGTGTCTAGTTTTAAAAAATGCACAGGTTTGGTAGGTTTCCCTGGGTGCCCGCTGATCTAGAGTTCAAAATCTACAGCTAGGCACTTTGCAAAAAACAGGTCTGTTTTCTTTGGGAAAATGTGATGTGTCCACGTTGTGTTTTGGGGTACATCCTGTTGCGGGCGCTAGGCCTACCCACACAAGTGAGGTACCATTTTTATCGGGAGACTTGGAGGAACACTGGTGGGTGGTAGGAGATTTGTGGCTCCTCTCAGATTCCAGAACTTCCTGTCACCGAAATGTGAGGAAAAGGTGTTTTTTTGGCCAAATTTTGATATTTGCAAAGAAGTCTGGGTAACAGAACCTGGTGGTTAGCCCCACAAGTCCCCACATCTTGGATTCCCCTAGGTGTCTAGATTTCCAAAATGTGCAGGTTTGGCAGGTTTCCCTAGGTTCTGGCTGAGATAGAGGCCAAAATCCACAGCTAGGCACTTTGCAAAAAACAGGTCTGTTATCTTTGGGAAAATGTGATTTGTTCACGTTGTGTTTTTGGGGCATATCCTGCCGCGGGCGCTAGGCCTACCCACACAAGTGAGTTTTCATTTTTATCGGGAGACTTGGGGGAATGCTAGGCAGAAGGAAATTTGTGGCTCCTCTCAGATTCCAGAACTTTCTGTCACCAAAATGTGAGGAAAAAGTGTTTTTTTGACCAAATTTTGAAGTTTGCAAAGGATTCTGGGTAACAGAACCTGGCGAGAGCACCACAAGTCACCCCATCTTGGATTCCCCTAGGTGTTTAGTTTTAAAAAATGCACAGGTTTGGTAGGTTTCCCTAGGTGCCTGCTGATCTACAGGCCAAAATCCACAGCTAGGCACTGTGCAAAAAACAGGTCTGTTTTCTTTGGGAAAATGTGATGTGTCCACGTTGTGTTTTGGGGTACATCCTGTTGCGGGCGCTCGGCCTACCCACACAAGTGAGGTACCATTTTTATCGGGAGACTTGGGGGAACACTGGGTGGTAGGAGATTTGTGGCTCCTCTCAGATTCCAGAACTTCCTGTCACCGAAATGTGAGGAAAAGGTGTTTTTTTGGCCACATTTTGATATTTGCAAATAATTCTGGGTAACAGAACCTGGTGGGAGCCCCACAAGTCACCACATCTTGGATTCCCCTAGGTGTCTAGTTTTTAAAAATGTGCAGGTTTGGTAGGTTTCCCTAGGTGCTGGCTGAGATAGAGGCCAAAATCCACAGCTAGGCACTTTGCAAAAAACAGGTCTGTTTTCTTTGGGAAAATGTGATGTGTTCACGTTGTATTTTGGGGCATATCCTGTCACGGGCGCTAGGCCTACCCACACAAGTGAGGTACCATTTTTATCAGGAGACTTGGGGGAATGCTGGTTGGAATGAAATTTGTGGCTCCTCTCAGATTCCAGAACTTTCTGACACCGAAATGTGAGGAAAAAGTGTTTTTTTGGACAGATTTTGAGGTTTGCAAAGGATTCTGGGTAACAGAACCTGGCGAGAGCCCCGCAAGTCACCCCATCTTGGATTCCCCTAGGTGTCTAGTTTTCATAAATGCACAGGTTTGGTAGGTTTTCCTAGGTGCAAACTGAGCTAGAGGCCAAAATCCACAGCTAGGCACTTTTAAAAAAAACAGGTCTGTTTTCTTTGGGAAAATGTGATGTGTCCACGTTCTGTTTTGGGGCATATCCTGTCGCGGGCGCTAGGCCTACCCACACAAGAGAGGTACCATTTTTATTCTGAGACTTGGGGGAATGCTGGGTGGAAGGACATTTGTGGCTCCTCTCAGATTCAAGAACTTTCTGTCACCGAAATGTGAAAAAAAGTGTTATTTTGGCCAAATTTTGAGGTTTGCAAAGGATTCTGGGTAACAGAACCTGGCGAGAGCCCCACAAGTCACCCCATCTTGGATTCCCCTAGGTGTCTAGTTTTAAAAGATGCACAGGTTTGGTAGGTTTCCCTGGGTGCCCGCTGATCTAGAGTTCAAAATCTACAGCTAGGCACTTTGCAAAAAACAGGTCTGTTTTCTTTGGGAAAATGTGATGTGTCCACGTTGTGTTTTGGGGTACATCCTATTGCGGGCGCTAGGCCTACCCAGGCAAGTGAGGTACCATTTTTATCGGGAGACTTGGGGGAACACTGGGTGGTAGGAGATTTGTGGCTCCTCTCAGATTCCAGAACTTCCTGTCACCGAAATGTGAGGAAAAGGTGTTTTTTTGGCCACATTTTGATATTTGCAAAGAATTCTGGGTAACAGAACCTGGTGGGAGCCCCACAAGTCCCCACATCTTGGATTCCCCTAGGTGTCTAGTTTTTAAAAATGTGCAGGTTTGGTAGGTTTCCCTAGGTGCTGGCTGAGATAGAGGCCAAAATCCACAGCTAGGCACTTTGCAAAAAACAGGTCTGTTTTCTTTGGGAAAATGTGATGTGTTCACGTTGTGTTTTGGGGCATATCCTGTTGCGGGCGCTAGGCCTACCCACACAAGTGAGGTACCATTTTTATCGGGAGACTTGGGGGAATGCTGGTTGGAAGGAAATTTGTGGCTCCTCTCAGATTCCAGAACTTTCTGACACCGAAATGTGAGGAAAAAGTGTTTTTTTGGCCAAATTTTGAGGTTTGCAAAGGATTCTGGGTTACACAACCTGGCGAGAGCCCCACAAGTCACCCCATCTTGGATACCCCTAGGTGTCTAGTTTTCATAAATGCACAGGTTTGGTAGGTTTTCCTAGGTGCCAACTGAGCTAGAGGCCAAAATCCACAGCTAGGCACTTTGCAAAAAACACGTCTGTTTTCTTTGGGAAAATGTGATGTGTCCACGTTGTGTTTTGGGGCATATCCTGTCGTGGGCGCTAGGCCTACCCACACAAGAGAGGTACCATTTTTATTCTGAGACTTGGGGGAACGCTGGGTGGAAGGAAAGTTGTGGCTCCTCTCAGATTCAAGAACTTTCTGTCACCGAAATGTGAGAAAAAGTGTTATTTTGGCCAAATTTTGAGGTTTGCAAAGGATTCTGGGTAACAGAACCTGGTGAGAGCCCCACAAGTCACCCCATCTTGGATTCCCCTTGGTGTCTAGTTTCAAAAAATGCACAGGTTTGGTAGGTTTCCCTAGGTGCCCGCTGATCTAGAGGCCAAAATCTACAGCTAGGCACTTTGCAAAAAACAGGTCTGTTTTCTTTGGGAAAATGTGATGTGTCCATGTTGTGTTTTGGGGTACATCCTGTTACGGGCGCTAGGCCTACCCACACAAGTGAGGTACCATTTTTATCGGGAGAATTGGGGGAACGCTGGGTGGTAGGAGATTTGTGGCTCCTCTCAGATTCCAGAACTTTCTGTCACCGAAATGTGAGGAAAAGGTGTTTTTCTGGACACATTTTGAGATTTCCAAAGAATTCTGGGTAACAGAACCTGGTAGGAGCCTCACAAATCACCACATCTTGGATTCCCCTAGGTGTCTAGTTTTTAAAAATGCGCAGGTTTGGTAAGTTTCTCTAGGTGCTGGCTGAGATAGAGGCCAAAATCCACAGCTAGGCACTTTGTAAAAAACAGGTCTGTTTTCTTTGGGAAAATGTGATGTGTCCACGTTGTGTTTTGGGGCATATCCTGTCACGGGCGCTAGGCCTACCCACACAAGAGAGGTACAATTTGTATTCTGAGACTTGGGGGAACGCTGGGTGGAAGGAAATTTGTGGCTCCTCTCAGATTCCAGAACTTTCTGTCACCGAAATGTGAGGAAAGAGTGTTTTTTTTGGCAAAATTTTGAGGTTTCCAAAGAATTCTGGGTAACAGAACCTGGTAGGAGCCTCACAAGTCACCCCATCTTGGATTCCCCTAGGTGTCTTGTTTTCATAAATGCGCAGGTTTGGTAGGTTTTCCTAGGTGCCAACTGAGCTAGAGGCCAAAATCGACAGCTAGGCACTCTGCAAAAAACAGGTCTGCTTTGTTTGGGAAATTGTGATGTGTCCACGTTGTGTTCTGGGGCATTTCGTGTCGCAGGCGCTAGGCCTACCCACACAAGAGAGGTACCATTGTTATTCTGAGACTTGGGGGAACGCTGGGTGGAAGGAAATATGTGGCTCCTCTCAGATTACAGAACTTTCTGTCTCCGAAATGTGAGGAAAAGGTGTTTTTCTGGCCAAATTTTGCGGTTTGCAAAGGATTCTGGGTAACAGAACCTGGTGGGAGCCCCACAAGTCACCACATCTTGGATTCCCCTAGGTGTCTAGTTTTCAAGAATGCGCAGGTTTGGTAGGTTTCCCTAGGTGCCCGCTGATCTAGAGGCCACAATCCACAGCTAGGCACTTTGCAAAAAACAGGTCTGTTTTCTTTGGGAAAATGTTATGTGTTCACGTTGTATTTTGGGGCATATCCTGTCACGGGCGCTAGGCCTACCCACACAAGTGAGGTACCATTTTTATCAGGAGACTTGGGGGAATGCTGGTTGGAATGAAATGTGTGGCTCCTCTCAGATTCAAGAACTTTCTGTCACCGAAATGTGAAAAAAAGTGTTATTTTGGCCAAATTTTGAGGTTTGCAAAGGATTTTGGGTAACAGAACCTGGCGAGAGCCCCACAAGTCACCCCATCTTGGATTCCCCTAGGTGTCTAGTTTTAAAAAATGCACAGGTTTGGTAGGTTTCCCTGGGTGCCCGCTGATCTAGAGTTCAAAATCTACAGCTAGGCACTTTGCAAAAAACAGGTCTGTTTTCTTTGGGAAAATGTGATGTGTTCACGTTGTGTTTTGGGGCATATCCTGTCGCGGGCACTAGGCCTACCCAAACAAGTGAGGTACCATTTTTATCGGGAGACTTGGCGGAATGCTGGGTGGAAGGAAATTTGTGGCTCCTCTCAGATTCCAGAACTTTCTGTGACCGAAATGTGAGGAAAAAGTGTTTTTTTGGACAAATGTTGAGGTTTGCAAACGATTCTGGGTAACAGAACCTGGCGAGAGCCCCACAAGTCACCCCATCTTGGATTCCCCTAGGTGTCTAGTTTTCAGAAATGCGCAGGTTTGGTAGGTTTCCCTAAGTGCCCGCTGATCTAGAGGCCACAATCCACAGCTAGGCACTTTGCAAAAAACAGGTCTGTTTTCTTTGGGAAAATGTGATGTGTCCACGTTGTGTTTTGGGGCATATACTGTCGCGGGCGCTAGGCCTACCACACAAGACAGGTACCATTTTTATTCTGAGACTTGGGGGAACGCTGGGTGGAAGGAAATTTGTGGCTCCTCTCAGATTCAAGAACTTTCTGTCACCGAAATGTGAGAAAAAGTGTTATTTTGGCCAAATTTTGAGGTTTGCAAAGGATTTTGGGTAACAGAACCTGGCGAGAGCCCCACAAGTCACCCCATCTTGGATTCCCCTACGTGTCTAGTTTTTAAAAAATGCACAGGTTTGGTAGGTTTCCCTAGGTGCCCGCTGATCTAGAGGCCAAAATCTACAGCTAGGCACTTTGCAAAAAACAGGTCTGTTTTCTTTGGGAAAATGTGATGTGTCCATGTTGTGTTTTGGGGTACATCCTGTTACGGGCGCTAGGCCTACCCACACAAACGAGGTACCATTTTTATCGGGAGACTTGGGGGAACGCTGGGTGGTAGGAGATTTGTGGCTCCTCTCAGATTCCAGAACTTTCTGTCACCGAAATGTGAGGAAAAGGTGTTTTTCTGGCCAAATTTTGAGATTTCCAAAGAATTCTGGGTAACAGAACCCGGTGGGAGCCCCACAAGTCACCACATCTTGGATTCCCCTAAGTGTCTAGTTTTTAAAAATGCGCAGGTTTGGTAGGTTTCTCTAGGTGCTGGCTGAGATAGAGGCCAAAATCCACAGCTAGGCATTTTGCAAAAAACAGGTCTGTTTTCTTTGGGAAAATGTGATGTGTCCACGTTGTGTTTTGGGGCATATCCTGTCACGGGCGCTAGGCCTACCCACACAAGAGAGGTACAATATGTATTCTGAGACTTGGGGGAACGCTGGGTGGAAGGAAATTTGTGGCTCCTCTCAGATTCCAGAACTTTCTGTCACCGAAATGTGAGGAAAGAGTGTTTTTTTGGCCACATTTTGAGGTTTGCAAAGTATTCTGGGTAACAGAACCTGGCGAGAGCCCCACAAGTCACCCCATCTTGGATTCCCCTAGGTGTCTAGTTTTCATAAATGCGCAGGTGTGGTAGGTTTTCCTAGATGCCAACTGAGCTAGAGGCCAAAATCCACAGCTAGGCACTATGCAAAAAACAGGTCTGTTTTCTTTGGGAAATTGTGATGTGTCCACGTTGTGTTCTGGGGCATATCGTGTCACAGGCGCTAGGCCTACCCCCACAAGAGAGGTACCATTTTTATTCTGAGACTTGGGGGAACGCTGGGTGGAAGGAAATTTGTGGCTCCTCTCAGATTACAGAACTTTCTGTCACTGAAATGTGAGGAAAAGGTGTTTTTTTGGCCAAATTTTGAGGTTTGCAAAGGATTCTGGGTAACAGAACCTGGTGGGAGCTCCACAAGTCACCACATCTTGGATTCCCATAGGTGTCTAGTTTTAAAAAATGCTCAGGTTTGGTAGGTTTCCCTAGGTGCCAACTGAGCTAGAGGCCAAAATCCACAGCTAGGCACTTTACAAAAAACAGGTCTGTTTTCTTTGGGAAAATGTGATGTGTCCACGTTGTGTTTTGGGGCATATCCTGTCACGGGCGCTAGGCCTAACCACACAAGAAAGGTACCTTTTTTATTCTGAGGCTTGGGGGAACGCTGGGTGGAAGGAAATTTGTGGCTCCTCTCAGATTACTGAACTTTCTGTCACCGAAATGTGAGGAAAAGGTGTTTTTTTGGCCACATTTTGAGGTTTGGAAAGGATTCTGGGTAACAGAACCTGGTGAGAGCCCCACAAGTCACCCCATCTTGGATTCCCCTAGGTGTCTAGTTTTCAGAAATGCGCAGGGTTGGTCGGTTTCCCTAGGTGCCAACTGAGCTAGAGGCCAAACTCCACAGCTAGGCACTTTGCAAAAAACAGGTAAATTTTCTTTGGGAAAATGTGATGTGTCCACGTTGTGTTTTGGGGCATATCCTGTCGCAGGCGCTAGGCCTACCCACACAAGAGAGGTACCATTTTTATTCTGAGACTTGGGGGAATGCTGGGTGGAAGGAAATTTGTGGCTCCTCTCAGATTCCACAACTTTCTGTCACCGAAATGTGAGGAAAAAGTGTTTTTTTGGCCAAATTTTGAGGTTTGCAAAGGATTCTGGGTAACAGAACCTGGCGAGAGCCCCACAAGTCACCCCATCTTGGATTCCCCTAGGTGTCTAGTTTTGAAAACAGCACAGGTTTGATACGTTTCCCTAGGTGCGGACTGAGCTAGAAGCCAAAATCCACAGCTAGGCACTTTGCAAAAAACAGGTCTGTTTTCATTGGGAAAATGTGATGTGTCCACGTTGTGTTTTAGGGCATAGCCTGTTGCGGGCGCCAAGCCTACCCACACAAGTGAGGTACCATTTGTATCAGGAGACTTGGGGGAACGATGGGTGGAAGGAAATTTGTGGCTCCTCTCAGATTCCAGAACTTTCTGTCACTGAAATGTGAGGAAAAAGTGTTGGTTTGGACACATTTTGAGGTTTGCAAAGGATTCTGGGTAACAGAACCTGGTGAAAGCCCCAGAAGTCGCCCCATTTTGGATTCCCCTAGGTGTCTAGTTAAAAAAAATGCACAGGTTTGGTAGGTTTTCCTAGGTGCCAGCTGAGCTAGAGGCCAAAATCCACAGCTAGGCACTTTGCAAAAAACAGGTCTATTTTCTTTGGGAAAATGTGATGTATCCACGTTGTTTTTTTGGGGCATATCCTGTCGCGGGCGCTAGGCCTACCCACACAAGTGAGGTACCATTTTTATCGGGCGACTTGGGGGAACGCTGGGTGGAAGGAAATTTGTGGCTCCTCTCAGATTCCAGAACTTTCTGTCACCAAAATGTGAGGAAAAGGTGTTTTTTTGGGCCAAATTTTGAGGTTTGCAAAGGATTCTGGGTAACAGAACCTGGCGAGAGCCCCAGAAGTCACCCCATCTTGGATTCCCCTAGGTGTCTAGTTTTAAAAAATGTGCAGGTTTGGTAGGTTTCCCTAGGTGCCCACTGAGCAAGAGGCCAAAATCCATTGCTAGGCACTTTACAAAAAACAGGTCTGTTTTCTTTGGGAAAATGTGATGTGTCCACGTTGTGT